>NW_008331486.1:131676-177502 GCF_000622305.1 Nannospalax galili | reverse complement strand
TTTTTGTGTGTATATCACACAGAACATCCCAAACCATCTTATTCAACTGTACACCCACTTCCCAGGTGGCACCCTCCCATAGCCTCCCTCCCCGCACTAGAACCCTTATACTCTGATGTCCCTGCTACTGTACTGCTGTTTTGCTGGCACTCCAGCCATTCCCCACTTCTTGTCCATCCGGTGAATCTACACAGCTTATCTAGAGGTCTTTGTTTTTGGAGGGTCAGCTGTTCCTCATCTAGCAGCAATCCATTGTCAATATTCCTTTAGATAAGATTTGGGTTGCTGTTCATTTTCCCAGTTCTATGCTGGATTACTATCTGGGAGTCCCTTTGGCCACCCTGGCCAACAACTCAAAAGAAGGTATCACCTATCTGGCATTGTTGCTTGTTGTATAGCCTTTAGTTATGCATATGGAAATCATGAAATTTGCAGGTAAATGGATGGAACTAGAAACTGTTATAATAAGTGAAGTAACACAGATTCAGAAAAAAAAGTCGACATATGTTCTCCCTCATATGTGGATCCTAGAGCCAAACCCTGATAAGTGAGTATGTATCCAGACATAACTACAGGAACCAAGATAATGGAAAGGAAACAGGGAGGTAAAGGAAAAGAAAGAACCTGGAAGAGAAGAACAATAGGAAACAGGCCTTAATAAGGGAGATATGGATAAAAATTGGGTTAGTTTAAGGGAAAGGGGAGGGAAGGGTATACAAGGAACCTAGGGGATGAAGGGTAAGAAGGAGCTCAAGAGGGGTAGGACCATAGGAGAAGGGTACTATTAAGGGAGAAAGGGAGGAAATGGGGGCACCTTAAGTGGGAAAATCATGATGGAGGAGTGAGACAATGTGAGAGGTAAATAATGCCTATCTAGTTCTGAAAACCAGAGGGAACCATATTACTTGTACAACCTAATGACAAATTGTACATAGCAGATCAAGAAATATATGTCTAGGTAAGGTTTATCTGAGAACAATCGGTCTTTGCCCAAGATTTATCTACATGACACACAGTAATTAAAAGTACCAGACTGGTGGAACTAACCTTCTTGGATGTTTAACAGAAATACTTTGAGGCCTATAACAATTTGGTCAGAGGGACATAAAAGACAGTTTTTGCTCCTTGCCCTCCTAGGTCAACTAGTTCCAGGGGACTATGAGCATCTCTCAAAATGTCCTGTAATGGTGGTGGGTCACCTGTCCTCTTGATCAAGGAGGCCAAGGAGACCCCACCAGATGGGCTTGAACCAGTATCCAGTCTACAAAGAGGAGGGTCAACACAGAGGAATCATTTCCTCTGTGCTTCCAAGAGAAGCCAACCATGGTCAAGAAGGACCTTTGACTTGTCTTCACATAGGAAAGAATTGGTAAAAGAAAGGAGCCAGGGACTTCGTCCAAGCCCATGTGACCCCTGAGGAACAGATCCTCAAACAACCTTAAGAGTAAAAATAAATTGGTTTATCTGGGCCAACTGTATGGCCTTAAACATCCAAAAGAAAGTATAACCAAAGATTAAGGGGCCAATATAATTTCTTGAGTCCATATGCATGATTAATTCTTATTAATATCTCTGAGCTCATTTTGAACCCCTTTCCCTGTTAACGTACATAGTTTCTCAATGTGTTATATGCTTCTTTTCTATATCTTTCCATTGTCTGTTTTTTGCTGTTCTAAAATAATATTATACTTCTGTGCTGTCCACATCCAATTCTGTTTGTTTTTTTCCATAGGTGTCCACTTGCTTGTAACTTTTTGCAACTATGTTGCCTGAGCCATTTAATTTGTGCCTGAAAATTTTTTCCTGTGCTTTCATGGCACTCAGCTTACACTGTTTTTATTTTTCTTTTTCTCAATGTATATTTTATTGAAATTTTGTGCATTTAATACATCTTAGTCATATTTAGATTCCCTTCCCCCATTCATAGCCTAACAATGCTCCCACTGGATTTCATGCATTCTGTTACTTATATTGAGGTCTCTCTGGTCAAACATTTGTACCCAGATGTCCCGCAGTGTGAGTTCATCCCCTGGAGTACAGTGTCAGTCCCTTAAAGAAGATCAACTCTCCTTCACCCAGCAGTAATTAGTTACCAATAGTTCCTCGGCCAAGGTAGGGGTGTCCTGCCCATTTCCACATTTCTATGCTCCTGTTTTTTGTCTAATTGAGTTAGTATGGATCTTGTGCATGCTGTGACCATTGCTACAAGTTCATATGAACAAGTTCCCAGAGGCCTGGAAGTCTCTGTTTCCTTATGATCACGCACTAACCCTTACAATCTGTCTAGTCCCTCTACCACAATGATCCCTGAGCCATGGGTGGTTGAAGTTTAATATAGAAGTCCTATCCAGGGACACACATCCTGCAGCCTTTTATTCTCTACACTTTGGCCAGTTGTGATATTTGGTGTGCATTGTACTCTGTTTCATGAAGAAGCTTCACTGGTGAGAGTTGAGAGATGCATTAGAATCCTTTCTACCCCCAATTCCACTGTGTCCCATGGGACTTAGGGGTAGAGGAGCCATTGTGGATGTGTCAGTTAGTGGTGGGCATATCTCAGACACATATTCTCTGTCTGTGATCAGTTGTGGAACTCTGTGACAGTCCCTATCTGTTGTAAAAAGAATCTTCATTGATGAGTGGCATATGGTATTCTTCTCTAAAATTATAAGGATTGATATTTAGCATATAGTAAGAAATTTCATTTGTCTAGAGATATGATAGAGATAGGGTTTCCTCTAATATCTACGTATGACCTCTCCATCCATCTGTATTTGGCTATGTTCACAGTGTCACTCTTGAGTTCTCTTCCACTGAGATGGCCTTAAGTCCAATTATATAATTGATTAACCCCTAGACAAAAGTCCCCCTACTGCACTGCTATAGGTTGTGGTTCCAGTAAGTATTATGGTTATTAGGCTTTGAAGCTGGGCTTGGAGCATTGATTGAACTCTCTCAGCAGCTTGCATAGTGTCCTCTAGAACTATAGCTTTCTTTTTTTGTTGTTACACTATTTTTCTATCATGCTCAATGAACTAGAATCTCTTTGAGGAAAAGAAACTGTGGTCTTCAAATCTTCGGTCACTACACCTTACAAAATTCTTGTCATGTAATAGTTATGCAATTTTCTGAATGGGTAGATGAGTAAATGATGAATAAACAGAATCATGAACAAATTGTTGATTCCACTTGATTCCATCTCTCTTGTTTACTTTTCCAATCTGAATGGAAGTCATTTCTGAAGGTTTCTGACACAAATGCTTATGAGTATAGTACATTTTTATGACCTCTAAGTAAACACTAACTACAATTGTATATCATCATTGATCAAAGTCTTTGTATATTCAAGTATGCCTCTGTTCCTTGGTAAGTGTTTTTATTCCTCCATGGACCAGTAGCGACTCTCTTTCTAGCTACAAATTAAATATTGGATGCAAGAAGCCCAAATGCCACAGAGCCTATTCCTAAGGAAGACCTCATGGCAAAAGGGAGCTAGGCTTTCAGTTTGAAGTTAACTGGAAAACTCACCATGTAATTTTCATTTGAAACAATCTCAAACTCAGTACAGCTGGAAAAGTATTATCTACCCCTAGAATTGATGTGATGGTTAAATAATATCATGGTTATTATTTTTAAAATAAATAAATGAATATTTTAACAATTAAATACTTATTTCTATTCCCCAAAGTGTTCATCTTTGTCATGAGGCAAATGCTCATATCCAAAGGGAATATTAAGAGAGATACAATGATTGCTCCCTAATTGTCTCTTACCAGAAACTTGTGTCAGTGGTCTCCTGGGTTCACAACCCAACTTATAAAGAGGAATCTATCTCTGTATTATTGCCATGGAGCTGGTGAGAAGAGAGAGTGTGCCTCTTCCCCACATCAGGGTTGCTATAATTTCTCTCTCCACCTCTAAATCTTTTGGAAAGAAAACTCATGGAAATGACAATATTTGAATTTGTCTCACTGACCTAGGTAATGGCAATGTTTGTAGGGTCCAGCCAGAGAAACCAGTGTGTGTGTGTGTGTGTGTGTGTGTGTGTGTGTGTGTTAAACTGTGCATGTGGGGGTGTCAATGGTCAGCTATAAAACCTCCCAGATGAATAATACAGTTATAATGATAATTTTATTTTTTGAGAAAGGGCCTCACTACGTAGCCCTATCTGAATCTTGCTAAGTAAACCATTCTGGCCTCAAATTCATAGCTTTATGTCCCTCTGCCTCCCAAGTACTTGGATTAAAGGCATCCATACCCAAGTAACATGGTAATATTCATACATATTTAGAACATCTCAAAGGTAACCTTGGTGAATATAATAATTCTTTGAGGCTTAAACATTTTGTCTAGTAAAATGTCGTCCTTTTCTTTCCACTTATTGCTGAACATTTGGCCTGCATCCCAGCATCAAAAAAGTAACAATAGTTTGCATTTCTGGAAATAATTAAAACATGCTTATTTATAATTTCCTGTGTCATACTTCAAAAAGTTTCATCACAACTTTTCGTATATGCCTTTTATCACCTACATACTACTTCCAGTTGATATATAATGCAGTTGTCTTCATCTTTTTCTTATTGATGGAAACGAGGTAGTCCATTAATAAAAAAACATTGACCAGGATCTTATCTGCTTCCTGGATCCAGTGAATCCTTGTTCATGGTCACCTGTCTTTGTAAGTGAAGTAGTGAACATCTTAGACTCTCTGTTTACCTCAGTGGTCTTATTAAAGATTTAGGAATTACTTTAACTCAATGTCTTAGGGAAAATGAAAAATCCTACCACCTTATTAATAAGAAGTGCTTGTACAGATGTATCTATTCTGTCACAGTATGCTGTGTTAAAAGTAACACAATATGGTGATTAGGAGAATGGGTTTGTAATCAGACCAGTCTGGGATTAAATGCTCTCTTGCCATTTTTATGATACATGAGTTTAGGCAAATTACTTATACTCTCTTAGCCTTATTTTCCAATTGCTTAAGCTAAAATCATGCTTTCTTGGCGATCACAATAAGTTATGATATAAATTAAATGTCACAGAAACTGGTCTATATTATACATCAGAGAATATGTGATTAATGAATGATTGTTGTCCTAATTTCTATTATTAGTAGTATTTATATTATCACCTCATATTCTGAAATTCATCTTTAAACTCTCTGATACTTGTTAAAATTCTTGGGTGCCATCAGGCAGCAAGTGTTGTTTTATGTGACATTATATTTACTGAGGTCTTTCAATGCACTGGGAGTAATAGAGTCTTTGAAGACAGATAGTCCTGGGATCAGTTCACAGACTCCTACATGCCAGTATTATAACACCGGGCAAGTCTCGTCACAAAGTCCCAGTGTTCTCTCTAAAAAGAGGAGCAGAATGCTTGTTGAAAGGTTTATGGAATAAGTAAGCAATGCTTTAAAGAACTTGGTGTATATTAAGTGTTTGTTATATCTTATTATCAATGCAACTATTTCTAGAGCTCAGCTCTTTAGCTATTCCCTCAGCCAAATGGGAGACATAGTAAATTTGTTCTGTCTGTAGCCTCTACTTTCATTCTGCCTGTAACCCTTTTGTCTCCCTTGGTTACTTGGAGAAAGTCGTTTCCTTTGTTTTGCGGTCCCAACCTGGCTCACCAAAATGCACCACTTTCAACCACCCCCTTTCAATAACAAAGTTGTTCATACATTCATCTCTCTCCCAGGATGGTCTCCTTTATATGCAATCTGTACTTGAATCGTGAATGGCTTTTTCTCTTGCTGAAAGAATTTTGCATATCAGCATCCTGTTGCAGATGGTGTTTGGGGTGGGGATATGGAAGTCTCAATGATTGGACTACACAGTTGATGTTTTGCATGTTTCCTTGAGGTAGAAAACTGACTCGGATAAGCGCAATAATTGAAAAGAAACTTAGAGATAATGCTCCATTAGCCATTTTCACAATTAATTGAAGTTCTGGAGTCAGATTTGGGTCCAAGATATAAGAATCTGGGCAGAAACTCTTTAGCCTTTAGGACTAAGTAACATACTGTCACTCATATGTTTCTGGGAGACCAGTTGAAAAACTGTTCACAAATACTCTCATTCTACTTTTAAATGTCCTACGGAGCCAGTTGGCGACTTTGTTGTAGTGATTAACATGAATTGTCACCTACTAGAATGAGTCAACTCATAATTCTACTCTTTCATTCAGTTGTAGCAAAGGGAAAACCAGAACTGTTGCTAAATAGTTGGTTTTGAGTCCAGTTGAGAAACTAATGATGGGGCCTCTGGGCCCCTGGACCCCTGAAATTTTGCTTCTTCTATTTAATTTTTGTGGGATTTTTACATGTAGTATGTTAGAAATATGCTGTTATGTCATTCAGTGTGCATAGACAGCTGCCTCAGAACCATTCACTGAAGAGTCCACCCTTTCTTTACACAATGACCTATAATGCCATGGCTGTCAATTGTAATATTTTTATTATAAGCTGAGTCTGTGCTGAGGTTCTCTTCTCCTCTGTTTTATTGGTTCATCTTTGTAAATTACATTATTTCTTGTAATAACTGTTTAGCTTTAAGATGTGCTTTGATACATTGTAGTGAAAGGTTTATTTCTTTAAAAAATTTATATTGGTATGTGCTAGCAAATAAATCCCGGCATGTCGATTGGTATTAGAATTTCTTTTAAAGATTACTTTTGTATTTTGGTTTGTAGTCCTTTAAAATTTGGGACCCACATTTAGGGAGTTGGTCAAGCCTAGTTCCTGAGCTGGGTGTGATATAAGCATTTTATAAAAACTGGCACATGAGTTTACTTGAATGTAACTTGTTTTATTAATCAATTGATACTGTACATGTGTTAATTATCTATGCTAGATCCTGGATTTGCAACCAGTGAACAAAGTAGAAATAATCATTGTAAGTATAGGGAAATGGGGCTTACAGAATTGAACAAGTTGTTGCAAGTAAAGAAATGAAGAGCAGTGAGATTTCAGATATCAGATCATTGTTTTGCTTCTGGAGAACAAACCTGGCGTCAAAACACTTGAGTCCATATACCTTTTCTCTTACCTCTGTGACTCTAAGACTATTTTCTTCAGCCATCCCAACTAAGAGCTGAAATGATAACATCACCTAGCTAGGTCATCTACTTACAACTATTGAATGGGCTAGTACACATACACTGTTAGAATAATGTATAAGGAAAACATTTAGTAAATATTAACTGTATTTATTACCATTTACAGAACTGGATCTGACTGACAAAGAAAGAACTAGCTATGTAGGTCTAGCTATCTTCCATCTTGCAGAGCCACCTGCCTCTTCCTCTGGAGTGCTGAGATAGATGGCATGAGCCATCATGCCCAATCATCACTTCTTATTCCTTTCAGTTTTACTCCCAGATGATGCACAAGTATGAGACCTGAGAACAAGAGCAGTGTGTCAGAGTTCATCCTCCTGGGGCTTCCCATCAGGCCAGAGCAGCAGGGCATCTTCTTCACCCTGTTCCTGGCCATGTATCTGACCACGGTGCTGGGGAACCTGCTCATCATCCTGCTCATCAGGCTGGACTCTCGCCTCCACACCCCCATGTACTTCTTCCTCAGCCACTTGGCCTTCACAGACATATGCTTTTCATCTGTCACTGTTCCAAAGATGCTAACAGGTATGCAGGGCCAGCACACATCCATTGCCTATGAGGAATGTGTTTCACAGACGTACTTTTTCATAGTCTTTGCTGACTTGGACAGTTTCCTTATCACGTCAATGGCCTATGACAGGTATGTGGCCATCTGTCACCCTCTACATTATACCACCATCATGAGTCAGAGACTTTGTGTTATGCTGGTAGTTGTGTCCTGGGTCACAGCTTGTGCTTGTGCTCTTCTGCACACCCTCCTCCTGGCCCAGCTTTCCTTCTGTGCTGACCACATTATCCCCCACTTCTTCTGTGACCTTGGTGCCCTGCTCAAATTGTCATGCTCAGACACATCCCTCAACCAACTGGTAATCTTCACAGCGGGGCTGGCAGCAATTATGCTCCCGTTTCTATGCATCCTGGTTTCTTATGGTCATATTGGGTTCACCATCCTCCGAGTTCCCTCTACCAAGGGCATCTGCAAAGCCTTGTCCACTTGTGGATCCCACCTCTCAGTGGTGGCTCTCTATTATGGAGCGATTATTGGTCTCTATTTTCTTCCCCCATCCAGAAACACCAAAGCAAATAATGTGATCGCTTCAGTGATGTACACAGTGGTCACTCCCTTGTTGAACCCTTTCATATACAGTCTAAGAAATAAAGACATGAAAGGGGCTTTTAGAAAACTTTGGAGTAAGAAGACAGATTTTTCCAACTGATATTTTTCTTCTGATGATTCTCTCTCTATGTATGATTTTCATCTGTATGATTGTGCTTCCTCAATGATATAAATACAACTCATTGAAACTACACGGCAATGGTCTTTCTTCCACAGCCTTCCCCAAAATGCTTTTCTGACATTATTTCTGCACCCGTGAGAAGGAATATCAAAACAAAATGTTTTATGACTTCACATTTGTTCTAGTGGGTATTGTGTTTGGAAAATATTTTATCAGGTGTCATTAAATAGGAGTTGTCATGACTACTTTTCCTTAAAATTTAAATTTATCATAAAATGTGTTGGAACTTTCTACCTCCATTTCTGGAAACATTTTTTTATGAAGATATAGTTACCGTTTATACCAGTCTCTCAGATATCTAAGAACCTTCAAAATGTCTATGTCTTTCCAATGGAACATACAAATGTCTGCTTTACTTTCATGGTAATTATCACATAGCTTTCTTGTCCCTCAAGAATTCAGCCAACACTTACTTTCTCATAAGCACATGGAAATATTAAGTGACAAAATAAATCTTACCTTAGTTATCTTGGATTCCTGTGTAAGAATTTAGTATATAATAAACCATCTAATTTTATCCTGATAACTTTCAGTGAGAAAACTTAAGTTCAGAGAATTAAAGAACATACCATTCTCATACAGTAAAAGGAAGGCTTGAATTTTAGCTGTCTAATTGCAGAGAAATTCACTGGAGCAGTGTTGGGGTCCTCTGTTATGCAAAGTAGAAGTCTCTTCATGTCCGGATAGCTCACAAGCTCGGAAACCATGTGCTGCAGATTCCTTTTCATAGCAGAGTGCCTTCCTGGCATCCTCCCTGACTCTTCTTTTAAAGTGCTCGCCACAAATACATGCCCTCCAGCACAGGAGCTACCAGGTTTTTAATCAGGCGTTGTCTGATAGCCTGATAGAAGCCCACCGCCCTATGTAAATGAGGCATCCTTAAAGTACCTATCAGCTAAGGCTTCTTCTGCTGTCTCTACATTATAAATAGTCCTAGTTTTACCCCAGTAAAGTTGGAGCTGGAGCTGAATCACTGAGATCTGAGCTGAGTCACTTGTCTTGAGCTGTAACACTAAATCCTGTGATCCAGTCTCCCCGGGGGGCGCTATTCCTCCGTCGCCGACTCGAGGACACCCTGGCTTTCGCCGTCCCTCATACGCTTCCAGTGTGGTCCAAGTGGCCAGTGGACCTCACATCCTGAGGAAGGTATACGGGTGAAATAGGGATGGGATCGACTGAGTAGACCTCAGTAGCAGAGGAACTTTCACTGCCCAGGAGTGCGCGCTGGGACCCTGAGAGCCCAGCGCATGCTCACCTATAGAGCAGTACTATTATAATAGTTTATACAGAATGCTGTATAGTCCACAGAGGAATAATTAACTAAACATTGCAGAAGGTACAAAAGATTAATCAGAGACATTTTGTTTTGCTTGAGTCTTAAGAATTATCCAGACACATTAATTTCTCTCCTATGTTGATGACCAGGAAAGGGGAGCATCATGAGTCAGGATATTAAACTGCACTTTTCAATCAAGGCACCAAAATTTTCTCAATATAATGTACTTGTAAAAATACTTAGGTGTTAGCTGGGCATGGTGATGCACACCTTTAATCTGAGACTTGGGAGGCAGAGGAAGGCAGCTCTCTGAGTTTGAGGCCAGCATGGTTTATACAGAAACCTTCAAGCCAGTGAGAACTACATAATGAAACACCACCTACAAATAAATGTTTAAGTGTTGAAGATAAGAAATGGTCTCGCAAATATATTTCTCTTGGAAAAAATTGTGCTGTGAACCCAAACACCTCCCAGCAGGGAAATAGGTTCTTTCATCTTTACTTTAAGCTTAATGAGAGAAACTTCAAGATAAACTTCTAAATAGTTTGATGTGTGACCCCTGTTTGTGAGCAATAGCAAAGAAAAGATGGTGAGAGGGATGGCAGATGATATTATGGCATATTCATGTGTTAGATTCACTTCTTCACACTGTAGGCAATAAAATTGTAAAACATGCTTCACACACAGCACATGTAAGTTATAACCAAGAATGGACAGAGACCATTCAGTTCTTCTCAACAAAGACCTTCAGAAACCCAAAGATATTGCAACAGAAAGAATAAGATCACTACATGGAATACAGCATTGTGAGGTCAGCTTATGAGGGAGTCGTCCACAGGAAGAAAACATGCTTTGAACATGTCACAGAAGGTGTGAGAAGGCATTCTAGAAGACAAACATCTCCGACCTCGAAGTACTGCAGGAGACTGAATCACTTGTTATTGTTTATTTGTGTTTTTTTTAATGGAACTTGGGATTGAATTTAGGGCTTTGAATGCTGACAACTGCTCTACCAGTTACACTGCCCACTTGAATTAACTCAGCTTAACCAACATCCAGCCCAAGAGAATTTGGAATTGCTTTAACACAGTAGACATTAAGGAAGCACGTTCTACACATACCACCCTTTCTTTTTCTCTCTCTGTTCCATCTAAGGAGATTGCCATAACTAATCAAACTTTAGAAAAGCAAGTGAATCAGAGGTAATTGTTATTGTTATCTCCTTCTCTACCTCCAATTCTTACTTTCAGCTGGATCCAATGAGAGGGAATAAAATTTCTAGACTTGAGACTGTGTTGAAAATTAATATTTACCATTTCTAAGATCTAAGAGTCCTAAGAGAGTTTATGGGGTTGTGTAATATATGTTTATTCAGTAGAAGAGGAAATTCCTCAACTAAGCAAAATTTACATTATGCTTTAATTTTTTTCAGTGTTACAGAATCATGTTGTGGTGTTTTCTCACATGAGGCAAGCACTGTGCCCCTGAGCTAAGCAAATTTTGGAAGAACAGCATCATGAAATTTTATTCATTCCCTTGAGTCATATGTAGTCAATATTGCAGGCGTTAGTTGTGGTAGATTAGATTACTCTTTTAAAAGTATTTACTTCTTCCACTTCTATAATAGCTACATTATTTCCCAATCCACTAATGTGAGGTATGTCCTTATGATAAAAAGGACTTACCCATTTGTCTCCCAATTGGCTAGTTCCTCCAAGGGGCAGGGCCTGCCACGGAACATGGACTACTGAGGGCCTGCAGGGAGCCATCTGGAAATGGAACCTGCGAGCTGTGGGTAATGCATGGCGTGCGGAATGCACAGCCATGCAGCAGCTCAAGGACAGAATGGCCTGACACTTATGGACCTGGGCTAGATTGCTGGCTCCGAAGGCATGAGACAATGCTAGCAGTGACTATGGGCATGGAACAGTCTGATATGGTGGGCTCTGAGTGTGGCACGGGGTTAGGCACTGGGTACGCATTCCTTTGTAAGTTAATAAATGCACATAAAGTTATGTTATATGGTTTGCTTGATAGCGTGAGAGACCCAGAGGGAACTTGAGTGACAAAATTGGTGTAGCCTGGCAGGATATTATGAAACAGAGAATGAGTTTTGGAAAAGCGCTGATGGTGGTGCTGATGTGGTTGTTACAATGGGTTACTAAAAAGAGGCCAGCCACGCAGAAGCGTGTGCCACAGTTATGTTGTAAATGTGGGGATATGTTGTGGGTATGTGAAGATTTGTTAAAGGTTACCCAAAGGCTAGAAAATCTTTTACCTGCTATAGACTCAAATGGAGCACTGAGAGAGGGAGAGAGAGAGAGAGACAGAGAGAGAATGAACAGCCACTTTACATCATAAAAGATGTGCCCCAGGCAGGGAAAGCTGAAAGGCTGCCCTGGCAGACCCAGGTGCAGAGCTGGAGAGAGAAAAAAGGCGGGACACTTTGACTTGTGTAAGGTCCAAGGATTCGAGGAAAAGACATATAACAGTAAAAAGGAAAAAAAGGCTAGCTGTGCTGTAGCCAGGAAATATTCTATTCTAGAACTGTTAAAACTAAGAAAAACAAGCAAGCAAGCAGAGAGCCCCTGGCCACGTGGCTTGTGAGAGTATGGGACATGGGAGCAAATGACGTCAGTCTAAGTCCTTCAGAAACTTCACAGCTGAGTTATATAACCGCTCATCCTTCCTTGAAAAATAGGCATTTCAACCTAGGCCAATGCAGGGGGGAGCAGTTCTTAATGGGATGGCTGATTGAAGGCATTAAAGATACATGATTGTCACAAAGGGAGACTAACATGATTATCAGGGGCTGGAGGACTATAAAGGAGGGGCAGGCATTACTGAGAGAACAGTGTATGAGAAAAGCAATATATGATGTCCAGTTCTCTGGGACAGATAAGACTATGTTCACCAGAGATATGAAAGAAAGCTTAATTCAACTGGGACCTCAAGAATGGTATGGGGCTTTAATGGTTTTACTAAACCCTTTGATGGGACAGAATCTGTGTAATGTGAGAGAGGCTTTGCCAAATCTAAATGATTCTGACCAGCATGTAAAACATATCTGTAAAACAACAGAACATCTTATAAGAGATATAAAAAAGACCAAACAGAAAAAAATGGTCCACTTGGATTACTCAAAGACAAATTTGGCAAGACTTATGTAAAGCCCAAATCCCCAGAGAAAAAACTGATAGAAAATCAAATTTGGTACTAAGGCATTTCTGGAAGGTTTTAAAACTAGAAGAACAGTTTACAAAGGACATTTGAAGGACAACAACTGTACAAGGGGCGGGGGTTGAGAATTCCCCAAAGATTAAATAAGATGCATTTCTCTTCTGATAAAGGCTATACTAGGGGTGGAAGCAGGTTTTTCCACCAAGTTCTCCCCCAGCAACCTGGTGTGGTCAATGGGAGGATTACAGATGTGGCTATAGTCAGGAGGCAGACCCAGAGCCTGTCTGACTCAGGGAACCAACAGGTGCAGTGGGGACAGGAGAAGGCCTTGCCTCCTTAGCCCAGTGCAGGGTCAGACAACTGGGGCCAACACCTATAAGTGTATCAAGAATAAAAGAATCCAAAGGGATAACTAAAAATGGTAAAGACCTAACCAAATTAATGCCTCATACCCATGCTATGGTACCTAACAAGGATCAATGGAGAAAACAGTTAATACAAGTGGACAAAACTTTTCCATGCTATGTGAGACCCTGTCTATGATTGATTTAATCTATAATGTTAACGTTCCTTAGAGTGTTTGACAGATGTGAAACCCATTTGAAAGACATCTGAAGAAGCAAAGGCCAGCTATAGCTGTAAGATTCTTGGGAGTTTTATGTAGATTGGGTAAGATGAGGACTGAGACTCCCAAACTATACAAATGTTAAGAAAATGTACAGTGCCAGGGTGGGTTGCCCCCCCATGAGCTGTTGGTTAGAGAGAGATCCTAGAGGTCCCCCAGTTCACCAAGGCTATTGCCATTAATGTTGGTTGTATAATAGAAAAGTCAGTAAGGCCATGTTGCTGAAGACACTGCATTTTGTGATCACGGGAGAAGAAGAAGAGATGGAACTAAGGCAAAAAACTCCATGACACTGGATGGATGACATTCATATTGCCAGAAGGTGCTATGCAGATGGTTGGCAAAGAAAGGATCCCCTATAATTCTACTCAGCAATGGACTCCGCATGCTGCACACTATGGACATGCCAAGCAATACCTGCAAGTGCAATGATGGCTTGACCAACATATGTACAACCGACAAATTTCTAATTGGATAAGGCCAACTCCTAGGGGTGGAACACATACCTGGTGCTGTAGACCAGGCCAACACATTGTGTTGAGAAAGGCTACAGGCCCTAGTGGAGAAGCCATCGTGAATATACTGTTTAATGAATATAGTACACCTACTGGGATATCTTATAGGCATTTATATTTACATTCGTGTTTGTTTAAATGTTTCTATTTTCTTCCATTTGTCCTTAGAGTAGAAGAACACCACTGAGATAGATCAGTGTCCATGGCCTAAAGACAACTAATGGGGAGGCCCAAGAAGCCACAATCTAGCCATGATACAAGAGTGATCGCCCTACATCTGTCACCCCCGCCAAGGCTCAGGAACCTTAGTATGTAGGAAACCAGGATGCCAGGCCCTAGGTTGAGGTGAGCCTAAAACTTATAGGTCCAGGCTTCATTCTCTGCTAAAGGGAGGGGCACTGAAAACAATGGCTCTGATATTCCCTGTCTTGCAGAACACTGCTAGACTGGAGGGGGGAAGCAGCCTGATCATCAAAGTGCAGGCTCTCTGTTCTGTGGGAAAGCGTCTTGGTCAACAACCCTTAGCTCATCTCCTTGTCCTGAACAAATAACTCAGCTATCCCTGGCTAAGCGATTAGGCCTGGTTAAAGGTTTACTCCTGAGCTAAAAGTTCACCATGCTTTTAGCTCTAAGAAAGAAAACATTGTGGCCAATAAATTACTGGATGGGCATTGATAACCTTGAGTAAAAGTTTAAGAATCCTTCTGGTGCCAACTAACAGACTAAAGGTCTTGTTTCTTTGTACCCTAAATCTTTGTATGTGACTGCCATATCCCACATGACTGCTAGCACCTTGGGATGTATAAAAACCATCTGAATTTTAAAATAAATCAGCTTGTTGAAAAGACAATTGGCCTGTTGGGAAGACTGTATGACTCTGTCGCCGATCAGACCCTCTGCCCCGAAGCCAGTAGGTCCCCCGCTAAGCAAAGCAAACCTGAGTCCCAACATTAGTGGAAAATGGACAGGGAAGATTGTAAGAGCAGAGGAAAGGGGTGGAGTGTCTTCCAATTGGCTAGTTCCTTCAAGGGGTGGGGCCTGCCATGGAGTGTGGACTACTGAGGGGCTTCTGGGAGCCATCTGGAAATGGAAGCTGCAAGCCACAGGTAGCACATGGCTTGGAGAACACACAGTCATGCAGCAGCTCAAGGACAGAATGGCTTGATACTTATGGACCTGGCTCCTGAAGCATGAGCGAATGCTAGTGGTGACTATGGGCATGGCATGGTCTGATACAGCGGGCTCTGAGCCACAGTGTGGCATGGGGCTGGGCACTGGGTACTCATTCCTTTGTAAGTTAATAAATGCACATAAAGATAAGTTATATGGTTTGCTCGATAGCACAAGAAACCCAGAGGGAACTCAGGCGACACCATTCTTCTGAATATCAATAAACCCTTATGAAAAAGTTGGTTAATGATCACAAAAGCTGAGCATCATTAAATGGAAAGCGCTTTGATGATCTATCAGGAAATGATGGTCTTGCCTTTCCACTCCTGTGTTCATGGCCAGTGGCATTCTAGAAAGTTCATCTGGGGTGGCTTTGCCTTCACATTCCTCACCGTACTCCTGTACCTGAATGATAGGTGCTGAATTTCCTACCCAGTCCTTCTGTCTTTCCTGTACTTGTGCCCAATAGTATGCTGTCTATTGTTAACTCATTCACTTCTGGGCTCTCCAGCATTATTTCCTGGAGGCAGTTATAACCAGGACATAGATACATGTCATATTCACAGCACTGTCCCACTGAACTCATAAGAGTCATCCTCATTACAGCTGTAGACAGACAAGTAGGGGGAAGTTTTTCAATGACTCCTGAGATTTGAAAATAATCCTATTTGTTTAACTTTGAAGCCATCTACTTTATATGTTGGGCTGAAAGTTTCAACTTTTTTGATGCTCAAGGATCATGTTCCTGACCTCTGCCCCTCAGCTCTTGAACAATTATGGAAAAGAATTCTTTTCCTTTTTTTTCTGACCTGATCAACTGATACAGTTTCAATTAAAATTTATCCATCATATTTTTGAAGTGCAGATGAAATTCCAAGTCTTACCTGAGTGATATTTTCATTTGAGGTCTATTTACCTCAATTTAACCAAGACATTTGTACTGTGAGTGTGTATATTAAGGGCACATGCTAATATGTGAGATCTTTTCTGAGCCCTTGATAGAAGTGATGTAGAAAAGAAGTTGAATCTTATGAGTGATATATTGATTTCCCCCTGTTCTAATTTGCTGTCTCTTGCTGTGACAAAAGCACTGGCTAGGGGTCATAGCACTGGCTGCTCTTCCTCAGGACCTAGGTTCAAATCTCCGTACTCATATGGTGGTTAATAATCATCTGTAACTCCAGTTTCAGGGGATCCAGCACCCTCTTCTGGCCTCTGCAGGCTTTGCGTGACATAGGTACACTTACACATGTTCAGGCAAAACACTCATACACGTAAAAGAATTTTTTTTAAAAAAAGCATTGACCAAAAGCAATTTGAGAAGGAAAAGGTTTATTTCATCTTACACTTTACAGTATGTCATTGGGGGAGGGCAAGGCATGAACTCAAGGCAAGAATCTGGAGTCAGGAACTGAAGTTGAGACCACAGAAGAATGTTGTTTACTAACTTACTTCCCCTAACTTACTCAGCTACTATTCCTATACAGCCCAGGCACACCTGCCCAGAGATGGTACCACTCACAGTGGGCGAGGCTCTCTTACTTCAAATGTGAATTAACAAAATGCCTCATAGACATGCCCACAGACCATTCTGATCTGGGAAATACTTCATCTGAGGTTTCTCTCCCCAGGTAACGCCAGTTCATGTGAAGTCGTCAAAAAACTAGTCAGCAGACTCCGAAAGTGAAAATAAATGACTGGATTAGGTAGATCAGGTAAATACTTTTATGTATTCAAAATTTTATAAATATTTTTTAAAAATTCATTTTTTACCTCCAAGTGTCTCTTATACTCACAGTTCACCTCATTATCTCCAAGTCCTTAGCAAAATTTGAGGAGAGAAAGATTTCTGAAAGATTTTCCCAAGCGCTTTTGCCATTCCTGTTTCATCATATCAGAAAATTAGTGGTTAATACCAAACTATAAAGACTCTACCAGGGCCTATAACTTTACCTGGGTTACAATTAGATTTTCCAAGAACAGAATTTGGGAATGCACTTTACTCAGATTATCTTCCTTCTTGTCTTCCTTTCCCCACTCTCCTGGGTAGCGTCCCCCTGGTTTTAACTTTGCTTTACAAAGTTTCTTTGCAGAAACAGGCAACAAACATTCAATGGCTGTTCAGTTAAGTTGTCAAAACCATGACTGAACCATGACTCTTGCATGTGGCAAACCATCCCTGAGATCAATCCCATTTAACGTTGGTAATCAATCCTTTGAATTTACTAATGGATAGAGAGTGCTAGCATTTTAAGAATTTTTTATATCTATGTTCAGCTATTTCAGTTTGTATAGTTTGATCATTACATGTCATAGTGAGCTCCTCTTCAAGTGAATTAAGAGAAGTACAATTTCTTGCAGCTGGGGAGATGGCTTGGTGATTAAGAACAGTGACTGTTCTTGCAGAAAACCCGAATTCAAATCCCAGTACCCACATTGCAGCTAACAACTGTCTGTAACTCCAGTTCCAGGGGCTCTGACAGTCTCTTCTGTTTTCCACAGCCTTGCACAACACGGGTGCACTTACCTACATGCAGGCAATACATGCATACACATAAAATAAAAATAATAAATAAAATATTTTTTAAAAGAGAGGTACAACTTCTTGTACTACATGTTGCCATCTTTACTCATATTTCAGATGATTTCAACCATCACATTTTTCCCTTTTGGGGCGGGAAAGGAGGGTCAGCAATATACTCTGCAGGGTAAGTTGGACTGAAAATTACTAAATATCCCAGGCTGGCCCAAATTCATTGAGCTATCTTTGTCCTAGTTTCTCAAGTGCTATGATTACAATGTGTGAACAGCAAAGATTTTTTTTTCTTTCCCTCTGTTTTTTTGGTCTTTTTGAGACAGGGTCTCACTATGGCCCTAGCTGTCCTGGAACTCACTATGTAGACCAGGCTGGCCTTGAACTCACAGAGATCCACCTGCCTCTGCCTCCCAAGTGTTGGGATTAAAGGCATGAGCCACCATGCCAGGCTCTTTCCCTCTTTTTTAAGGTACACTTTTATTAAAATTTTTATGTATTTCATACAATAAATCTTAATAATGTTTAGATGTTTCCCCATCTGCACCCCCATATCCCCAACCAGATTTCATGCATTTTGTCATATATGTTAAGACCTATTGAGTTAAGCTTTTGTACCCTATTTCTGAAGACAGGACACAGGACTTGCAACAATGGAGCTGGAAATGACATGGAAGCTTCTCCCTGAAGACTAGTTCTCATGGTTCTAGAGGACACTATGTAAGCTTGTAATGGAGAAAATCAATCAATGGTCCAACCCAACCCTAAAGACTAATAGCTATGAAAATAACTGGCATACCAAGCTATAGTAGTGCAATAGTGACACTTTTATCTCGAGGGTAAGCAACAGCTATCTAATTAGACTTAAAACACTCTCAAAGGGTGAGAACTCATGGGTGACACTGTAAAGATAGACAAATACACATGGCTGGAGAGGTCATAGATGCTAGAGAAAACCCTATCTCTGTCATGTCCCTAGACAAATGAAATTTCTTACTGTATGCTAAATATGGATGCTTATATTTACAGACAAGTATACCATTCACCGCTCATCAAAGAAACTCATTTTTGCAACAGATGGAGAATAATGCAGAGTTGCACAACTGGCCACACACAGAGAATATGTTCCCGAGAGATACCCAGCCCTAAGTATGACAGAATGTGTGAAATCTGGTGGAGCAGGTACAGATGGGAGAGGGGGTTCTAAAATGATTAAGACTTACTGTATGAAATGCACAAAAACTCAATAAAAATCTGCATTTAAAAAGTCTTAAAAAAAGAATAGGAGAAAGATGTTGAGTGTTTACGCTATGAAGAAATGATAAATATTTGAGGGACTGCATTTCCTCTGATTTCATCATTCATTACAAACAGTATGAAACACCTCAGGGAACTTTGTAAATAAATAGTCACAATTTCATATATCTCCTAAATGAAAAATAACATTTGATGAATAACAAAGGAATTACAAATAAAGGTGGAACTATTTCTAATTGCAAATACATTATAAAATCAAATATAAAATAAAATTATGTACCCATTGGAGGAAACTTTATCTTGATAAAGGAAAAATATCTTTATTTCAGGAGGGTACAAACTATCCAATAAAAAGTAAAACCTGGGATCATGCGAAAATTTAAAATGAAAACTATGGGAAAATAAAATACGTAAATTTATATAGAAAATCTGTGGCAAGACTTTTAAGAATCTCAACAATTAAATAGAAAGAAGACAAGACCACACCAAAGTTGAAAAAGAAAAAATGGCTGCAAAAAAGACCCATGAAGTGGCACTAACCATGGCAAATCAAACAGAATGATATATTAAGATGGATTTGAAATGGCCCCATATTAATAGAGAAGACAGTGCCTATCATTGTGAAGACACTCTCCTCTTGAGGATATTTCTCAGAGCTCTTTTCATATCCCGATTCCTCAGACTGTAGATAAAGGGATTCAGCATGGGTATGACCACAGTGTACAACACAGCTACAATGACATCCTTGTCATTAGTGTTATTGGATGAAGGGAAAAAGTACAGCCCAATAATGGCTCCATAGTACAGAGAAACTACAGAGAGGTGAGAGCCACATGTGGACAAGGCTTTGCAGATTCCCTTCATTGAGGGAGTTCGCAGTACAGTGGCTGCAATGTGGCCATAGGAGACCAGAATACACATGAATGGCACAGTAATGACCACCACCCCTACAGTGAGGATAACCAGCTCATTGATGGTGGTGTCTGAGTTAGACAGCTTAAGTAAGGCAGAGAGGTCACAGAAAAAATGGGGCAGAACATTATCCTCACAGAAGGACAAACGAGCTAGGAGAAGGGTGTGCACAAGGGCACTGACACAGGACAAGGCCCAGGACACAATTAACAATAGGAAACAGAGGCTCTGACTCATGATGGTGGTGTAGTGCAGAGGATGGCAGATGGCCACATACCTGTCATAGGCCATTGCAGTTAGAAGGAAGCTGTCAATACCCCCAAACAATAAGAAAAAATACACCTGCGAAACACACCCAGTATATGAGATTGATTTTCTCTGTGTCAGCATATTCATGAGCATCTTTGGAGCTGTGACAGAGGAGAAAGAGATGTCTGTGAAGGCCAAGTGGCTGAGGAAGAAGTACATGGGGGTGTGGAGGCGAGAGTTCAGCCTGATGAGCAGGATGATGAGCAGGTTCCCCAGTACTGTGGTCAGGTATATGGCCAGGAACAGGGCATAGTACATGCCTTGCTTCTCTGGTTGGATGGGGAGCCCCAGGAGAATGAACTCAGACACACTGCTCTGATTATCCTTCTTCATGCTCTTCTTTTTTCTGTTGCTGACAAAAAAAGAAATGGAAAGGGTCATTGTAAGTACTGCATAATAGAAATATCATTTTAGATTAGTAGGTTCATTTTACCCCAAATCACAGATTTTTGCCAAAGTAGCAGGGCAATGATGTTATGAACAAGGGACTTATAAACCAACTCAAGATCTTCTAGAGAATCCTGAAGCAACAGAGCAATCATCAATTCAGACCAGGCTTGACCTGAATAAACTGATGATGGAATTAGATTATGAAATTAGAGTACAAAGTCAGCTGAGAAACCAGCTATCAAAATATAGATGATCTGTAATTATGTTTCCATCTCTTTAACCCTTTTTTTTGCATGTGAATGTGCATGCGTGCATGTGTGTGTGCATGTGTACATGTGTAGATGTGTGTGTGTTTGTGTGTGTGTGATATGTGCGGATAGTCATGTATATCAGTATGTATGTGTATGTCAGAGGACATCTTCACATATTGGTCTTTACCCTCTATCTTGTTTTAGACAGACTCCCTTGTCCACCTTCTCTTACACCAGGCTATCTGGTCTGTGTGCTTCTGGGGGTTCTCAGTCTAACTGCAGGAGCTCCAGTATCGTAGAAACATCATACCACATGCAACTTTTATGCATATACTTTATACTTGTGTTCAGAGACCCAAACTCAGGAAGACACAGCCCACAGTAATTGTGATAGCATGCTCAAAACCTGTACAAACTCAAACCAGTAAAAAACACCGTCTGAAGGGAAGAATTGGACAAGAAGCCCCAGGCCTAGCTGAGGAGCTATTACAAGTTGATAGCTGCAGGAAGAGGGAGAGTCAATTTTCTTTAAGGGTGTAGCCTGGGTAGGTTGATCATACTCCAGGGGATGTGCCTCTACTCAAGATACTTGGAGAACACAAATTTGACTCAATAGGCCTTAAAAAATAGTGACTCAAGATTGTGTACCCAGATGTTCTGAAACCCATTGTGGGGACTATGGTGGGGTATTGATGGGAGAGGGTGTCTAAATATGATTAAGATGTATTGTATGAAATGCAAAAATAAAATGCACATTGAGGAAAATATAAATAGAAAATGAACATGAAGTGTGGGCAAAGTAGGCGGGGGGGGGTTCTGAGAGGAGATGGGGGCTTGAAACACATCATACAAAAATTTCAAAGAATCAACAAAAATACTGTTTATTTTTGTCTTTTTGAAGCAGGTTTCCCTGTAGCCCCAGCTGTCCTGGAACTCACTATGTAGACTGTTTTTAAATAGAATATTTCTTGACACTCAACATTTTCAGCATTCATTCCTTCATCTTTCCTACGGATATTTTCATGAAATGTGGAAGAAAAATCTGTTTCTCTTTTAAATTCATTTCTGGTATATTCCCTATATGCAGTCATACAATCCTTTTTAAATTTCTTAGAACAACAAGAAATACTTGGGTTTCCAAACCAAATCTTGGATCTTCCAAAATTGTACTTTTTGCTTATGTCCAACAATAATATCTTCTCCTTTATTATTATTACTACTCTGGATATTATACTAGTGATTCTTCAAGATAACTTATTACCATGTTTTAATATTTTTGATATTTGTCAGTACTTTCTTTTTATATTGGTCATTTGATTCCAGCCCTGTCCAGCTGAACAACTCCAATATAACAGAGAAAAAGAACTCTATGATCTGTCTTCTTAAAAACAGACTCCGTGTTTTATATAAAGACTCACTAATCTGCATGTTTCACATGTCAGAGCTGAACAGATGCCTGAAGTTTTGCTCACCACTCATTTTGAGAGTTAATTAATCCTTATATAATTGTACCAATTTTTCCACCTTGAAGGAAATCATCTTTAAAGCTTTCCAGTCTTCAGTCTACGTTACACACACGCTAAACATTCTTTTCATGTGATAATATTTCCTGAGATGGACGACCCAGTCATGATACTCATTACCACATTAATGATAGTTCTCCATAATGATAATGCTATCTGGCTCTCTTTTAGACACTTACATTGTTACTAATGCCTTGCTATTTTGAGTAATATAATCAATTATTTCATTCAAGTTATGTACATTAGCCTATATCTATTATATGAATTCCTAGAGATAGAATTGGAAGGATGAATATTGATGATTTTGACAGATGATCAAATTTCAGAGGCTAAGTTAAGAAGAAACCTAACCATACATGTTCTTAAAAAAAGAGTCCTGGATATACAAACCCGTAAGTAGAAAAATATGTGGATGGGCATTCCACCTAAGTTTCTGGAATGAGATTTTGGATTAGGTATTTGAAGAACAGAGAAATACTGAGACTTTGATCAGCCTGGAAAAAAATATCCAGTTGGAGAATTATTGAGGAGCTGTCATACATAAGTCCTTCCTGCTATTATAGAAAATTTTGAACTTTTTCTCAAAGAAAAAGAAAAGATTCTTTAAAGAATATGAATAACACTTTTAACATACTGCTGTCTACTGATACTAGAATCAGTTTGAATCAAGGAATGGTGTAAGCAGGGACCTGTGTTTGCTTCAGTGATTTAGATACAAAACACTTGCTTTTACCCAGACTATGGAAGCAGAAATGAATTAAATTTCAAGTATTTAGGTTGAACTTGGAAGAAATCCCCCACAAAGCCTAGTAGAGGTCAAATATGAGCAAAATGATAAGTATTTTCCATTGTTTTTTAGATAGAAAGTATAGACTTTAAGAAAAAATTATTATACATGGAGATTTTGGTTTTACCCTTTCATCTCAAAATTTGTACAGGTGTTCAGTTACAGATAAATTAATCTACATGGATATTGGCATATTTAGGAAGGAGAGAAGCTAAAGACAAGTAATATGGTGATACAAATATAGACACACAAACACATATAAATATACCACTGAATATGTTTTAGACTTGCTTTTACATGGCTCCTTAGATGATGAACACAGTTATATTCAGCAATAAGCCATAGGAGAATTCCTCAATTTCACTCTAGGATGCATGGAATAAGTAAAACAGATGCATTGAGTTATAAGCTCACAAACAAGAAACATAGATCAATATATCAATATACTTTGGGGAGCAACTCCTGAAAAATTCGTGTTAGTTCTAAGGTTTCAAAACTGTGAGAGGACCCAGGGGGACAATACATCAATACACCACCTCAAATTAGAGAAAGCAATATAATTACTAAATTCCCTTTGGTGCCTGGGTGATAGGACTTTGTTTTGAAGCAGACATTGGAGAATTCACCCTTGCAAAAATACTATTAAAAACAAGATGAGTATTAGAAACTTGGAGGCTCATGAAGATTTTTTTCCTGATATGGGGGAAAATGTGATTCATAGTCTGTAATGAATCAAGCAGAAGTTTGAGTGTGATAACTAAATTTTCTTGTTTCTGATCCTTAGGTTATACAAGAAACTTAAAAATGGCATTTGTATCTGTTTGTTTGGACTTAAGGTCCAGTTAATGGGTCATAATTCATGCCTGATACTATAAACCTAGTCAAATACCCATGGCTGGAGATGTCAGAGACCCTAGAAGAGAATCTACTACTGTTGTTTTCCTAAATCAATATAATTTCTAATTCTATTCTAAATGCTTATCTTTATAACC
Source organism: Nannospalax galili (assembly GCF_000622305.1). Taxonomy (NCBI): domain Eukaryota; kingdom Metazoa; phylum Chordata; class Mammalia; order Rodentia; family Spalacidae; genus Nannospalax; species Nannospalax galili. Next base: position 153,362 of record NW_008331486.1, on the reverse strand, counting down.
ATAGGTTAATATAGCTCTCACCACTCACCAAAGAATCTTTTTTTTTGCAGCAGAGGGAGGCTACTACAGAGAACAACAACTGGTCACAATGCAGAAAGTAAATGATTATGGGAAGGCCAACCCAATTGATATATCTACAATACAATCCATACAGCTAAGGCTCAAGGAACATCATTAAAGAAGGGGCAGAAATAGGTGTTCTAATCAGTGATAACCACTCTGTGGCTCTTGGTTCTCTACACGTTGGCCAGTTGTGGTTTTCTGGGTTAATCACCATCTGCTGTGTAAAAATTTTCTCTGGTGCCAGTTTCAAATGAAATGGATGGGTATCTAAAATCATGGGAACCACCAAAGGTGAATCAAGAATAGCTCAACAGTTTAAACAGACTCATAACATATAAGGAAATTGGGAGTTAAAGTCCTGTAATACTGATTTTATGAAGTTGGGTGATCAGAGTTTGGTGAATATGTGTTCACGATTGTAATATCTTCTTGGTCAATTTTTCCTTTTATCAGAATGGAGTGGCCCTCTTTATCTCTTCTGATTAGTTTTAGTTTAAAGTCTATTTTGTCAGATATTAGAATTGCAACACCTGCTTTTTTCTTAGTACCATTCACGTGGTATATTTTTTTCCATTCTTTCACCTTAAGGTAGTGCCTGTCCTTGAAAGTGAGATGAGTTTCTTGCAGACAACATAAAGATGGATTTTTGTTTCTTAATTCATTCAACTAATCTGTGTCTTTTGACTGGGGGGTTTAGTCCATTGATATTTAAAGTTATTAATGAAAGATGTGTATTGATTTCCATCGTTTTTATTTCTGTTCACATTCTTGGTGTAGCTGTGCATTTCCATAGTTATACCTTCATTAAGTTTCTTTCTGTAACCCCCTGGATATTGTATTACTGTTTCATTCCTTTCTTCAGCTCTTTGTATTGCTTCAAGAACTCTCTGAGTGGCTGGTTTTATGGACATGAATTCCTTGAGCCTATTTATGTCATGGAAGATTTTTCTTTCCTCTTCGACTATAATAGACATTTTAGCTGGGTAAAGTAATCTGGGTTGGCATCTGTGGTCATTTAGAACCGGGAATACTTTGGTCCAGGCTCTCTGGCTTTCATAGTTTGTGCTGAAAAGTCAGCTGTAATTCTGGTGCGCTTTCCTTTATATGTGACCTGTTGTTTCTCTTTTACAGCTTTCAGTATTGTCTCTTTGCTCTGTACATTTAGTGTTCTTACTGTGATGTGCTGTGGAGAGTTTCTTTTCTGGTCTTGTCTATTTTGTATCTTATAAGCTTCTTGAATTTGTATGAGCATGTCTTTCTTTAATTTTGGGAAATTTACTTCTAAAATCCTGTTGAAGATCTGGTACATGTCATTATCCTGAGATTCTTCTCCTTCCTATATGCTTATTATTCATATGATTGGTCTTTTTATGGTGTCACGCATTTCCTGCATATTCCATTCTTTTGTTTTCTTAAATTTCTCATAATCTTTGCTTGAGTGGTTTAATTAGTCCACTTTATCTTCTAGTCTTGATATTCTATTTTCCATTTCATTCATCCTATTGATGAGGCTTTCTCCTGTTGTTTCTAATTGGCCTACTGAGTGTTTTACTTTGTTCTGCAATTAAGCCTGAGCATTCTTCAATATTTCTAACTCTTTTTCTGAATTCATTCAGAAGTTTATCCCTATCTTCTTTCAGTTCTTTGATTTCTTTGTGTTGTGTGTTCTTTAAATTCACTGAATTCTTTTATCATGTTTATAATTGTTCTGTTGAGTACCAAGTCCCATGTTATCTCTAGGATGTTCTCATTGTAGTCCTCTAGAGAACTATTGGTACTTGATGGGGATATATTATCTTGGTTTTTCATGTTGTTATTTTTTCTCTGTGACTTTGACATGTGGATTTCTTTTGTAGATTCTGGTTCTTATGTGAGACTCAAACCTTCCTTTGTTGAGTTTAGATCTGCTTCTTTTTGTAAACTTTATGTGCCTTTGTGGTTTACTTGTTGGTCGTGAAAAGCTGGTTGGTCTAGGCTTCATGTTCTCTTTTTTGATTTTTTTTAACTTTTACAAAAGCTTTATTGAAAAGTTCATACATGCATATAAGATGTTTTGATCAAATCCATACCCACTCCCTCCCCTCCAACTTTCTCCCCTCTGAAGAGGTAACCCTAAAATCTTTTAAGGATTAGATACAAGCTCCCAAATACTTTTGACATTCTAGGCCTTTGGAACAGAGTATGTTGTTAGCAAGCCCAAGGACATTTTGACTTTTAGCCAAGACACTGGCTACATTTCTTTGGGGTCTTTTTACTCTAACTGCCTAGCCAATTCCTACCTCTTAATCTTATCACACCATCCTCTGAAAGAGTTACCCAAATTGCCAATAGGGAATCCAGACTGTTCTGGCTTCTTCCATGCTGAACAGGGAGGGACCTAGGGTGACACAATTGGAGTACCCCTTCAGTGAGTCTACCTAAAAGACTCCCAAATTGCATTACTCTTGTCTCTAAGGGGAAAAGAAAGCCCTTGAATCATGAATAGGGGATGTGAAGGAGAAGTAAAGGCAAGAATAATTAGCATTACAAGTCTAGACAGGGAACTAGAAAAAAGTCAGAATAGGGCAATTTTCAAATTATATTGGAGTGGCCAAATTGCATTTGTCTTGCTGCTCAGGAGTTCCCACAGAAGCGCAAATCGGATGAGGATCAGATGCTCTCAGGCTTTCTCCTAAGGTCCTGATCCCTCCAGGAAAGATAGTGGCCTCAGGAATTTGAGGGCTGGGCTGGCCTGGGAGCAGGGCCCAGGAAAGATGCTGCCCCCAGGGATGCAAAGGGAGGTTGTGGCAAGAAGAGGCCAGAGGGCTCCTGGGGACTACAGGGTGGAATTGGGTTCGTCTGGATGCAAAGGATCAGGAAGCACTGGCGATTGTGGCCTACGATGTCAGTCCACATTTCTGGGGTTGCACAACCAGAGATGGGCCAGTACCCCTGCTAGAAGAATATATGAGGTGGGGAAGCTGTGGGGGTGAATGAGGCTGGGGGAGTCAAGGCACAGTGGGCACAGCAGCCAAACTTACCCAGGCAAACCTGCTATCTCCAGGAAGCTGTGGGTCTGAGCCGCCAGAGGTGCAAAGGGAGGTGGGGACTAGAGAGGAATTGTGTTGGTCTGGAGGCAAAGGATCAGGAAACAGTGGAGAGTTTGGGTCAAGAGGTCAATCCAGAGGTCTGGGATGCCAAGACAGGAAATGTGCCAGTCTGCCTGCTAGGAGGAGAGATGGGGAGGGGGAGATGTTCGGGTTAATGAGGCCGGGGGAGTCCAGGCGCAGTGGGCACAGCAGTCAAACTTACCCAGGCAAGCTGCTGGCTCCAGGAAACTGTGGGTCATTTTCTATATATTTTAAGGTAACTTGCTTCAAGTTATTTTTGGAAATATGTGTTAAAAATTGCTTCTCTTTAGAATAATAAAAATAGTCTAAAATTTAAAAAAATATTAAAAAATTATAAACAACTAAAAAATGTACACTAAGAAATGTCAAAAATCTGAGAGAATTGAAGACAGCTTTCTCCAGCTGTAAGTTTATTAGACAGCAAATGGACTATAGATAATAATTATATATTCCCTATTTCAAAGATGCAAAAATCATATTGTTAATGTTTCCACTACAAAGAATGGTGAGTATTGGAGGAAATATTTATGATTATCTTCACTTTAATATCACTGAATATACACATGGTTGAAGATATAGCATGATATCTTGAAAATACGTGTTACTTTTTTCATTACGATTTTTTATGTTTTATTTATTCTTTGAAAACTCTGCACATTTATACAATGTAACTTTATCATATCCACCCCTCACTCCCTTCTCCAGCTCCCTTCAGTATCCCCATCACATCTCCCTCCCAAATTCATGTCCTCCCGGAGTAATTTTTAGATTTATATTAAACTCTGAATCCAGTTATGCTGCTACATATGTGTAATCATGGGATCATTTACTGATCTTATCCAGACAACCAAAGCTGTGTTAGTTTATGTGTGCAACAGCCACATCATGTCCAGAGGCCAGCATTTTATATGATTCCACCCCCATCTTCTGGATCTTATAGTCTCTCTGCCTCCTTCTTTCTCAATATCTCCTGAACCTTGGTCAGGGGATTGAAATGAATATTCCATCTACAACTGAGCATTTGTACTCACATATTCTTAGAACTGTAAACAGTTATGAATCTTTGCATTAACCAGTGCCCTCTGTAATAGGAGCTTCTCCAACTTAGATTGGAAACAGCACAAATCTATGGATATAAACTTATTTATTTAGAAGGGAGTTTGACAACAGGCCCAGTTCAAAAAATTTAACAGGTTCGCCCCTGGGGACTATGACTTCCCTAGCCATGGGTTTTAATCATAATTACAGTGTCAGATATGAATTCTTTCCCATGGAGCAGGGTTTAAGTCCAACAAAGGGAGCAACTGGTTAGCCCCATAGACAGCCTTGACAATTTTCCATCAGTGGGCACATCTTGCTTGGCAGGTCAGCATTGTAGCATGCAGGGTCCAGTGCTGGGTAAGACCACTGATAACCTTTCTCTGTCAGCAGCCTGCACCGCACATTCTAGCACTATGAAAGCTAGCCAGCAGAGTCAGTTCAAGTCTGATTTCTTCATACCCTGCAACCAAAGCATGAGGGGTCTTCAGAAATAGGGTTGTGCCATCTAGTTATGGTGGGCAACCAAGAGCAATGGAAATTGCCTATTCAGTTTTGGCTGTCCCTAATGTGTCACCAACCAATAATTCCTAAGGAGCTAGCCCATTACCGGCACTGAGATTGTTAATTTAATAATCCATGTCTCTGGGTGCAGTCTTGTTCACTAATGTGGAAGTCAGCTCATATGTAAGTCATACTCTCCATCAATCAGCAGCAATCAGTCTGAAATAGCTTTCAATCTAGTGCTGGCCCACCTCCTATTTCTCACCTCCCATGTGGGCCTTTGTTTAATTGAGCTGACATGGGTCCTGCATTGGATGCCACTGATGCTGCAGGCTCACATGAGCAAGCCTCCAGTGGCCTGGAAGCCTCCACCTCCTTATATTCATGAACCAGCCCTGGCTTTTACAATCTTTCCACCTCCTCTTCTGCAGTGATTCCTCAGCTGTGGGTGGGTGAGATTCCATATAGGTGTCCCATCCTACACTCTATAGTCTATTATTCTTCAAAACTTAGCCAGTTGAGGCCTTCTGTGTATATTTCACTCTGATGTGCATGGAAGCCTCACTGGTGAGAGTTGAGGGGTGCACTAGCCCCCTCTTTACCTCTTATTCCGCTATGTTCCATGAGCCTTGGTTGTAGAGATTCCATTGCAGATGTGTCACCTAGTACAGGGCATCTCCCAGGTGTATGTTCTCTATGCCTGACCAGATGTGTGAATTTTTGTCCTAATTAAAAAAATACACTCTTAAAACAAAGTAGATTTCAAATTGCTGTTACTCACAAAATGAATTCAAAGTACATTATAAAAATAATGGAAAAATTAAAAAACATTTCTACCAGAACAAACATTTCTGTTTTCTTAAGGAAGGAAAAAAGATCTCTCACATAAAAGGTCATAAAATTATTTAATGATAAAATGTGAATGGTTGATATGGTCTAAATTTTTTTATGATTCAGTCTTCAGTGCCAGATTGAGACTGCTGAGCTATCCAGTCTCCCGGACTGAGCAACTACTGGACTCTCAGCCTTTCCAATTTGACACAGCCATTGTTGAACTACTCAGACTCTATCCTGTAAGTTAATGTAATAAATCCATATATATAGATATATAATATTTCCAAAGTTTCAGTATGTGAAAAGGAAAATTTTGTGGTTGTATTTACCAAAACCTTATCCCAAGATGAGCAAGACGATTAGAGAAAGAAACTGTGGCTGGGTGTATATGGTAAAAACAGTATAACCTAAAGTTTCAGTGGAAACAGCAGTTCATAGAAAAAGAGTTGTATGCAAAATTGATTGGGAATTTCCCATATACAGTTAAGAGGGAAGACCATGCTTTCACTCTAAAAATACTCTGCTATGGAGGGTATTTCTATTTTACTGAATGAGAATTTCATATATACATGTAATGTGTTTTGATCAAGTGCACTCCAATCCCCTCCCCCTCAATTTCTCCCTTATCCCCACCACCACTATTTATTCCCTATTTCACTAGTTCTCTTTTATTTCTTTATACCCACGGCATCCACTTAGTGTTGCCAGTATAGACATGGATATAGGGCCATTTAATGAGTATGGATAGCATCTAAGGGGCCACAATCCTAAAGAAAACTGCTTCTCTCTCTCCCAGAAGTTATTAGTTGCCAAAAGCTCCTCAGCTACAGATGGGCTTTCCTAATTACTCTCCCCCTCCATGCTAGGATTTTGTCTTGATCTTGTATAAATCTTGTGCACGCAGTCATAACCACTGTCATTCACATATGCAACTGCCTTGTTATGTCTGGGAAACACTGGAGGGTATTTCTCAGAGCTCCTTTCATATCTCGGTTCCTCAGACTGTAGATAAAGGGATTCAGCATGGGTGTGACCACAGTGTACAACACAGCCACAATGACATCTTTGTCATTAGTGTTATTGGAGGAGGGGATGAAGTATAACCCAATAATGGCTCCATAGTATAGAGAAACCACTGAGAGGTGAGAGCCACATGTGGACAAGGCTTTGCAGATTCCATTAATGGAGAGAGTTCTCAGGCTTGTGGCCCCAATGTGGCCATAGGAGACCAGAACACACATGAATGGGACTGCAATGACTAGTGATTCCAAAATGAGGACAAAAAGATCATTGATAGTGGTGTCTGAGATGGACAGCTTAAGTAAGGTAGAGAGGTCACAGAAGAAGTGGTAGAGAGTGTTATCTCTAAACAGAGAGAGACGAGCAAAGAGAAGGGTGTGCACAAGGGCATTGGTAGAGGACAAGGCCCAGGACATAATTACCAGTAGAAAACAGAGGCTCTGACTCATGATGGTGTTATAGTACAGGGGATGACAGATGGCCACATACCTGTCATAGGCCATTGCAGTTAGAAGGAAGCAGTCAATACCCCCAAACAATAAGAAAAAATATACCTGGGAAACACACCCAGTATATGAGATGGAGTGGCTCTGTGTCAGCATATTCATGAGCATTTTTGGAGTTGTGACAGATGAGAAAGAGATGTCTGTGAAAGCCAAGTGGCTGAGAAAGAAATACATGGGGGTGTGGAGGCGAGAGTCCAGCCTGATGAGCAGGATGATGAGCAGGTTCCCCAGCATCGTGGTCAGGTACATGGCCAGGAACAGGGCATAGTACATGCCTTGGTACTCTGGCTGAATAGGGAGCCCCAGAAGGATAAACTTAGACACACTGCTTTGATTTTCCCTTTTCATGTTCTTCTTTTCCTGATAGTAAAAAATGCAGACATAAAAGAAAGAAAAGTTATTGTAACTATTACATAATACAACCATGTTTTAAATTAGTTAGTGAATACATTTGAATCTGAATATATCAACTTTTTGACACACTGAAAGGCTAGGTATAGTCTTGACAAAGAACATTATTTATCCTTTTAGAAGTCAAATCAACATCTTTTGGAGAATTTGTGGAACATCAAAATGACCCTTAGATCATATCATACAAGGACAAAAATTTATAAATCTATCAGTTCATGATAGATATATGAAATTATGGATTGAGTGTGCAAGGCTGCATTAGTAACGCAATAATGAAAACCTTGTGACTTATAATGGTCTTTTGGTCTGGTTTAACTTGCCCTAGGCTGCTGAAAAAGTCTTTGCTTAACAGTTTATTCACATTCACTGAATTAAGATGAGAGGAGCCAGTGGGTTGCTTTAAATCTCTAAGACATCAGAATCTGCAGTCTTCTTAGAAATAGCATATGAGACAGGCCTGAAGCTAGGGCATAAAGGGCTTCATTCCAGGTCAGTAATACAAAATATCAAGTGGCATAACTTGTAAATTTTATTATGAACTGTGTATGAAATGTACAAAAGCTCAGTTAAAAAAAATCTAAAACATTGTTTCTTACTCCAAAAATTTTAGTCTTCCATCGCTTTTTAAAAGGGAATTCTTGTGGAATGAGGGGGAGAAAATATGTCTGTATCTCTTCCAACTTCCTACCTATACATTCCTTCAGTTCAAACAGAATAATTCTTCTTCAAGTCTATAGAAAACAAAGAAGTGGCTGTAATTGACTTGTGGGGATGGAAAGCCAGGGCCTTAGCCAATTAATATTGCCTAGAAAGCTCTGAAGTAAATTAAGGGTGAGTGGATGGGGGACATCCAGGACAGGTTTGAGGGGCCTAACAGTAGTGGGTGTTATTTCAGTCCCCAAGGCATGTCTAGTAGCTGTCAAAGCAAAGCTTTTCTGTAAACGTCTGTCTAGCATAAGCTAATTGGTTCTCCATTTTCATGGTCCTGAGTTGGTTTTTCTGTCAATGAATGCTGTTATTTATTCTTTCCTTCAAGTTAGTTGATTTTAGACCTATCCATATGCATAACCATATGTTAGCAAAAGTGAACATATCAAAGTATGTACTACAAAGTAGAATCTGCATTCCACCTGAATTATGGCACCACTGATGTATAAAACAGAGATTAGATATAATATTTGGAAGTAAAACATAACTTGAAGAGTAGTCTTCCTCTATACTAACAATAAGCAAATTGAGAAAGAAATCATGATAGCCTAAAAAAACATGAAATATCTTGGAATAAACCTAACAAATTGAAAGACTTATATAATAAAAATTTTAAGGTATTAGAAAAAGAAATTTTAAAAGAAACCATAAGATGGAAAGACCTCCCATGCTCATAGATTGGTAGGCTTAATATTGTGGATGAACGCAAGTAAACAGAGCTTAAATGAATTCACAGCAAGGGTGGCAGCATACACAAGTCCCACAAAATATCAAACCAGACAAAATCCCAGCAGAGACATAAGGAAATGGATAAGAAATCCCAACACAACCTAGGAAAATCGTGGCTGCTAAGAAAGACAGAGACAGTCTCTTTCAAGTATGGGGCTCTTAATAGGTTAAAAAGCCTCCTATGGATAGCCCCACACTGAATGACATTTGGGGACACAAATTAGACTCAATAGGCCATATGTATATGATAGAGTACATTAAATTGGGCGGTGGGCAATAAGGAGAGATGCAAAAATTCAATAAAAAATAAATAATTATCACAAAAAGATGAAAAAAAATCAGTAATTGTCTATGTGTGGGAGGGAACTTACTGGAAGGGAAGGTAGAATACAGAGTTTTAAAGGGGGAAAGGGGAATAATAGAGTAGGAAGGACTAAACAGGATGGGGAATGGGAGGGTAGGGCAGAGGAAGGAGTATAGGGATGGATAACTAACACTGAATGTTCTTAGAGGTTCTTATACCTACCCCTCTAGACTCTTCAAGTATATACTAATACATTATAAAAAGATATTTAATTGAGTTACCTTGTAACAGGGGTACATTGCCCCTACTAGACATCATAGCCTTGCAAAATAAAAGCCAAATGCCAGAGTGGACTCCCTTTTTTGAAGCTGTTGATCAGGCATCCTATAAAGCATCAAAAACATTGACTATTACCCCTGCTCTTGGTTACTCACCAGAAATTCATAGTAAGACTCTATTGTTGAAGACACTACATACACAGACTATAGAACAAACAAGGGGAAATCAAGCTGGTGCTGACTTCAAAGCCTCATCTCTACTCACTGGCTTTCATAGTGTTAGAAGGAGCTATGCAAGGAACCTGAACAGAAAATATAATATGAACCTTACACAACTGTGAATCATGCAAGCTATGACCACAACTAGCCTGGAAGATATGCCCATTGGCACAATAGTGGCATGAATATTGTAAGAGTAACCAATTACTTTCTAATTGGATGTAAGTTCTGTTTCATAGGATGGATACCATAACTGACACCGGTATCAGGTCTAGGAACCTGAGGATAGACAACCCACAGTCCATGGAATATAGCCTAATACAACTACTCTGCTATAGATATAGCATTAAACTTATTTCTAATGATTTACTCTTGTATGCATAGATTAGCTCATCTCTCAACTCTCAGCAGAGATGATTCTCTATGCAGCAGATGGTGATTAACACAGAGAAGCACAACTTGCCAACAGGCATAGATTAAATTCTACAGAGTACATAACCTGAATAGGACACCTATATAAACTGCCTTCCAAGTCCCAGATATTGTCATGGAAGAGAGGATAGAAATACCAGAAGAGTCAGAAGAGGTGAATAACCATAAGGAAACAGATTTCCAGACAGCTGGTCATTTATTCATATGAACTCGCAGCAATGGTGACAGCATGCACAAGACCCATGTAAGCTCAAACCAGACAAAATCTCAGCATAGACATCGGGAAGAATTTAAGAAACCCCAACCCTACCTGAGGAACCACTGGCAATTGTTGACTACTGGGAAGAGGAGATCCAGTCTTGTTTATGGGTGAGACTCATAGTAGGTTGACTAGACTGCAGTAGATGAGCTCACACTGAAGGGCATTTGGGGACACAAACCTTACTCTATAGGCATACAATATATATGAGAGAGATAATAAGTAGATGATAAATATATATATGATAGATAGATATAGATAGATAGATGATAGCTAGATTAATGATAGATATGTGTACTGGAGTACAGAAATCTGATAGGTGGTTAGAAAAAGCGAAGCAGATATGGGAAGGGATCTAAATATCATCAAAGCATATACTTGCAAAAGTTCAATAAAAATTAATTAAATAATCAGCACCAAAAATAAGCAAGAGGAAATATACCTCTACCTTATCCTCATAACATTATATATGTAATCTCCTAGAGGTAAGTTATTCTATAGGGATGTTTGTACTACTCTTTACTGTCAAGTTTTAGATAGATACTAAAATAATCCAATGTATATGGAGCTGTCTGTCATATTATGGGGATATTATCAAAGGATAAGTAACACAGGATCTGGCTGTGATATTATGTGTATATTATCAAAGGATAAGTAACACATACTGGAGAGAGAGAGAGAGAGAGAGAGAGAGAGAGAGAGAGAGAGAGAGAGAGGGAGAGAGACTCTACTCTTGCTTTAACTGCAAACTGCAGCATCTTAGAGCCCGTACCATGATGAGCACAGACACCTTCAGCATGGGACAATTCTTTCTTTTCTCTCTAGCAGGCACTTAATATAGTGAATCAGGTGGATTCTCTAAGGTATCAACAATCAGTTTTGAGACGTGGAAGAATTATTAGCCCTGAGCCCAGCAAAATAGATGTATTGATACACATTTGTTCATAGTCCTGATAAATCATTGTGCACTTATTTTTACAATCCATGGAAAGGACCCAAGGGTCATCTCTGATGCCTTGTTCAAATTTACAAGCAAACTGCTTACAATTGCATCATTACCTTGGTTTTCCTCAGAGATATATTTGTTGGTTGAGAAAGACATAATAACTTATCCTTGGAGAAAATATTATAAAATACAAGGCGGTTAATGAGAACTCAGTGATTCATGAAGTTTTTACTTTCATATTGTAATAAAAAAAGCTTGATTAAGAGTCATTTGAACCAAACTGGTGGTCGAATGTGATAAAGTCTCTTCCTTCAGAATCCTATATTATTTCAAGAATCTCCAAAACACCCTAATGGCCCCACTGTCTGTCAATGTGTCTTCACTCTATTCATTGACATACTGATGAAAACTTGATTAAAAATAAACATAGGCAGTGGTGCCTTCTCTTATTACCAGTCTATACTGGCGTGCAGTAAGGCACTCCATGAATATAACAAGTTTGTCTGTCCTTTTAAAATTTGTATTTTATTGATTCTTTGAGAATATCATACATGTACAAGATGCATTTTGATTGTATTTACTTCCTACAGCTTCCCCTAACTCCTTTCAGATTCACCTGCCACCCCTTTCCAACCTTCTTGTCCTGGGAATGAACCCAACCAAGGAAATGAAAGAGCTCTAAGATGAAAATTGCAAGACACTGAAGAAATAAATTGTGGAAGACACTAGAAGATGGAAAGACATCTGATGTTCATGGATTAAAAGGATTAATATTGTGTAAATAACCACCCTATCAAAAATGATGTACAGAGTCAAAGCAATCTCCACCAAAATCTCAATGCTAAGATTGGGGTCTGCTGCCCGTCTTTCCCTTTACCTCCCTGGTCCCTTTCCATTTTCCTGGTTCCTGCAGTTACATCAGGATATATACTCACACATAAGGATTTGGTGCTAGGATCCAAAAATGAGGGAGAATATACATCTTTTGGTTTTCTGAGTCTGTTACTTCACTTAGTATAACAGTTTCTAGTTCCATCCATTTGTCTGAAAATTTCATTATTTCCTCTTTCTTTACCTCTGAGTAGAACTCCACTGTGTAAATGTACCACATTTTCATTATCTACTCCTCAGTTGAGGAAAACTCAGGTTGCTTCTGTCTCTTAGCTGTTGTGAACTGAGCAGTTACCAACATGGTTGCACAAATATCTCTGCAGTAGGACGAGTCCTTTGGGTTCATGCCAAGGAGTGGTATAACCAGCACATATGGCAGTTTCATTTTTAGGTTTTTGAATTGTCCACACTGCTTTCCATAGGGTTGCATGAGTTTTCAATCCAACAAACAGTGAATGAGAGTCCCCTTTCCCTATATCACCAACAGTGAATGAGAGTCCCCTTTCCCTATATCCCCTCCAGCATTTGGTATCATTTGCTTTCTTAAGCTTAGCCAGTGTGACTGGGGTAAGAGGACATCTTAAAGTGGTTTTAACTTGCATTTCCATAGTTAATAATGATTTTGAATACTTTTTAAGACGTTTCTTAGCCATCTTTATTTCTTCTTTTGAGAGCTCTCTATTCACATCCTTAATACATCTTTTAATTGGGTCATTTGTTTTCTTCATTCTTTTGTTTCTCAGGTCTTTATTCTAGATGTAACTGATTACTTCTGGGTGAGGAAGAGCTGATCTTCCTAAAGGGAGGGACTCTAGATAGGCTGACTGGACCTCAGTGGATGAGGACTGATGGACAACTGAGAACACTAAGTATAAAGCCAGTGGGGGGGCTATGGAAGGGTGGAAGTGGGGGAAGGGAGTATAAAGAGGATTAAGATGTTCTGTATGAAATACACAAAAAAACCAATGAAAATTTACAAAAATAAATATATAAATAGAAATCTCAATGCTGTTAATCACAGATTTAGAAAAAACAGTTGAAACATATTTATGGAGGCACAAAAGACCAAGGGTAGCCAAGCAATCATGAACAAAAGAATGCTGTGGAAGAAATCAACATATATGATATCATATTATGCTACAGAGTTATACTAATAAAAACAGCATGGAACTAACACAAAACGAGGCACAGGTTAATGGAATAGAATCGAAGACCTGGATATAAGTCTGCCAACTACAGTTAAACTAATTTTTGACAAAGATGTCAAGAAGACACTGGAAAAAAAGACAATAATTTCAACAAATGGACAACTGGATTTCAACATGTAGAAAAATGAATCAAGATCATCTCTCACTGCACTGAGCTAGTTGTCAAGATAATTTCAAAACACAACTTTTTAAAAGAATATAATTTAGAAATTCCTTTTCTGCACCTATATCTTGCAGGGTATGACCTATGCTCTCTAACAGTTTCAGTATTTTAAGTTTCTCACTGAGGACTTTGATTAATTTAGACTTGATTTTTGTGCAGAGTAATTTGATATGGGTCTAATTTCATTTGTCCCATGTAGACACTCACTTTTCTAAGCACCGTTGTTGAAGATGCCGTCTTTCCCCCAGTGTACATTTTTGGCATCTTTGTCAAATGTCAGGTGGCTATAATAATAATGTATTCATGTTTGGGTCTTTTATTTTGCTCCAATGATCTACAATGTCTGTTTTGTGCCCAGACCTGCTGTTATTAATACTCTAGCTCCATAAGATCGCTTGAAATCCAATATTGTAATCCCTCCAACATTATTTTTGCCTTTATTATGTTGAATGAACTACTGCCATTTTCCTAAACCAATGTAGCTTCCAATTATATTCTAAACACTTACCCTTTTACTGATGGACAAATATAACTCTCATCAAATAAGTTTCTTTCTGCAACAGATAGAGACTATTACAAAGGTCCAGTACTGCAGAGTTACTCAACTGGTCACACAGAGAATATGTGTCTGAGAGATGCCCAGTCCTATGAGACATATCTACAGTACAACCACTACACTTAAGGCTCATGGAACATAATGGAAAAGGGGGTAGAGAGAAAATGAGTGTATTCCTCAATGCTCACCTGTGAAGCTTCCTTATACAACACAATGTGATGCACACAGAAGGTCACACTGGTCAAGTTTTAGAGAATACGAGACTATAGAGTGTGTGTCCCTGGATACAAATCCTATACTAAACCTCACCCACCCACAGCTCAGGGACCACTGTGGAAAAGGGGTATAAATATTGTAAGAGCCAGGAATGGTCCATGAACATAAGGAAACAGGTGTTCAGTCCACTGGAAGCTTGCACATGTGAACTTATGGCAATGGTGGTGTCTAGCACAAGACCCATGCCAACTCAATCAGATAAGGACCCAGAGTGGAGTGAGGGAAATGGGCAGTGTGCCAGATTGGTGAACCCAGTCTGGGTACTGTTGGAGATTGATTACTACTGGGTGAGGGAGAGTAGACCTTTCTTACAACCTCTAGATAAGCTGACTAGGCTCTAGTGGATGAATTTGCACTGAAGAACACCTGGGTACACATGCTTGACTGGATAGGACTTAATATGTATGGTGGAATGCAGGAGATTCAGTGGGGGGTTGAGGAGGCATGGACTGGGGAGGAGGTCTAAATTTGATTGATTAAGAACTGTTGTATGAAATGTACAAAAGCACAATAAAACAAATTTAGCAAAACCAAAGTTCCGTAACTGCTCAAAACATAGAAAATAAGAGAATGCATGGTGCCTTGCTGAAAAGATCTACAATACACCCCCTACTCCTAAGGCTCAAGGAACATAGCACAAGAAGGGGAGGCAGAAAGATTGTCAAAGCCAGAGGACCAGGGCACCTGCTGCTAGACAATGTATTCTAGACCTGACATTGATGCTATAAGCATGGAATCCCCATAATAAGGTTGTGTAAACATACCTGCATAATGACAACAGTTGATATGCCGGGGTGGATGGGGGAAAACTGCACAAGTTTCCACCTCTAGATGAAGAACTACAGCTAATCAATGGCTGCAGGGGAGGGAGAACCAGTTTACCCTATCAGGAACAAGTATGTAATGTGTTTAGATTGGCTTCTTAGTGTAACTGTTTTTGTAAAAGAGTTTAGTAGTTACCCAGTCTCAGGTGGTTAACCATAAATACATGTACACTTGAGCACCATTAAGTAAACTAACTCTCTCTCTCTCTCTTCTCCTTTCTCTTTATGTGTGTGACAATAATCAATGAAGAGGTCATGGAGTCTAATGAGAATGTGGGGTACATGGGAGGAGTTAGATGGGAGATAAGGCAGGGTGGGTGATGTAACTACAATGCTCATGTATGAAATTGTTAAAATATAAACATAAAATAAAGAGTACAAACAGAATTACCCAATGTAGGTCTACAATCTGCTCCCAGAAGACATGAGTTATTAAATGAAAATTTCAGGCAAAAGATACCTCCTTATGACTTATGTTTTATTGGTTAAGGAAACCCCAGAGTTCTCCAAAACATGGGCTGCTGAGAAGAAAGTGTATTCTTTAGTCTTTAAGTGGGATGTTCAGTAGATGCTTATTCTATCCATTTGGTTTATGATGTCATTTTACTCCTAGGTTTCTTTGCTTAATTTTTTACTTACAGACTTTCTTTTGGTTGAAATGGGGTGTTGAAATTTCCCACCATCACTACATTGTGGTTAATCTGTAGTTTAAATCTAAATGCATCTTCAAATGAAATAGGATGCCTCAGTGTTTGGTACATAGTTCAAACTCTGCAAGACAGTAACTGTCAATCCAGCTACTATATCCATCAAAATTATCTTTCATAAGTATATAAAGAAAAGCTTTCCATGATAAACACACACTAGATGAATTCATTACCACTAAGCCAGCACTACAGAAGCTACTTGAAGAAATCCTACACATTCTAATGAAAGAGAAGCACACCCATGAGCCCAAGCAAATACGGAATAGGAAATATCAAACATCACAACAAAATAAGAATTAACACACACTTTTCAGCAATAACCCGAAACTGATGGTCTCAATTTTCCAGTAAGACACATTCACCAATATATTGGCTAAAAACCAGGATCTATCTACATGTTGCCTAAAAGAAATGCACTTCATAGACAAGGGAAAAACAGTATTAGAGAGAAAGAATAGAAAAAGGAATTCTGGACAAATGGAACTACAAAATCAAAATTAATTTGCAGAAAATTCAGTAAACATGTATCCTTAAAAATGAGAACAGACACAACATTTATGTAGCTGGGGGCAGAAGTACCTTTATTTCACTTTAAAATTAATTACAGTTGGATGAAGCCGTGCTAAAATCTTATTTGACCTCAGTTCAGATTGTCTAGACTTCCTGACCTTCTGCTGAGCCGTGCTATGTCCCACACAGGAAGAGACCAAAACATTTTTCAGAAAGACTGATACCGTGTAGCATAACAACTCCCTGAAACTCATTTAGATATCTCTACTCTTACTGCTCTTCCCCAAAACACTAGCCCTCAACTGACAGGGAGTCAGTTAACTTTCTAGTTAGCACGCTTTGGACCATACCCATGCTACATGGTCCATTGTCCTTGTCTTACATTGAAATTTATGGCCAGACCTATTGTTTTAGAGAAAGAAAACTTGGTATGCCTAGTTATTAAATTTCAAACAAATAAATGAACATTGAAGAAGGAATTAAAAATAACATGGAGAAGATAGGGGAAGAATGAATGAAGAAAAGTTGCTCAAGTTTTATTACACTTGTAATTTCATCAAGTAAGGAAAACAACTTCTGGTCTCCTTTTACATAGTATGGTGACTGTGGATAATGAGAATCTATGACACATACCAAAAGAATTTGGAAGAATAGATTTTATATTTTCACCACAAATATAAGTATATAAAGAAAGAGATATGATTATGTTCCCTTTAACGTTATACCACTTACACATGTATGAAAGTATCATCTGGTACCACAAAATAGAGAAAATTTTTATGTGTCAATTTAAATTTTTTAAATTAACAAACAAAAATAAAATTAAATGTTAAACTATAAATATTCAAAAATAAATTTGAAGTATATTACAAAATTTCACACAAAAATCAATGAATCTAGCAAAAGAAATATTTTTACCTTAAAAAAGGAAGAGAATTTTTGGATAAAAGTTCCCAAACTACCTCATTAAAGCAGACTGAGAGCTGGGAGGACACAGAATTTGTAAATATTCCAAGACAAAGACACTATGTGGAAAACAAAAATAGTGAAAGCAAGTTTATAAACACCTTTCCCATATCAAGATCAGTCTGACAATTAAAGAGAGACAGAAACAGCTTCTGAGCTGAAAGAAACTTAGGAAGAGTGATTCACAAAGATCCATTCAGAAACAACAGTTCCCCCAGCTGAAGAACTATTGGCAACTGATGACTGCAGGTTGAGGGAGAGTAGATCTTCTTAAGGGGGAGACTCTAGATAGGCTGACTAGACTCCAGTGAATGAACTTGCACCAAAGGACACCTGGGTACAAATGCTTGACAGGAGAGAATTTAACATATATGACAGAATGCATAATCCAGTGGGGGGGCATTATGGATGGCACAGATGGAGGAAGGGGGTCTAAATTAGATTAAGATCTATTACATGAAATGCACAAAAACTCAAAATAATTCTTAAAAAAGAACTAGCAATCCATAGAGAAAAATATATGCAGCATTAAGCAGTTATCATATATGATTACTAGGAAGATGGCATATATCATACTGAAAATGTTCATCTTCTGAGAGTATTTCTCAAGGATCCTTTCATATCCCGATTCCTCAGGCTGTAGATGAAGGGATTCTGCATGGGTATCATAAGAGTGTACAATACAGCCACAATAACATCCTTGTCATTAGTGTTATTAGGAGAAGGGAAAAATACAGCCCAACAATGGCTCCATAGTACAGAGAAACCACAGAGAGCTGAGAACCACATGTGGACAAGGCGTTGCAGATTCCCTTGATGGAGGGAGTTCTCAATATGGTGGCCCCAATGTGGCCATAAGAGACCAGTACACATATGAAAGGCACATAATGACCACTGGACCTACAGCGAGGATAACCAGCTTATTAATGGTGGTGTCAGAGCTGCACAGCTTAAGCAAGGCAGAGAGGTCACAGAAGTGGTGGGGAGTGATGTATTTAAATTGATGGATACAAGCCAGGAGTAGGGTGTTCACAAGGACATCATAAGAGGACAAAATCCAAGACACAATGACTAGCAGGAAACAGAGATTCTGACTCTTGATGGTGGTGTAGTGCAGAGGGTGGCAGATGGCCACATACCTGTCATAGGCCATTGCAGTAAGAAGGAAGCTTTCAATGCCTCAAAAAAATAAGAAAAAATATATCTGGGAAAC
The DNA here is from genome assembly GCF_000622305.1 of Nannospalax galili. Classification (NCBI taxonomy): domain Eukaryota; kingdom Metazoa; phylum Chordata; class Mammalia; order Rodentia; family Spalacidae; genus Nannospalax; species Nannospalax galili. The sequence continues at coordinate 134,687 of NW_008331486.1, read as the reverse complement.
ACACCCAGTATATGAGATGGAGTGGCTCCTGTGTCAGCATGTTCATGAGCATCTTTGGAGCTGTGACTAATGAGAAAGATGTCTGTGAAGGCCAAGTGGCTGATGAAGAAGTACATGGGGGTGTGGAGGCGAGAGTCCAGCCTGATGAGCAGGATGATGAGCAGGTTCCCCAGCACTGTGGTCAGGTACATGGCCAGGAACAGGGTGAAGAAGATGCTCTGATGCTCTGGCTGGATGGGGATCCCCAGGAGGATGAACTCAGATGGGAAGCTCTGATTATCTGTCATCATGCCCTTCCTGTCTTTTGCTGGATTTGCAGAAGAGATACAGTTGAGAAAGAAAGAATTTTATATCAAGTCAGGAGCAACTGATGGAATTTGAAAAGGAGGTTATACAGCAACTTAAGTACAAAATTATTCCAGGTTTTTACCTGGATTGTGGGTTGCGACAAAACAGATTAGTAAAATTGCAGATATTTGTCATAAATTTTGAAGGAAATACAAAGCAACAATAGAAATTAATGATAATCAAAAGTAGAATGTCTGTCCTCATCCTCTCAAAATTGTCCATAGAATCAGATTGTTTAGGGATAAGTTATTTCCTGTGTAATTATGGATACATATGGAAGATAACTATTCCACATGGATCTGTCTGTCATACTATGGTATGAAAAAGGGTAGATACTGGAGGTAATTAGAATCCACTGGACACACACATACAGACATACAAAAATATACAACTATATGGAATGCAAATTCTACTCTGTTCCTAATATAGCTCCAAAGATGATAAGGATAAATATCTTCAGCTGAAAGCCAGGCAAAGTTTCTTCCATTTCTCTTTCGATGTCACAAAGTAAAGTGAGGTAGATGGAATCTCTGAAAGTCTGGAAGATCCATTGTGAGAGAAAGGAGTTTTCATCTTGGAGCCTGTTAAGATAGATATATGGATGTGTATTCTTTAGTAGTCTTGAGAATTCAGTGTGCGTTTTAATTTAAAAAATAAGAGAAAGGGCCCTTCTGTAATTTTCCACCCTGTGCTGCAAGTTAGAGACATATCACATAAAATTGTATCATTACCTTAGGTTTCCCTGGGATGAAATTATTTGTTGAAGTAACCATGAGAGAGTTTGTCCTTGGAGGAATTATGATAATAACCACAAGGCAGCTAATAGGAGACTGGTGATTAACGAAGATTTTAAATTTGATAGTATTAATTGGAGCAAATTTGATTCAGAGTCCTTCATTAAACCAAGAAGATGGATGGAAGTGACACTTTCTTCAAACTTCCATGCTATTTTTTAATTGAGCTTTTAAAATTTCATACAATATTTCCCACTCACATCCAGTCCTCCTCCCTCATCTATGCCTCCTCCCACAAACGCTACACACTCTGCCATACTATTTTTAAGACATCAGAAACACTATAAAACTTTCATTGTCTGAAAAAAACAGTAAATGAAATTATATGTCATAATCCCTCATATAATCTAAAGAACAGAATATCAGTTCTCTAAATTTCAGTCTCTTGCCCCAAAGCTAATGTTTCAGCATTCTGTTGATAAAAGATTTTCACAATACCATGAAATAATCATTCAGTGTGTATTCTCCACTCAGCTGTTTAGAAAATTTATTCAAAATCTATTACATACATCTCAAGTTCCATTTATTCAGTGCCTGGTAGAAATGAATATCCAAAAATTCATACGGAAGCATAAAAGACCCCAGAGAGCCAAAGCAACCCTGAACAAGAAGAACAATTCTCAAGGAATTAGCACAGAAGATTTCAAACCATATTACAGAGCTCTCAACCTAAAAGCAGCATGATGCAGGCTCAGAAACAGACATGCGGATCAATGGAATAAAATAGAAGAGCCAGACATGAGAGCACATCTACAGCCACCTGATACTTGACAGTGATGCCAAAGCAGCCAGAATAAAAGCAGTATCTTCAACAAACGGTGCTGGGAAAACTGGATCTCCACATGTAAAACCATGAAATTAGACCCATATCTACCACCCTGCACAAAAATCAGCTCCAAATGGATGAGAGACCTCAATGAAAAACCCGAAATGCTGCAACAGTTAGAAAAAATATGTAGTACCCTACAAGATATGCCTGCAGGAACGGACTTTCAAATCAGACTTTGTTTGATCAGAAATCAGAACCAACAATTGACAAATGGAACTTCATTAAACAAAAATCCTCCTGTACAACAAAGGAAACAATCAGTTGAGTGAAGAGGAAGCAACAAAGTGGGAGAGAATCTTTGTCACCTACACAAATGATACTAAGTGCTGGCAAGCACGTGGGAAAAGAAGAACCCTCATTCACTTCTGGTAAGACTGCAAACGAGTGCATCCACTATGGAAATCAGTGGGGAATTCTCAAGAAACTGAAAATATATTTACCATGTGACCCAGTTCTACCACTTCTTGGCATATACCCAAGGACTTGATCTCCTGCTACAGAGGTACAAGCTCAGCTATGTTTATTGCTGCTCTTTTCCCAATAGCTGGGAAATGGAATCAACCTAAGTGTCCCTTAACCAATGACTAGAGACTAGATAATGAAAACGTGGAAGATACACAGGAGTCTTGTTCAGCAACAAAAAAAATGACATTATAAATTTGCAGGCAAATGTCTGGAAATAGGAACTGTTATACTGAGTGAACCCAAACTCAGAAAAACAAGTGATCCATGTTCTTTCTCATTTGTGGATGCTGGCTCCAAATCATTAGATGTGAGTCTATATGCCAAAGGAAGAACAAGAGTCAGGGGAGCAGAAAGGAATTATAGAAGGAGAGGGGAAGAAGGCTCTTGAAAGAGAGGGCTAGTAGGTCACAGGCATTATCAAGAGGGAAATGGGGAAGCTGGTGAGTTGCTCTAACTTGGGAGGGAGGATAAGATGGCAGAGGCAAGGGGAGAGAGAGTAAAGAGAAATAAATATAGTATAGATGGTGTGAGAAACCAAATAGAGATATATTATTTCATGTGTATTGAAAAATGCC
>NW_008331486.1:100581-131347 GCF_000622305.1 Nannospalax galili | reverse complement strand
AGAGAGAGAGAGAGAGAGAGAGAGAGAGAGAGAGAGAGAGCATGTGCATAGCTGAAGGATAAAAACAAAAATCACATTGCCAGGCAAGGGAAACTTCCCTTTGAATTGTTGGTCAGGATAGCCCAAGAGTCTCTCAAAATAATACAAGCTATTGCCACAACCTTCAATTGCCTCCTAGAACTTGAAATTACCACCCTATTGCTGAAGACATGACATACTTCAGACATAGGACTTGGAGCAATGGAGCTGGAACTGACCTGGAGTCCTCCTCCCTGAAGAATAGCTCTCATAACATCAGAAGCTAATATGTAAGCTGCGAAGGGAGAAAATCAATCAGTGGTCTCACCCAGCTATAAAACCTATGAACCACAACAATGAATGACCCAGCCAATTATTTCTATTGGTGCAATAGTGGCACTTTTACCTTGGGGGTTAATCAATAGCTGTCTAATTGAACTTAAGTCCTGCTCAATAGGAAGGAATTCATTAACGGTACTGTAAACAGTCAAGTATATATGTTTGGAAAGTTCATTGACCATAGAGAAGAATCTACAAGTGACTGTGAGTTTCCCAGCCCTGAGTGACACATTGACAATGCAACCTCTAAGCCCAAGGCTCAGGGAACATTATGGAAGAGGGGGAGAAAAATTATAAGAGCCAATGGGACAAGACATCTGCTGCTAGTTAATGCATCCTAGACTTGATAGGGAAGTATCCATGAAATCTCCACATTATAGTAGCTTAACAAATTCTACGTAATGACAAAACCAGTTGACATGCCAATGTAGATGGGGAAAATTTCACATGGTCCTGCCAAGATGAAGAGCTATAGGTGATAAATGAATGCTGAGGGAGGGAGAATCTGTTTTCTCCTAGGACTAGCTCCCTGAGAGGTTATTTAATCCCAAGTGGGCAGCCCTAGACACATGTACGTACACATGAGCACCAGTAAATTTACACAATGAACTGTATATATATTTATGAATTTGTGGATATATATGTAACAATAAAAATCTAAGAAGAGATCAAGAGTTTGTGAGGGAGTGGTGGAATATGGGAGGAGTTGGAGGGGGATGGGGAGGGGTGATAATAATGTGAAGACTATTCTCATGTATGAAATTCTCAAGAAATTTTAATTATATTTTTAAAATTCAAAAACAATCTTTTATATTGAATTTGTTTTATTTACATTTTACAGAAACCTGATTGGGGCTAAGTATGCAAGTCCAGTAATAATTTCCCCCAAATGTACATAACAATGCCAGAATTATTTGAACGCAACTAGTATTAAATTTTTGTTTTGCATAAAACATGCATTAATAGCTGGGTATGGTATCACACGCCTTTAATCTCATCACTTGGGAGGTAGAGGCAGGTGGATCTCTGTGAGTTCAAGGCCAGCCTGGTCCACATAGTGAGTTCCAGGACAGCTGGGCCTACAGGGAGACCCTGTCTCAAAAAGACCAAAAAAAAAAAAAAAAACCCAGCATGCATTAATATCAACTGCCCTTGTCAGTGAAAACCAGTCATTACAAGAAGAAACAGCTCAATACAGCCAATAAGAAAACTAATTGTTTACAGGTACAAGAGGTTTTTCCAGTTAATATAGAGGTGTATCTTTTATAAACAAGCCATCCAGCACTGGGGTTTGTACTTCTATTACTAATGCACTGTCACTGACTTGATTCTGACCTGTCACAGGAAGCAAGGAATATTTTGGTAGTTAATCAGACATCTTGGAGGATTAAGGACATGATGGTGCACCATGATTAAAACTTTGAAGGAATTCAAAATGTCCTCAAATTTGGAGATTCCCAAACTGTAGATACCTGAAATTTTTACCTGAGCCCTGTCCAGGCTAGTTCATCACACAGGATCTTCAAAAGACCACAGTCATTAAAAAAGTGTAAGGTATTTCTTAGCCATTTTTATTTCTTCTTTTGTGAGCTCTCTATGCAGATCCATTGCACATTTTTAAATTGGGTCATATGTTTTCTTGCTTTTGACATATTTGTATAATCTGGACATTAATCCTCTGTCAGATGTGTAGCTAGCTGTTGAAGATTTTTCTCTCACTCTGTGGGCTTCCTCTTTATTTCATTGGTTGTTTCATTTGCTGTACAGAAGCTTTTAAGATTACTGAGGTCCCATTTGTCTTGTCTATTGTTAACTTTAATTCCTGAGTGACTGGTATCCAATTTAGAAAGTCCTTTTCTGTACCTTTATCTTATAGGGTACTGCATGTTTTCTTCTAACAGTTTCAGCGTTTCAAACATCATATTGAAGTCTTTGATTCATTTGGAGTTGACTTTTGTGCAGGGTGATAATTTAATTCTCTACATGGAGATCCAATTTTGCCAGTGCTATTTGTTGAAGATGCTGTCTTTCCTCCAGTGTGTGTTTTTTGGCATCGGTGTCAAATATCAGGTGGCTGCAACTGCATGTACTCATGTTTGGCTCTTCTATTTTGTTCCATTTGTCTACAAGTCTGTTTTGTGACAATACTATGCTGTTTTAACACCTGTAGCTCTAGAATATAGATTGAGGTCTGGTATGGGAGGCAGAGATTTGAAATGTCTTTTAATCTGTACCCATCCTTTTGTTGATGTGTTGTGTTATTTTAAATTATTTACATACTTTTAACTATCCTTTTGTGGAGAAATATGGCCTGAACTGAAACATCAATATTAATATATGAAAGAAGCTGGTTTGGAGAAGACCAGAAGCCATTCCTTACCTGGGCATCATCTAATGGTCATGATCATAGTAACCAAACTGGTTAATGTGCAGAGAAGAAAAGGCCACAGAGTGCTTATTCTCGAGTAAAATGCCTGTTTCAAACCTCTGCCTCCCAAGGCTCAGGGATCATTGTGGAAGCAGAGGTGTAATTTCAAGAGACAGAGGGGGTAAGATGACCAAAAGGAAACAGAGTCTTCAAAACAGCTGGTCAGTTACTCATATGAATGCACAGCAATGTTGACAGCATGCAGAAATCCTATGCAAGCTCAAATCAGACAAAAATTAAATTGCAACATAGACATGGGGAAATGGGTAAGAAATCTCAACCCAGCCTAAGAAACTTGAGGCAAATGATGTGTACTGGAAAGGCCAGAGACGGTGTCTTATAGGAATTCTTGGTGGGCCCAGGGAACAGACCTACACTGAAGGACATTTGGAGACACAAATCGGACTTTATAGGCCATATTATATGAGATTATAGTAAGGGCAGTGGGGGCGTAGATAGGGGAGGGGATCTAAATATCGTCAAACTATATTGTGTGAAATTGCAAAAATTCAATTGAAAAAAGAGCTTGGAATTGAATGTCCTCTGAACTTAGACTCATGGACCCATACTCCTCACATTTATACCAATTGATTTGGGCTGCTCTTAACCTTGGGCAGGGAGGTTTCTTTAGTGAAAAGATTAGTGAAAAGATTCATAACTGGTCAAAGTTCTGAGAATAAGTGACTCTCAGTGCTCAGAGATAGGTGGATCATCTACATGAAACTTCTCCTACTCAAGGCTCAGGGAAAATTATGGGAGTGTGGAAAGAATGTAAGAGCCAGAGGATGGGAAGGAGATGCATGGAATCCTGTCTTCTGGATGTAACATGGCCGTTTCATACATGAACTCAACACCTGTGGTTACTTCCACAATATCTTCACAAGATCATGCCAGCCAAAATTCCAACATGGATTGAGGAGGGACTCTAAGGCTCCATACTTAATGAGAAGCTTTTGGCAGCTCATGACTGCTGAGGGAGGAAGAGTCACTTTTCTCTGGGAGCGTGGGCACTGGCAGGTTGCCCATGCCCAGTGGATGGCCTCACATCCTCGTTCATGTGGGCAGCACTAACTGGATTCAGTGGATCATTACTTTTTTTATTAAGCTGAGAGGGAGATGTGTTGGAGGGCACTGGGGTGAGGAAGAGAGGGAGGTAGTGGAAGGTATATATGATAAAATTCCATTATATACATGTATGAAATTATCAAAGAATAAATAAAAAATCTTATTTTTAAATCATATACATATATGTATATGTAGAATTTCAATTAGATAGGAAGAATAAGTCCAAGAGGTCCATTGTACAGCATGTTGACTATAGTACATGGTAAATAGCATATTAACACTTGAAAATTATTTCACTTTTAATTTAGTTTTTATGTGTTTGTGGCCCCCATGTATATATGTACCCCAGTGTATACCTGGTGCCTAGAGAGGCCAGAAGATGTTATTGGATCCCCTGGAGCTGGTGTTACATGTTGTGAGCTGACATGTGTGTGCTAGGAACTGAACCTCTGCAAGGCCAGTAAAAGCTTTTAACCACTGGGTCATCTTTCCAGCCCTTGAAATTGAGTTCTTATCATAAATAATTACAAATATGTGAAATAATGCATTTTGCTGGGTTCTATTTATTAATTATTCCACAGTGTATTCTTATTTTAAAATGCTGTTAAATCATTCAAGCATGAACAACTTCTGTCTGTCAAAAATAAGTTTAGAGGCTTGGAGTTGGCTCATTGGTTAAGACTTCATGCTGTGCAAGCATGAGGACTTGAGTTTAAATTTCCAGCACTCACATAATAAGCCATATGTGTTCACATGCATGCCTGCAACTCCTGTGCTGTGGGGGATGGGGATAGAGACAGGAGAATCACTGAGGTGACTGACAGTCTAGCTCCAAGTTTGCTGAGAGACCTTGCTTCAAGGAAATAATACAAAGCATGATAGAGCAAAAGACCTGATGCTTTCTTCTGACCTCTGTGTGCATATACATGCACATTTACCACATACACACAAAAAATCTTAAAAATTTAAATAATAGTGCATATTCTTTGTTGTAATGCTATAATGTTAATTAAAATTATCTATCTATTTTTTGAGAAAGGGTCTCACTATGTAGCCTTGGCTGATCTGGAACCCCTCATGCAGACCAGGCTGTCTTCCAACTTATAGAGCTTTGCCTCCTGAGTGCTGGGTTTAAAGCCATGCTCCACTGTGCCAGGATGTTGAAATTTTGTGTCTTTTTAATTCTGAGATTGGCTTAGTTTATTAAATAAGGTTATCTCTATTGACAAATAACATGATTTCATTCTCCTTTATGACTTATAAGCAATTTCCCCAATTCTAATGTTTATGATTAAGTCTTTCTACATGTAATTAAGGCAGGTCCTTCAGGTCTTCAAGTTCATTGTTTACCAACTTGAAGCTATAACAACTTGAGATATTATTCACAGGAATTCTGGTAACTTCTGAGATGGAATCATTTAAATCTACAAATACATCCCATAGATCCTTGATTTCATTCCATTAATAAAAACATCGAGAGCTACCATTATCTATGATTTTACCTAAATCCTCTTAGATAGTCTTGGAACTATTAGAGACTGATTGCTTCTGGATGAGGAAGAGTATGACTTACATACTATCGCTAGACGGACTGACTAGACTCCAGTGGACAAATTTACACTGACGGACATTTGGACACAAATGCCCGAATAAATAGGACTTAACATGTATGGCGGAATACATGAGGTCTGGTGGGAGGATGGGGGAAGCATGGCTGGGGAAGGGGAGTCTAAATTTGATTAAGAACTGCTGTATGAAATTACAAAATCTTAATATAAAAAATAATGAAATTTTGTCTCTTTTGATCAACATCTCCCCAATCTCTCCTATAGCTTGTAGTATTTTTTGAAGCTGGTGTAGTGCACTAAATGACGAGTCTTGGAGTTACCAGTTAGCTGTTATGAGTGCTTCCTGATGTGCGAGAAATAGAATTAGTCATGCAAATCCTACCATTCATGTGTTACTACTGTGCGTTCTTGGATGAATATTTTCTGTTTACTTTTTTCTGTGCTTATGTATTTTTTCACAAAGTTAAGATTTTCCTTCAGGAGTATATACTGTTATATAACATGCCTTTTCCATTTAATTACATATCAAAAGTGTTTTCTTATATCACAGTTTTGCTAAAACAACTTTATTTATTTACATTGTGTAACATTTTAATGATGAATCATAATTATGTACCAATTCCCTGGCATACGTAGAGAAATTTTATATTAGAAATCTTTATTTGTATTGACCTGTACAAATAAAAAGTGAAGTTGGAAAAGAAGCCTTCAGAAGAAAATATTTGAATAGTTAAACATTATTTTAATATTATTTGAAATTTGAATATTAAAATGAAAAGATGATAAAAACTTGAGGAAACAAACAGGCTATGTTGTACAACTTATATATATGTAGAATATGACCTGGTAGCCTAAAAATACATGTAGCATTTTTTATATAGATAAATGAATTTATTTTCTCTTGCTACTTGGGAGGTAAGATTTCTTCTTCAAATTGTGTCTTATTTGGAAGATTAGAAATACTAGTATGAAACTATATAGGCCGAGTTCATTCCTCACAAAAGCCATCTTTCTCAGCAGTCTGGCACATGTGTGCAGAATAATTTATTTTAAATTGGGTTGAATAGGACAGGAAGATTCCCAGCATAATTCAGAGATGTCTGTTCATCTCACAGAACTGAAATTTCATTAATTTTTAAAAATGAGCCTAACACATTTTCTGATGACTATAAGTAAAATAGTCCTATAGCACAATGAAATTTGGTAATAATTGATGATGGTATGATTTTAAATAACATAAAATGTGTATTTTATGTGTAAATTTAAAAAAATAGATTTTCAAATAAATAAAACTAGTCATTGAATTCACTCACAAAAAATAAACTCCAAGTATATTACAAAATAAAACATACATAGAAAGGTAAATAAACTGTGAACCTACCAGAGGAAGTATTTTTGTTATCTTTAGAAAGAAAAATGGCTTCGATATAACTAACCATAAGCTGTGCTTTGAAAAGAAACACATAAAGTCTAAGATGGTACAAAACTTTTTGATGTTTTGAAGCAAGACTATCGATGTCAACAAAACAAAGAGAGACAAAAGACTCTGAAGTAAAACACAGTCTGAGAAGTGAGGAAGAATCAATAGCAAAAGCACTCCAGAGATAAAAAGATTCATATGCATCAGTCAGGTCTCGTATCCTGCTAATAGGGAAGACATTGGTAATCACACTAAAATGTTTCGTCTATTGAGGATGTTTCCCAGAGCTCCTTTAATATCTCGATTCCTCAGACTGTAGATAAAGGGATTCAGCATGGGTGTGACCATGGTGTACAACACTGACACAATGACATCCTTGTCATTAGTGTTATTAGAAGAAGGGAAAAAGTACAGCCCAATAATGGCTCCGTAGTACAGAGAAACCACAGAGAGGTGAGAGCCACATGTGGACAAGGCTTTGCAGATTCCCTTCATGGAGGGATTTTTCAGGACGGTGGCCCCAATGTGACCATAGGAGGCCAGAATACACATGAATGGCACAGTAATGACCACCACTGCCAAAGTGAGGATAACTAGCTCATTGATGGTGGTATCTGAGATGGACAGCTTAAGTAAGGCAGAGAGGTCACAGAAGAAGTGATGGAGAATGTTGTCTTTAAACAGAGAAAGACGAGTAAAGAGAAGGGTGTGTACAAGGGCATTGGTAGAGGAAAATACCCAAGACACAGCTACTAGAAGGAAACAGAGGCTCTGACTCATGATGGTGGTATAGTGCAGAGGGTGACAGATGGCCACATACCTGTCATAGGCCATCGAAGTGAGAAGTAAGTTGTCAATACACCCAAAAAATAAGAAAAAGTATATCTGAGAAATACATCCAGCATATGAGATGGAAAGACTCTGTGTCAGCATATCCATGAGCATCTTAGGAGCTGTGACAGATGAGAAAGAGATGTCTGTGAAGGCCAAGTAGCTGAGGAAGAAGTACATGGGGGTGTGGAGGCGAGAGTCCAGCCTGATGAGCAGGATGATGAGCAGGTTCCCCAGCACCGTGGTCAGGTACACGGCCAGGAACAGGGTGAAGAAGATGCCCTGCTGCTCTGGCTGGATGGGGAGCCCCAGGAGGATGAACTCAGACACACTGCTCTGGTTCCCCTTCATTGTTCTGTTTGCTTTTGCTAGTGATTAAAAATGAGAATATGAGAGATCATTGAAGCTATAACATAATAATAGTACATTTGAACTAAACAGTATGCACATTATAACTTAATATCTCAAGGTTTTTGCCACACTGTGGGACTAGTGATTAAGTGGGTGAATGTTTTTTTACTTGCTTAGGAACCAGCTAAGCCTATTTTGGAGTAAATGGGAAATACCAGAATGAGTATTAGATCACATCAGGCTCCACCCAGAAGAAACACAAATCCATGACAAAAATCCGAGATTAGCAAATAAGGGTGCAAGGCTGAGTCAGTCATGAATTAATTAGAGTCAGTAGATGACTTCCAATGGCTTTTTGAGCTGGCTCACCAGAATAATTTTTACTTATGCGTTATTTCTGTACACTTAACATGAGAGTAACAAGTAGGTGTTTGAAGTTCCAAAATATTAGGATCTGGAGATTAGATAGAAATAGCATATGTAGCAGATCAAGGTAAGGAAATGATCATAGAGTATCTAATGACTTACCTTGTGATTTTTCATCAATTCCTCCTTTTAAGAAATACTTTTCTGCTCGTAATTTTAGTCTTCCATCACCTTTCCTAAAGGGACATTCATGGACTGTAAGGAAGGTCAGTCCTCCCTTATATAGTCTCTTGGCTCAAGCTAGAACATTCCTATTCAAGTCAGTAGACTACCCAGAAATTCTTGACTTTTCCAATCACATTCAGAACCTGTCAAAGAAGAGGTTCTTTATAAATATCTGTCTAGCACAGGCGAATAGTGAGTTATCCTTTTAGTGGTGTCCAAGCTTGGTTTTATACCAATGATTCTTAAATTATTTTTGTTGCATTTTTTAATAATTTGTATATGCTCTTTGTTCCTCTCTCTACTTCAAATTAGTTGGACTCAGGCACATTCACAATCATTATGTAGTAAGGCAACAGACTACAATGAAGCATCTACTAAAACATGGAATCCATGTTTTATTAAAAGACTTTCTCAGTCTGAATGTGCTGCTTTTTGACAATTAAAAATCATCATAGCCACTATGTATCTGAATAGTTAACTAAAGATTATATTAAATGTACAAGTTCTTTCACCTGGATTGAATATGGTTTTAAATTCATGTGTTATTCATCTTACTACATCTAAGTTTTTCCTGCTATAATAAAGATTCATTAATACTCAACAGCAGAACAGCCAAGAAAAGATTGAAATAAAGAACCGACTGAAACACAAGAAGAGTTGGGGTGGGGGAGGGAGGATAGAAATGATGCAAATACATTACATACAAACGTCCCCCCAAAGTAAAAATTAAATTAAAATAGAATTGACTGAAAGTTTTAAAGATCTTGCCTTCTGCTGGTTGCGATGACAATACATCATTGAAATAAAATCAGTGGGAGTCTACATGAAAGTCATTACAGTAATTTAGGTATAAAATAACCATGATTTCTACCTGAATTGTTATAGCAACAATAAATCAAATTAAAGAAATTTGGTATATAATTTGGAAAAAATACTCAAGGAGACAGGGTTAAAGAAAGCAAAAAATAGACATGCCTCTACTTTATAGCTTCTCAAATTAGATGTAAAGTCAGTCAGACATAAAAATATTCGACATATGAATTTGCTGCCACCCTACCCTATCAAAATTTGAATATCTATTTAAGACAAAGTATTCTATGTGGATCTGTCTGTTATACCATAGCGTGAAGAAGGGTAGAGTGTAGAGATAAGTAGTACACACAAGACCCACACATGTACAAAGCCCACCCAAAGGCATGCCATCATCTTACTTATTTTAAGTTCTATTTCTGCTCTACAATGGGCCCTTAGATGACAAGCACAAATGTCTTCAAGAACAAGCCATTAAAATGCCCTTCCCTCTCTCTCTGGAATGCAGAAAATACAGTGAAACAGGTGGACTCTCTGAGGGGCTGAAAGATCCACTGGGAGAAACAAGAGTTTTCAACTTGGAGCCTGATATGATACATATATGGATGTGTTTTATTTCATATCCCTGAAAAACCAGGGTGAATTTTAATTTCACAAACCATGGAAAGAGCCTGGGCATAAACCTCTATGGCCAGCTCTTAATTAGAGACAAACTGTCTACAGTTGCATCATTATCTTGGCCTTCCCAAGAGATAAAAATGTTTGTTGAAAAGGCCTAAGAGAGTTCACTCTTGGAGGAATTATGATAATTCACTAATAAGTGAATACAAAGTTTTTCAGTTTCATAATTTGTAATGGAGAAAATTTGATTGAGCACTCACAATGAACCAAGCTGATGATTGAATGTAGTAGACCCACTTCCTTCACAATCCCATGCTATTTCAAAAATACATGAGATGCTGTCTTCTGGACATGAAATGGATATTCTATTCACAAACTCATAGCAGCTGTGGTTACCTTCACAAGACCTGAACAAACTCAAGCCAACCAGAATTTCAGCATGGATGGGGAGGAGCGTTTGAAGTCCCACCACTTACTGAGGACTATTGCAGTTGATAACTGCTGGAGGAGGGAGAGTCATTCTTCTTTGGGGGTCTGGCTACTGGTAGTTTGTTCATGCTCCAGTGGATGGTGCCACACCCATGTATCTATGGGCAACACTAATTTGACTTGATTATTATTTTTATTTATCTTTTTAATGTTATTGTATTTTTTAGTTATTTATTTAATTACCACATAATTAGAAGAAGCATTTCACTACAACAGTATTGACATATTCAATAACAATTTCCAGAGGTAAGATGCATCTCTTTCAAAATTGGCTGTGAAGTTTTAGGTTTACAGTTGAATTAATACAGTTATACAATATTGTACTCAGTATAAACCCTATAACACATAAAATTAAATGAGGTTTTTAACCTTTAAAAAGGATCTACATTTCATTATTAAAATACAGAATTTCATACATAAAATTTCATTTTAATGCAATTGACATTAAGATGTTTGCACATGCGTTTCCAATCTCTATATATCAGATTATTACTAGTCACATTCAGTTACTTTCTGAGCTCCTTGTCCTTTTCATTTAATTCCAGGAATACTTTTATTTCTTTCTTAATTTCTCTTTTGACCCATTCATCATTCAGGGGTGTGTTGTTTAATCTCCATGTGTTCATGTGGTGACTAGGGCTTCTTTCAGTGTTGATTGTGAGAGTTATTACATTGTGGTCTGATAGAATGCATGGAATTATTTCAATCTTTTTGTATTTGTTGAGGTTTGTTTTGTGCCCCAGTATATCATCAATTTTGGAGAAGGTTCCATGGAGTGCTTAGTAAAAAGTATGTCCTTTGTTGCTTAGGTAGAATACTCGGTAGATGTCTGTTAGGTCCATTTGATACATGGTATTGTTTAATTCAGATGTCTCTCTGTTAACTCTCTGCCACATTGACCTATCTAATGGAGACAGTGGGATACTGAAGTCTCCTACTATTAATGAGTTGGTATTAATCTGGGTCTTAAAGTCCTGTAGTATTGTTTTTATGAAGTTGGGTGTACCAGAGTTTGGTGAATATGTATGCTCATGATTGTAGTATCTTCTTGATTTATTGTTCCTTTGATCAGAATGAAGTGTCCCTCTTTCTCTTCTGATTAGTTTTAGTTTAAAGTCTACTTTGTCAGAGATTAGAATTGCAACACCTTCTTTTTTCTTAATACCATTTGTTTTTCTTAGTACCATTTGCTTGATATATTTTTTCCATCCTTTCACTTTAAGTGTCTGTCTTTGAAAGTGAGATGAATTTTTTGCAGACAGCAAAAAGATGGGTTTCACCTTAAGATAGTGCCTGTCCTTGAAAGTGAGATGAGTTTCTTACAGAGAACCAAAAGATGGGTTTTGTTTCTTAATCCATTCACCTAGTCTGTGTCCTTTGACTGAGGAGTTCAGTCCATTAATATTTAAAGTTATTAATGAAAGATATGTCTTGAAACCTGTCATTTTTATTTCTGTTTACATTCTTTATATAGCTGTAGTTTTCCATAGTTATACCTTCATTGAATTTCCACAAGCCCTTGGGTATAGGCATTCCTTTCTTCAGCTCTTTGTATTGTTTCCAGAACTCTCTGAAGGGCTGATTTTGTAGACATGAATTCCTTCAGCCTATTTATGTCATGGAAGGTTTTTATTTCCCCTTCAACCATAATAGACATTTTATCTGGGTATAGTAATCTGGTTTGGCATCTGTGGTCATTTAAAACTGGGAATACTTTGGTCCAGGTTCTTCTGGCTTTCATAGTTTGCAATGAAATGTCAGCTGTAATTCTAATGGGTTTCTTTTATATGTGACTTGTTTCTTTTTGTAGCTTTCAGTATTTTCTCTTTGTTCTATACCTTTATTTTTACTATGATGTGCCGTGGAGAGTTTCTTTTCTGGTCCGGTCTGTTTGGTATTGTATATACTTCTTGTATTTGTATGGGTATGTCTTTCTTTAATTTTGGGAAATTTTCTTCCACGATTCTGTTGAGGAAGTGGTCCATGCCATTATCTTGAGATTCTTCTCCTTCCTGTATGCCTATGATTAGTAAGTTTGATCTTTTTATGGTATCAAACAATTCCTGCATATTCCATTCTTGTGCTTTCTTACATTTTTCATAATCTAGTTTGTCCACTTTATCTTCCAGTCTTGATATTATATTTTCCATTTCATCCATCCTGTTGTTGAGGCTTTCTCCTGTCATTTCTATTTGGCTTACTGAGTGTTTCACTTCCTTCTTCATTTCAGCATCAGATGTTTGTCCCTATCCTCTTTCAGTTCTTTGATTTCTTTGTTTGTGTGTTCTTTAATTTCACTGAATCCTTTTATCATGTTTATAATTGTTCTTTTGAGTTCCACGTCCTGCATTATCTCTAGGGGTTCTCACTGTACTCTTCTAGAGGACAATGTGGGGATATATTATTTTGGTTTTTCGTGTTATTATTTTTTCTCTGTAATTTTGACATGTGAATTTATTTTGTAGTTTCTGATTCTTGTGTGAGACTCAATCCTTCAAGTTTAGGTCTGCTTCTTTTTTTTAGTCTTTTTGAGACAGGGTCTCCCTGTAGGCCCAGCTGTCCTGGAACTCACTATGTAGACCAGGCTGGCCTTGAACTCACAGAGATCTGCCTGCCTTTGCCTCCTGAGTGCTGCAATTAAATGTGTGTGCCACCACACCCGGCCCAAGTCTTCTTCTTTTTGTAAATTTTATGTGCCTTTTTGATTTACGTTTTGGGCATGAAAAGGTGGTTCCTCTAAGCTTCCAGTTCTCTCTTTTGACTTTATACTGGAGTGGCCAGATTGCTTTTGTCTTTTGGAGTTCCCACAGAGGCCCAAGTCAGATGAGTTTCAGATGCTCTCAGGCTTTCTCCTAAGGTCTGTATCCCTCCAGGAAAGATTTTGGCCTCAGAAATTTGGGGGTGGGAAAGGCTCAGGAAAGGTGCTGGTCTCGGGCATTAAATCTCATCATCCTCATTGGACTCTAGGGACCAAAATATCAGTCTACAGATTATGGTCTCTTCTCCAAAAAGCCATTGAGTCAGCATTCTATGCAAGATTTTCACAGTACCATAAAATAACCAATTCATGCATGCTTTCCAGTCAGTCACTTACAACGTTGATCTCAAGGTATTCCATAAGTTTCCATCTCCATTTATTCTTCACCCAATAAAAATGCATATCATACTTATTATTTATAAATGTTAGTACTTTGTTCATTTTAACAATCAACTTTTATTGAGAGTTGATGTTTGGGTGAAGAATTCCTACAAAATATTTAGACTCCTGGAACAGCATTTTGGTCCCAGAGATCATGGATGATCATCTGTTGCCCTATAGATAATGTTTCAATTGTTCTACCTGCTCCTAAATGTCAATGGGGGGGGCAGTACTTCTTTTTCAAATCAGAAAAGCATCTTTGATACTTTTATCTTTCCTTACATATGTGACAATAAATGTAAAATGCATGTCTGTAAGATTTTTTATTTGGTTGAGTAGCATGAGAAAAATATATTTTATTTTTTGTTCGAATACAAAATTTGTGGGGTGCTTGTTTCTCTTCCCCACTCTACTCCTCTACCCCCCCACTCCCTTGTGCCTTCCTGCCCCTAGCAGCCTCCTTCCCACATGTGCCCTCTGACACCCCACCCTCTTTCTCAATACCACTTATTGCTCTCATGTTCTCCTATTTAATTTCATAGCCTATCTCTGCTCTTATACACCCAGAATTTACACACATGTAAACATTAGAAGTCAGGATCTGTGCATAATAAAGAACATGCATCTTTTGACTTTCTGAGTCTGGCTCACCTTACTTAATGTGATATTTCCAGTTCCATCTATTTTCCTGAAAATTTCATTTTTCTTTATAGCTGAGTAAATTTTGATTGTGTAGATATCCACATTATCTAATTTTCTATTGTGGATATGAGACTGGTTCCATTTCCTTGCTACTGTGAATGATGCAGCAATAAAAAACTCTGAATTAACAAACAATGGTACTTCTTCCTTACCTACTAGATATTGTTTCTAGAGGTCCTTTATCTTTATCCCCATTCACATCAAGTTTCTTACATCCTGTTCAAAATGTGGTCTGTAGGATATTTTATTATTTGGTAATAAATGTATACTCATGTGCAGATATAATAAAACTGAAAAACAAGTAAGACTAACAAGGATGTCAGGGAGCAGAACTTTAAATGGCCTGATAAACACATCAGTAATAACCATAGATAGAAAAATTAAAGCCTCAATAAAGTTCCACCTTAAATTAAGAAATCCCTAAAATTATGTCTGAGGATGCTTTCTTTTGGAAATATAGTATATTAAAAAGTATTCATCACTTTAAAAAATTATATTGTTATGAGAGTATTTCCTGTGTGTATGTAAGTGTACCTATTTCCTGAAGCATCTGGCTGAGGTCAGAAAAAGAGAGCAGATCTGATGGACTTGGAATTATGAATGATTGTCAGTCACCATGTGGGTACTGGAAATCAAACCTGGGTCTCCTGCAAGAGCAGTCAGTACTCTTAACTGCTGTGCCATCTCTCCAGGCCCCTTAATCACTTTTAATATAGAAACAGTTATAATTACAGATGTAGATGTGCACCACCATGGACCAGGCTTCCAGTGTCAGTTTTGTACTCCAGTGAAGCATTAATAATGTATGACTGTAGACCCAGTGAGAAGGTTCAAAGCACTTGCTAGCAAACATGAGGACCTGAGATCAAATCCCCAGATGCATGATTGCTCATGCCTGTAATCCCATAATTAAAGGGTAGAGACAGGTAGATTTCAGAGTTGTTACCCAGCCAGCCTAGCAAAAATAGCAATCTTCAAGTTCTGTGAGTGACCAACTCAAGAGAATAAAATGGAGAGGGATAGAGCATTTGCCCTTGACCTCTGCATACACACATGGATGTGCATACTACATACATAAGTTTGTACAATATATAGAGAAAGAAGAGAGAAAGTGAGAGAGAGAAAGAAAGGAACAAAGGAAGGAAAGAGAGAAATAAATTATAACTGTTGACCAAGAAACCAATTTATTTTCATTCATATCAAACTTTGTAGAAGAAATAATCTTGACATGAATAACCTAGAACTTCTGTGACTATCACCACCCACTGGAAACCATCATAGCTCTGTGCAGCACATTCACCCATCAACAGGCAAGAAGTAAGGCCTATTAATGCAGTAGACCAGTAAGCTCATGGCAAAGCCATACCACAGAATGCAAAGTCCTGGATATCACTGGACTGTAAGACTCCTTTGGATACAGATTTGCTGTAGGGTAGAAGATATTTTTAGCTTTCTATTGATTATGACATCCATTTTGTCATCACTAAAACTCCTACATGCTTCCTGGAGCAATACTGTTTGGGCAAGTATGCTAATCTTCAAATTTAGTACACTAAGAGTATTAGGGAGGAATTAGAGAATAAGGACTGGGGCGGACTTCATCCAAACACAGAATATGCACGTATGAGATTCTCAAACAATAAAAATGCTAGTAAAATACGAGTATTGTTTGTTAGTTTGCATATCTGTTCGCTTTTGCTCCAATACATTTTTTTTTTTGCGATACAGGGTCTCCCTGTAGCCCCAGCTGGCCTGGAACTCACTATGTAGACCAGACTGGCCTTGAACTTACAGAGATCTGCCTGCCTCTGCTGGGATTAAAGGCATTTGCCACCACACCTGACTATCCAATGCATTCTTTTGGTATAAGTTAACTTGACCCTCAGAGTGGAGGTGAGTGACAAATTTCAAATACTTTGAGAGGAATAGGACCAGATACACTGTCTACGAAGGACTGTCTGGAAGTGCATAGACTGCTTTTTTGGAGGTGTTGTAATTTACCCCAATCCCAGTGTGCCTTGGCAACCTCAGAAGTCCATATGAAATATTCCCCAGGTTGTAGGCATGATTTTTTTTCTAGATGGTTAGATTGCTTTCCTGAAAAAGCCTATGTGTGGTCTTGTGATTGGCTGTTCTTCTGCTTCTTGCTGTTATTCTATCTGATAATGTCTAGGGTTCACACGTCTCAAAATGTTAACAAATTTTTATGTAGGCTTAAAATATTTTCCAAATGTTTTGATTTATTCATTTTTATTTTTATGTGTATGAGTGTTTTGCCTGCATGTATGTAAGTGCACTCATGTCCTTCAAAGCCTACAGAGACCAGAAAAGGGCACCAGATCTCCTGAAACTGGAGTTATGGACTCCATGGTGTTGGCCACCATGTGGGCTCTGGGAATGGAACCTAGGTCCTCTGGAACAGCATCTGGTGCTTTTAGCTGCTGAGCCATCTCTCCATCCCCGTATTTTCCAAATTTTATAATGAAAAATCACTGAGGCAGAGGCGGATGGGTTGCCACAGAAATAACTGATGTGTTTCTGACAACGAATTATGAAACTATAAACCCGCAAAGCACTTTTAAAAATAATGAGTATGTAAAAATCTAGAATGTCTATTTTTTAATACAGGTAGATATGATTATGATTTAACTCTGATTTATATATAACCACGATAGTCCACATAAAATATGCAGATAGTTTGTAGTTCACTGCCTGATTTGAGTGAGCATTTTGTTTTGGTACCAGGTAGTCTCACTGCTTCATTTAAGTTGTTTTCATTTATTAGCTATTGTGAAAAAAGCAGCAACAAATATGGCTGCACAAGTATCTATTCAGTAGGATGAGTGCTTTGAGTATATTCCACAGAGTGGTATAACCAGATAATATGACAGATTCATTTTTAGTTTTTTTTAAAAATATTTTATTATTTTTTAATTTTTTATGTGTATGCCTCTATTGCCTGAATGTAGGTAAGTGCATCCATGTTGTGCAGTGCCCATGGAGGACAGAGGAGGCTGCTGGCTCCCCTGGAACTGGAGTTACAGACAATTGTTAGCTGCCATGTGGGTGCTGGGATTCAAACCTGGGTCTTCTGTGAGAACATTCAGTGTTCTTAGCCGCTGATCCATTTCTCCAGCCCCTCATTTTAGTTTTATAAGAGTTCTCCACACTGCTTTCCATAGTGGTTGCACCAGCTTGCAATCCCACCAGCAGTGAATGAGTGGTTCCATTTCCCTGCATTCTCACCAGCATTTATTCTCTTGATCTTAGCCATTCTGATGTGGTAAGATGAAATCTTAAAGTGGTTTTGGTTTGCATTTCATTGATTACTAAGGATATTGAACTTGCAGAACTTCATTGCAGAACTTAATTTCTGAGCAACTGATATTCAATTTAGAATGTCCTTTCCTGCACTTATACATTGTAGGGCACTGCTTATATTTTTTTCTAACAGTTTCAGTATTTTAGGTTTCACATAGATGTTTTTGATCCATTTGGAGTTGCCTTTTGTGCAGGGTGATAGAAAAGTGTCTAATTTCATTCTTTTAGAGAATGAAAACTGGAACATGGAGATCCAGTTTTGCCAGCACCATTTGTTGAAGATGGTATCTTTCCTCCAGCATGTGTACCTGGCACCTTTGTCAGATATCAGGTGACTGAAATTACATACGCTCATGTTTAGGTCTTCTATTATGTTCCAGTGATCTACATGTCTGTTTTTGTGCCAACCCCATGCTGTTTTTATGACTATAGCTCTGTGATATAGAGTCAAATATATTTTTCTACTGTATGCATAGAAGTGAAGGAATGGGCAGGAAGCCCCAACCTTACCTGAGGAGCTATGGGTAACTGATCACTGCTGAGTGAGAGTTGATTTTCTCTAAGGGAGTAATGCTAGATAGGTTAACAAGACTCCAGTATATGGACTAACACTGAAAGATATTTGGAGACACAAACTTGACTCAGTAGACCTTACGTATGACAGACTGTATGAAATCAGTGGTGTGGGGCTATGGGTGGTGCAGATAGGGGAGGGAGACTAAATATAATTAAGATATATGGTATGAAATGCCCAGAAATTCAATAAAAATATGTATCGTAACATTTTTAAAAACACTCATTAGACTTACTATGCCTTTAAAAAACAATAATAGAGGACATGGAGTTAGGGGAGTGGGACAGTTGGGGTGGAGATGGGGGGCTCTGAATATGCTTAAAATACATTGTATAAAATTACCAAATAAATAAAAATATTTTAAATAATAAATGTTATAGTAATCAGCTTATAGACATGAAGTTAAATACCTTCACCTTGAGTGAATGCAGTTTCTCAAGTACTAAACCAAAGTAAAAACTTCAGGACTTTAAATGGAAATATAGCTCAGAAAGCAACTGACCGTGACTAGTAATAATCAGATATATAGAGATTAGAAATGCATGCGCAAACATCTTAATGTCAATTGCATTAAAATGAAGTTTTCTGTATGAAACTATGTATTTTAATAATGAAATGGCGATCCTTTATAAAGGTTAAAACCTCATTTAATTTTATGTCTTATAGGGTTTATACTGAGTACAATATTGTATAACTGTAATAAATCACTGTAAACCTAAAAATTTACAGCCAATTTTGAAAGAGATGCATCTTAGCTCAGAAAATTGTTATTGAATATGTCAATGCTGTTGTAATGAAATGCTTCTTCTAAGTATGTGGTTATTAAATAAATAATTAAAAAAAACTACATTTTAGTAATGGGTTGATAATTATCTTTTTCATCTTAAAACAAATGACAATTAGATTCAGCAAAGTTGAATCAATAAAGATTAGCTAGACTTCCTGACATCCTGCTTAGCCATTCTTTGGTCCACATCCAGAGAGGCTGAACCCCTTGTCAGAATGGAAAGAATATATATAATCACATTACTGCCTGGAAGATCATTGGAATTCTCTACCTCTTAACTCTGTGTCACAGGGCATCATCTTTCTAGGATGTAGAGATCTCTAATCAAATTTTGTTTTACCTATTGGGTCAGTATTTGTTCTGTCACAACCTTTTACAGAAAGTTGTCTCATTTCAATTTGTGATCATTCATAGTTACTTGGAGAAATAAAAGTTATGCTTAGTTATCATCAGTCACACCAACACAACTAAAAACTAGGAAATGGAAAAGAAGCTACACAGAAATGGACAGACTTAAGGGGTAAAGTTGGTTAATGGCTCAATTATAACTTAATGCAGAAATAATTTCTGGTGTTCTCTTTCTTACACAATAGAATAATAAGAAAATACTGTGTTTCAAAAATTATAGGAGAAAGAATTCTTAATATTTTCACTATAATTAAGTGAAAAACCAGGAACTCGAATACTTTCCATGATTTGAACTGGAATAATTTGATACATATTTGGAAGCACCACCAGGCACTCGGTAACTATGAACCTTTTATATGGCAATTAAAGATAAAATAAAAAGGAACAGGAGAGAGGCTCACTGGTTAACAGCACCGGCTACTCTTGCAGAGAACCTGGGCTTGGTTTTCAGTGCCCACATTCTGCAGAAAATCATCTGTTCCAGGTATCCAATGCCCTCTTCTGGTCTCCATGAGCATTGCATGCACAGGTGCACTTAACATATGTGTAATCAAAACACTCATAACACATAAAATAAATAAATAAATAAATAAATAAATAAATAAATAAATAAACATTTTAATACAGATGTCAAAAGAATGAGGCATGCCCAGGGAAGTCAGTCTCCAGCCCAGGGCACACCGGATCCCAAGACACCGTGCGTGTGTGATAGACCATGTGAGGAACCTTATCATATAAGGTGAATAATTTTTTGAGACCATAGGTGCTTCTACATTTATCTCAAAATTCTGAATCCGGGACTTGGCAAGTACAAAAGAAAATAACTGAAGAGCCAAGCTGTTGGAGTGTAGGAAACCAGGATGCCAGGCCCTAGGGTGAGGTGAGCCTAAAACTTATAGGTCCAGGCTGCATTCTCTGCTAAAGGGAGGGGCAGTGATAGTGGCTCTGATAATCCCTGTCCTGCAGAACACTGTTAGACTTGCAGGAGAAAGCGGCCCAGTCATAACAGTGCAGACTCCCTGCTCTGTGGGAAAGCATCTTGGTCAACAACCCTTAGCTCATCTCCTTGTCCTGAACAAATAACTCAGCAACCCTTAGCTCATCTCCTTGTCCTAAACAAATAACTCAGCTATCCCTGGCTAAGAGATTAGGCCAGTTTAAAGGTTTACTCCTGGGCTAAAAGCTAAAAGTTCACCATGATTTTAGCTTTAAGAAAGAAAATATTGTGGCTAAAAAAGTACTGGATAGGCATTGATAACCTTGAGTAAAAGGTTAAGAATCCTTTTGGTGCCAACTAACAGACTAAATGTCCTGTTTCTTTGTACCCTAAATCTTTGTATGTGACTGCCATATCCCACGTGACTGCTAGCTCCTTGGGATGTATAAAAACTATCTGAATTCTAAAATAAATCATCCTGTTGGGAAGACACATGTCCCAGAGTTTGACTCTGTCACCAATCAGACCCTCTGCCCCGAAGCCAGCAGGTCCCCTGCTAAGCAAAGCAAACCTGAGTCCTGACATGGGAGACAAGGCTGTCAGTGGTGAAGCAACAGTGGCTACAGCAATAGATATCAGCACAAGGACTTAAACGTGACTCCAGCAAGAAGATGTCCTATCACTTGTTCCTCCTGGACTGGAGGAAGATGCAAGGGCAGTGGATACCAAGAGGCTCAACTGGATCTTCAACCATGAGAAAGAAAACAGCAGGGCTTTGCCACCCTTGCCCCAGCAAGCAGAGCTATGTCCTTGGCATGGTCGCCTGCATCCCTGGCAGGTGAAGCCAGGCCCTCAACTGCAGGGGTGGAGTGAGGGGGAAGGGGAGCTGGGCCTGCAAGTGTTCACTGCGTAGTGCACCCATGATCAGACCAGCCATCATCCAGAGGCTGTCAAGACCTGGCTGCAGTACTCAGCAGCATTAGGAATCTGAGAAGTCTCAAGATTTCAGAAAAGAAAGTAGAGGACACTGGTGTAAAGCTGTCATGTGAAGCCGTGAAACATCCCAACTGTCACTCAGAAAATCTGGGGTTGGAGGCCTGTGAATTAACTGCTGTCTGCTCTGAGGGCCTAACTGCTGTTTTTACCCAGTTTTAAAACTCTGTGGGGAATCAACCTATTGGAGAACACCGTGGACCACAGTGGGGTGATTGTAGTCAGTGAGGCCCTGAAACAGCCAAAGTGTAACCTGCATGCACTCAGGTCTTGAATAACTAACTTTGATGAGGAAACCCAAGTGCTTCTGGTCATTGAGGAAGAGAGAAATCTCTACTTGACAATTCTAAGCAGCTTTTAAGAGAAACAGAAAGTACATGTGAAAATTCCATCCCAAGAAACCTGAATGTATCCTGACCCAAAACCACATACAGAGAAAAGGGAATGGGCCCTTACTTTGGCACATCAGTATGTAAGAATTATAGATCACTGGCATTCTAATGAGATATGATTTCTCTGGCACCAAGTTCAGATGTGTTGTGTAAGATGGGTAGGGTTTTTCATTTGCTAATGGCAGACATGAAGATGGAGGTGATGGGGAGTAAGGTGAGAGTGGAGATAAGGGAGGGGGTCTGAGTATAATAAAAAAAAACCTATGAAATACATGAATAAATAAAATTTAAAAGTGAATAAAATACAAATTTAATAAATTAATTTAATTTAAAAATGAAAATTCAGTTAAAACCAAGCACAGCTACATTTCTTATTAAAGTTATTCACAAAGTTAACTCCAGGTTTATTATAAAACTAAGCACAAAAATAAATCATGAATGAATCTGAAAAAAAATAGCATCTTGGGAAGGGAGAAATAACTCTGTTACTAAAGGCTGTAAAGTATGAAAAATTAATCAAAACAGTGAGTAAATGAAAATATAACTGTAGAAAAAGGATTCTATATGAAAAGGAAAAATGTGTAACTATGTTTGTGGAACCTTATGCAAGACTTTCAGAAGCAACAAGACAAAATAAAAGATTAAAATCTACATACAAGGTGAAGCACATATGTCTAGAGAATTCTCCAATATTCACTAGCAACTGACATTTTATAAAGAAAATGATGTGTATGAAGACTGAGAAGGTCTGCACATGGCATAATAAAATAGAAAATGCTAATTATACTGAAAAAGCTGCTTTCACAAACATATTTCTCAGGGCTCCTTTCATATCCCTATTCCTTAGACTATAGATAAAGGGATTGAGCATGGGTGTAACCATAGTGTACATCACAGCCACAAGAACATCTTTGTCATTAGTGTCATTGGAGGAGGGGACAAAGTATAGCCCAATGATGGCTCCATAGTACAGAGAAACCACAGAGAGGTGAGAGCCACATGTGGACAAGGCTTTGCAGATTCCTTTGATGGAGGGGGTTTTCAGGATGGTGACCCCAATGTGGCTATAGGAGACCAGAATACAAATGAATGGCACAGTAATGACTAGTGAGCCCACAATGAGGATAACCAACTCATTGATGGTGGTGTCTGAGCTGGACAGCTTAATTAAGGCAGAGAGGTCACAGAAGAAGTGATGGAGAGTGTTACCTCTAAGGAAAGAGAGACGAGGTAGGAGGAGGGTGTGCACAAGGGCACCAGCAAAGGATAAGAACCAGGATAAAATAACTAGTAGGATACAGACACTCTGGTTCATGATCCTGGTATAGTGGAGGGGGTGACAGATGGCCACATATCTGTCATAGGCCATTGAGGTCAAAAGGAAGCTGTCAAGATCTGCAAAAAATAGGAAAAAATATACCTGGGAAATGCACCCAGTATATGAGATGGAGTGGCTCTGTGTCAGCATATTCATGAGCATCTTTGGAGCTGTGACTGATGAGAAAGAGATGTCTGTGAAGGCCAAGTGGCTGAGGAAGAAGTACATGGGGGTGTGGAGGCAAGAGTCCAGCCTGATGAGCAGTATGATGAGCAGGTTCCCCAGCACTGTGGTCAGGTAGGTGGACAGGAACAGGGCATAATACATGCCTTGGTCCTCTGGCTGGATGGGGAGCCCCAGGAGGATGAACTCAGACACACTGCTCTGATTCCTTGTGCTCTTCATCTTCTGCTAGATATGAAAAGGCCATGGAAATGTGAAAGAATGGGGAGTCATTATGATTATTGCACAATAAAAACAAGGTTCTTAGAATAGTCACTTTATATGAAAATCGCAAACAATACATATAAATGGTCCATTGTTGATCTAAACTCAGCATATTTTGGAGGAATTTTGAGATCTCAGGATGATCTTCAGATAAAACAAACACTAGAGTTGAGAAGTCCAGGAGTCCATGACAGGATTCTGAGACAGGGAATGAGGTACAAGACCAGATCAGTAATTAATTAATAGGAAACCTAGATGGTGTTTCATGTTTTGCTAGCCCTCAATGCTCTCCACACCTCTAGAACATATAGTGGCTAATCCTTTATAAACAGGGATGTATTGGAATTGAGAGAACCCAGTGGTCAGTTATGGAGCTCATGATACCTGCATCTGGATACTCAAAGGTGTGGATCTGTCAATAATGCAGAGTATCAAATGACAGACCTTGTATGCACCCTTCAGATCCTCCCTTAGCAAAACATCTTCAGTCATCTATCAGCCTCTCTGATGCAATTTTCTGGAATATGGCTAATAATGTGTACCTCTTTCAAGCTTGCTTAACTGTACTCATTCAACCCAAACTAATTATGCTTTTTCAGGTCTTTAGGATGCCAGGAAACATTCAGCTTTTAAAGTCACATCTGGAATATGCTCAAGAAGTATTTGGTGTCTGTCTAGAATAATAAAATAATACCTTTTCCATTTTCATTGGTCTTAACCTAGGATTTTATTTTAATTATTGGGCTTTTGTACATTTCAGCAGTTCTCAGTCAAGTTCATATCCCCCCATACATGCCCCACCACCAGACCTCCTGTATTCTGCCATACATGTTAAGTCCTATCCAGTCAAGCATTTGTACCCAGATGTCCTTTCACATAAATTCATCCACTGGAGTCTAGTCAGCTTATCTAGAGGTCATTGGTAAAGCCTACTCTCCCTCACCCAGTAGTAATCAGTCTCCAATCATTCCCAGATTAGGGCCAACCGACCACCCATCCCTCACTCCACTCTGGGCCCTTGTCTGATTAGCCAATGACTCTTTATGGTATTTTTCTTGTCATACGTCTGGCATTGTTTTTTAACTATTGTTCCTCTCTTTTTCATGTCAGTTGGAAACACCCACCCATTCATATAAACAACCACAAATGATAAGAAATAAAACACAATGACCTGTCTATTTTACAAAGGTCTTATATGGACCTCTGACCTCTACACACACACATGTATGCACATGCACACACAAAAATATGCATATACTACCTACATACATGGACACTCAAAAATGAAAAATGAAGCAAAAAACCCCCTGACAATTTATTTCATACTTTATTTGTAGATACAAGCAATGCAAAATAGCCACTTATCTCAGAGAAAGAAATTAAAGAGAAAGGACTTACACTGCTTAGTTTTAAAACATGGTAAGAGTACAGTTACCCACATATATGATAAATGCCTATAGAAGGAATTGCAGTTTTTATATATTGGTTTTAATAGATAGCCACACTACAGAAGGGTAGTTGTGGAGAAAGGCTATTCTTACATGTTCTGTAAAAAGAGTTATGAATATAAGACTATATAAAAGAGCACTCATTAAATGTTTAGAGTGGTCAGGACTAGAACATTAGGGGAACAGAGACAATTCAAAACCATGGTCAATCTATGAAGCTAGAGAATTACTTAAGAGTCAGGGCATATTAAAGCCTTTTATCCTATTATAGAAAGTTTCAATTCTCTCCTCAGATTATTAGTCTTTTACCTAAAGAGAAGATTTAGGTAAAGTAGTTGAACACACTAATCATTTTACAGTTTAGTGAGTCATAGCCAACCAAGAATACCAGGAGGAAGCTGAGAAGGAGGCTGTTGTGGTAGTTTAGAAAATAATACCTGCTTACATCTGGATTGTGCCAGGAGAGACGAATAAAATCACACAGATGTGGCAAAATATTTGGAAGAAATCACAAGATTTAATGGAGGTTAAAATTAAGCAAAGAAGCTCTGCTCCCCGTTTCTTCTAATTTCTTCCCAAATTAGATACAGTATGAATTTAAGATAAATTGTTCTACATGGTGATTTGGTATTATCCTATCCTCTCAAACTTTGGATACTCAGTTCATAATAAATCTTGCAGTGCAGAGAAGTAGAATCTAGGGATGGCAGCACACACTGGGACACACACACATACACACACACGCACACACAGAGTCATACTACTGAATACAAAATCTACTCCTGCTTTGACTTGGCCCCCTAGATGGTAATAACAGATACCTTTGGCTCTGAGACATGGGAACATTCATGCATTTCTTTCTAGAAGGCATGGAATACAATGAAATAGGTGAACTCTCTAAGGGGCACAAAGTTTCATGGTAACAGCTGGAAGACCTATCAGTTTAGAACAAAAAAAGTTAGATATACCAGTAGAGACTTTCTTACAGCTCTTGAGAATTTGGTAAGAGTTCTAATTTTACAAAGTACAGAGAGGATCCCAGAGCATCATACTACAATCCCCAGTCCAAATCAGAAGCATGATACAATTGCTACATTTCCATAGCCTCCTTTGGGGATAGAACTACTTGTTGAAGAGGAAAAGGCAGTTCATCATTAGATGAAAAATGCTAATTACAAGAAGGAAGTCATTAGGAACACTGAGGTTCACAAAACTTTCCAGCAATTTATTTACCTTGGGGAAAATATGACTCAGGAGTCTGTAATGAACCAAGCTTAGGTGAGAGTAATAACCCCTTCAGAACCCAATGCTACAGAAACACACTAATACCATACTCTGAACAATAAATATTAGTCTTTTCATTAAAAGCAATGAGGTTACTGTTACATAAATACACTTCCCACAATACCATAAAGAGGCCATCACTACTAGCTTTCCACTCAAGCCCCTACAAGAATTTATTTAAAATCTAATCTCTACATCCACAGTTCCATTTCAGTGTTTGATAGAAAATATCATTTGCTTATTATTCCTGGTGAAAAGCACGAAAGTCAATAAATATTATTAATTAGTTCTGGTCATAATAAAACTCAGCCTCTTCTTGAAACTTCTATTTGAACTAATAAAGCCTGTATGACATTTAGACTTCAAAAATGGTTGCTTGGTCATATATATTATAGATACTCATCTATTTTCATGAGAGAATGCTGGTTGACCTGCCTGTTGTCCTACAAGTCAAGGTTTGACAAAACTTTTTCCTCAAATTAGAAAACAACACCATCCTTGCTTTCATTTTGCTTGCATCATTAACAGTAATTTCCTTTTTTCTTGCATCCTTTTTTTGTATTTTCATTGAATCTTTGTGCAGTTCATACAATAAATCTTAATCATACTTAGACTCCCCTCACCAATACACACCCTTCCAACCCCACAGGTTTTCACACATTCTGTCATATATGTTAAGAACTATTGAGTCAAGGTTTTGTACCAAGTTGCCCCTTGGTGTAAGTTCATCCACTAGATTCTTGTCAGCTTATCTAGAGTTAGTCCCTTGAAGAAGAATGACTCTGCCTCATCCAAGCAGTAATCAGTTGTCAATAGCTTCTCAGGTAAGGTTGTAGCCTGCTGTCTGTTTCCCCAGTTCTATGCTGAGTTTTTGTCTGACTGAATCTGTATAGGTCTTGTGCATGCTGTCATCATTGCTGCAAGTTCATGTGCACAAGTTCCAAGAGGCCTGGAAGACTCTATTTATGTTCATACACCAACCCTTACTCTTACAATCTGTTCACTCCATCTTCTGCAATGGTCCCTGAGCCATTGTTGTGTGAGTTTTAATATAGGAGTTTTAATAATCCAAGGACGCACTCTACAGTCTCTTATTCTCTACACCTTGGCCAGTTGTGCATGGCACTCTCTTGCATGAGGAAATTTCTTTGTGAGATTTGAGGATGCATTAGTATGAGGAAGTTTCTCTGTGAGAGTCGAAGGATGCATCAGTACTCTCTCTACACCCTGTTTTGCTGTGCTCCATTATCCTTAGTTGTACAGCCACTGTAGATGTGCTTGCATCCTTAGTAGTAATTGTATTTTCATGATAACCATTATTTCTAAGGTAAAATGGGATATCAATATAATGTTTATTTCATTTAATTTTTTCCAATATAGTTTTGAATTGCCTTTGTCTGATGGCTAAAGATATGATTATTGGGCACTTGTACTTCTTTCAAGAAATTTGCTCAAATTATTTTTCTATTCTGATTGTCATTTTTTTGATCATCAACTTTTTTTTGGTTCTTTGTATATTCTGAATATTAGTTAGTTGTCACTTGAATAGTTGCAACAGATTTTTCTCCCATTCTATGGGCTTTCTCTTTAGTAATTGAAACTTTGAGTGGAAAAGATTATTTGTCTAGTCTTGGTATTATTTTTCACAAGTCTATTAATAGAGGAAACATGCCAAAGTTTTCCCAGGACATCTATTAGAAACCTCCACCTAATATAATCCTTAGCAGTAAGAACAGTGGAAGATTTTTTTGCCCTAATATTAGAAGTAAGGTATTTCCATTCAAACTTACTTAAGATACTAGCCGATTAAACAAATCAAGATGAAGAAATGAAATTGAAATTCACTAAAATTTGAAACAAGATTTACAATGTTAACAACAATCTAGAATACTCTCTTATGAAAGCTTCATGAACAAGTGAGTTTAATAAGGTTTTATAGTATTAGAGTTTGTTAATTGGCTTTCCATCACAGTGGCAGAAGGTCCAAGATGCTCAGTGTAAGAAGGGAAATGGTTTAACTTTTATTCCATTCATGGTCATTTGGTCCTTTGGATCATGGCCTATACCAGCAAACCATATGATAGCAGAGAAAGACGAGAGAGAGAGAGAGAGAGAGAGAGAGAGAGAGAGAGAGAGAGAGAGAGAGAAGGCCAACGTTACAACACTATCTCCAAACACGTCTCCAGTAACCGTCAAACCACGGCCCACCAATAAAGTATTCTGCCACATCTCAATAGTATTTCAGGCTGGTGAATAAAGCATGAAGACCCACCCCAATGTCCCTAAATAGTTTACTGATCTCTATGGGCTTTTCCAAATGAAGCACATATGTCCAAAGATTGAAAGCTAGCATCCACTTATGAGAGAGAACATTTGTTTTTTCTGATTCTGGGTTAAATAAATCAGGATGATTGCTTACACTTCCATTGATTTATCTGTGAATTTTACATTTTGTTTTCTTAATAGCTGAACAATATTTCATAGAGTATATGTACCATAAATACATTATCCACTCATCAGTTTATGGACATCTACATTGTTTCCAATTCCTAAATATTTCAAGTAGAATAGCAAAGAACGCGGATGAGCAGGTATCTCTGTACTAGTAAACAGGGCCCTTTTAGTGTGTGCCCGAGTGGCATGGCTGGATCACGGAGTGGATCTATTTCTAGCTCTCTGAGGAAACTTCACACTGATTTTCATAGTGGCTGTACCATTTTGCACTTCCACTAGCAATGAATAAGTTTTACCCTTTCCCCAGATCCTCATCAACATTTTTCATTGCTTGCTTTTTGGATCTTCACCATTGTGAGTGGGCTAAGATGAAATCTCAAAGTTGGACAAACAAGGAGAAATTAAGCTCTATTGATCATGAAGCTTCATCTCTACTGGCTAGCTTTCATAGTGCTGTAAGGTGCTATGAATGCTACCAAAAGAGAAAAGTAATCATCAATATTACCCATCTAGGAAACCTGTAAGCTACAACAACAACTGATCTAGCAAGTTCTGCCCTTTGGTGCAATGGTGGCACAGATGCTATGGAAGTAACCAATCACTTTCTAATTGCATTTAAGTCTTATTTCACAAGAAGGAGCCCATATATGTCATTGTTATCAGGGCCAAGAACATTTAGCTAAATATGTCAGAAGTTAGAGGGAGAATCTGCTACAATTATTCTCTCAAATGGATGATGTATTAAAACAACTCCTCATGATTCATTGTTATACTCATAGATTAATTCATCTCTCAGTTTTCCAGAGAAGCTTCTTTTTTCAGTAGATGACAATGAACACAGGCACCTATAACTGGTCAAAGTGCAAAAATAATAGAACTTGTAGTGCTCAGCTATAAATGGGAGCCCTATATTAAGATATCACTATATGGGACAAAAATCCCATATTCTCTCAGATAAATGGATGTTAGTTTTGCACCTTTGGTTTGTTTGCATCAATTAGAAAATCCATAGAGGTCAGGAAACTAGCAAGGCGACACAGGGGTGTTTCACAGGAGGGGAGATAGAACGCCATGATACAAAGGGGTAATTGGGAAAAACAGTAGGAAGAACAAAATTGAGTGGGGGTGGGGGGCAGGTCAGAAGAGGGAGTATGACAAGAGATAACTGATACTAAAGCTCAAAATGTAGAAACTGTACTTTATTGTACTGTAGAAACTTCTTAAAATATGCACATATAAAAATAAGAAGAGTTTAAATGAAGGCACTGTTATAGGATCTCCTTCTACTCAGAGGTAAGGAAAGACAAAATCATGAAATTTGCAGGGAAATGGATGGAACTAGAAAACGTTATAATAAGTTATGTAACATAGACTAAAAAAAAAAACAAGTGATGTATGTTCTCCCTCATTTGTAGAACTTAGCACCAATCCCTTGTATGTGAGTATATATCTTTATATAACAGCAGGAGCCAGGAAAATGGAAAGGAAGGACAGAGGCAAAGGGAAAGGAAGAGCCCAAGAGAGAAGGATAGTAGGAAACAGACGTTGCAAAGGGGGCATTGGGGAAAATGGAGGTATTCAACCAGGAATGGAGGCAGGAAGGGCATACAGGGAACCATGGGGATAAAGGGGAAGAAGAAACTCAAGAGAATAGGGAATAATAGGAAACTGGTATTATCAAGGGGAAATGGGGGAATTTTAACTGGGGAAGGTAGAGGAAGATTAGACAAAGAAGAGAGATAAATAAAGCTTAGGTGGTGTGAAAAGCCAGAGGGAAATGTATTAACCCCCAAACCTTCTGAAAAATATACATATAATATCTGAACATGAGTGCATGTATATACCTGAAGGATATATATGAAACACAGTGCCAGATAGGAGAAACCCAACTTTGAGTTGTTGGTCAAGGTAGTTCAACAGACTCCCAAAATGACACGGGCCATTTCCACAGCCCTTGATTGTCTCCCAGAACTTGAAGGTAAGACCCTATTGCTAAAGACAGAACATACTTTGGACACAGGACTTGGAGCA
>NW_008331486.1:99782-100255 GCF_000622305.1 Nannospalax galili | reverse complement strand
GGCTATTGAAGAGTTCCACAACTAGTCACACACAGAGAATATATGTCTGAGAGATGCCTAGCCCTAAGTGACCCATCTACAGTGGAACCTCTACACCTAAGGCTCTTTGAACAAGGGGTAGAGGGAATACTAATAGATCCCTCAGCTTTCACCAGTGAAGCTTCCTCATACAACAGAGTGTGATGCACACAGAAGTCCAAAGCTGGCCAAAGTGAAGAGAATAAGAGACTTCAGAGTGTATGTCTCTGGATAGGGCTCCTATATTAAACTCCACTCACCCATGGTTTGGAGACCATTGTGGGAGAGGGGCAGAAATATTGTAAGAACCAGGGTTGGTGCATAAGGAAAGAGATACATCCAGGTGTCTGGCAATTGCTCACATGAATTTGTAGCAATGTCAACAGCTTGCACAAGACCTATGTAGAATTAATCGGACAAAAACCCAGCATATAACTGTGGAAATGGGCAACAGG
>NW_008331486.1:87875-99520 GCF_000622305.1 Nannospalax galili | reverse complement strand
TCCATGCTCATGGATTGGTGGGGTTAATGTGAAAATGGCAATCTTAAAAAAGGCAATCTACAGATTCAATGCAATCCCCATCAAAATTCCAAGAAAATTCTTCATGAAAATTGAAACATACTATTAAAATTCATATGTAAATATAAAAGCTGAGAATAACCAAAACAATCCTGAAAAAAACGAACTCCTGGAAGTATCATCATCCCTGATTTTAAGTTATACTATAGAACTATATTAATAAAAATGGCATGATAGCATCTGGCCAGTAGGCTCTTACTGTCAAGTTATGGTGGGTAACCAAGAGCAAAGGCAATATCCAATATTTTTTGAGTGTCCATAGCCCTTCCCTGGTCAACAACTCCCAAAGAATGAATCCACTCCTGACATTGAACTTTTTATTTGCTAGCAGTCTTGTCTCTTCTGATTAACTTTAATTTGAAGTCTATTTTGTCAGACATTAGAATAGCAACTGCTGCTTATATCTTAGTGCAATATGCTTGAAATATTTTTTCTATACTATCATCTTAATGTGGTGACTGTCCATGGAGGTAAGATGAGTTTCTTGTAGATAGCAAATACGTAGACTTTGTTTCTTTTAAAAAAATGTTTTATTGAGTATTTTTGCATTTCATATAATAGATATTAATCAAATTTAGATCTCCTCTCCCATTTGCACCCCTAACGCCCCCCACTGAATTTCACACATTCTATCATATATGTTAAGTCCTGTTCAGTCAAGCATTTATACACAGATATCCCTTCATGCAAATTCATCCACCTGAGTCTAGTCAGTTTATCTAGAGTCACTTTAAAAAAGATATACTCTCCATCAGTCAGCAGTAATCATTTGCCAATAGCTCCTTGGCTAGTTTTGGGGACTATTGTCATTGGCCTGAGATTCTTCTTCCTGTATGCCTATGATACATAGATTTGCTCTTTTCATTGTGCCCCATATTCCAGAGTTTAATACATGAACACTATGTATTTTTAAAATATGTTTATTGATTGGAGCATTTCATACAATGTGGTTTTCAAAAATATTTCATTCATTGTTTTTATGTGTAGGAGTGTATTGCCTGCATGTATGTGAATGCATCCGTGTTGTATAATCCCATGGAGGTCAGAAGACCCTGAAACTGGAGTTAAGGATGGTTCATAGCCACCATGTGGGTGCTGGGAATTGAACCTGTGTCCTCTGCAAGAGCAGTCAGTGTTCTTAACCACTGAGCCATCTCTCCAGCCCCCACACAATGTGTTTTGAGCATCTTCAGACCCCATGTGCTCTCTCCACCCCCAACTTACCAACCCCCTTCACTTTCATGTCCTCTAGTTATTTGCATTTATTTGTTTTTATTTTTAATATTTTATTGTTAAATTAATATTTAATTCTTGTGGATTTCATACATCTTAATCACATTTAACCTCCCTTCTCTGTCTGCACCCCTCCACATCCTGCCCACAGGAATTCACACATTCTGTCATATATGTTAATGCCTATCACACCAAGTTTAGGTAGCCAGATGTCCCTTTGGTGTGATTGTATCCGCTGAAGCCTGTACAATCTGTCTAGTGTTACTTCCTTAAAGAATATCAACTCTCTCACCCAGAAGTGATCAGCAGCCACTAGTTCTTCACAATTACATAAAATGGGGTGAAAAGATTGTATTTGTCTTTTTTTTAAAGCTTATCAAGTCTAATCTGTTTTTCCTAAATGCTTTTGTATGTGGGTCTGTCCCTTGGAGTCTGGTCAGCCTACCAGGCATCAGACTAGCAAGAAAAACTGATTCTCCCTCTCCTCACACCTATCAATTGCCTCTGTATTCTCCACTAGGCCTGCTGCTCCTTGCCCACTTCTTCCATCCATGTTGGGTCCTTGTTCATCTTGAGTTTTCACATGTCTTGTGTATGCTGTCATAAGTGTTGTGGGTTCTAATGTGCAACTACCTTGTGATGTTCACTCAGCATATTTTCCCTGTATTCATCTACCACCTCTGACACTTATAATCCCCCCTACTTTCCTAACAATTTCTGAGCTTTGCAGAAGAAAGTATGATATAAGTGTCTCATTTATGCTGAAGGTCTGATATAAGTATCTTATTTATAACTAAACACAGTCTCTTAATGTCTGCGTGTTGATCAGGTGTGGGTCTCTGTGTTAATCATCATGTATTGTAAGAACATTTTCATGTGACAGTTTAAAGATGCACTAATCTATAACAACAAGTCATTATGAGTCAGTTTAAACACATATCTATGTATCAGAATGATAGTAGTAGGTTCTCCCCTATGGCCTATGATCTGTCTAGCCTCAGATTCTTGCCCTGATATCTGTTTCAAGTATGGACTGCATCTTATGGAGCAGGTCTTAAATCCAGTTAGAAGGTGGTTGGTTACTACCGAAACATTCGTGCCACTGTTACCCCAATGGGCATATTCTGCCAGATCATTTGTTATTGTAGTTTGCAGGGTTCACAGCTGGATAAAGTTGGTGATTACCTTTTTCAGCCAGTAACATGCATAGCACATTCTAGTACTATGAATGTTTTCTAGCAGAGATGAATGAAGCTTTGAGGTCAGTACCAGCTTGGTTCCTCCTTACTTGTGCTGAAATGACCTTGTGCACATCTTGTGCAGGCACCCATTCTGGTATGAGTTCATGAGTACAGCAGTCTTGTCATGTGCAGAAGACACCTGTTTGCTCTGGTCTTCTGTGGCCTCTGGGTTTTACTTTTTGCCCCCTCTACTGAGATGGTCCCTGAATCTTGGGTTGAAGGGGAGTGATATACATGTCTCATTGTGGCTGAGTTCTCCATAGGCACTTATTCCTTGCATTTTGACAAGTTGAAAGTCTCTGTGTTAATTATCACCCACTGCATGAAGACATTCCTTTAATAAGGTCTGAAACCTACACTAATCCGTGGGTACATAAACATGGATTTAGAGGGCAGTTAAATACTGTATAGTATCTATCACAGTCCTGGAGACTGTGATCTCCCTAACCATGGCTTCTTGGTCAGACTTGCAGTACCAGACATGCATTTTCTCCTATGAAGCAAGCCAAATCTAACCAGGAAGTGGTTGGTTACTCCCATAAAATTTGTGCCATTTTATCATTCATGGGCATATATTGCCATATGGGTTTTTGCTGTAGCTCACAATGTTCACCACTGAACAAGAATGTTAGTTGCCCCCCCCACCCCAGAAGCCTGCACAACACTTTGCCGTACTATGAGCTCCACCTCACAGGAGAGAAGCTTTCTAGTCAGTAGGAACTTGATTTCTCTATGCTCTGCGGCCATATCCTGTGATGTCCTCAGCAATAGGATTTTCTACCATCAGGTTCTGGTGGGCAACCAAGACCAACAGCAATATCCTGTATTGTTTTGAGGGTCTGCAGGACAATACTGACAAACAGCACAAGGAGTGCTATTGATTCTTTGAATTAATTCTTCTGGTTTGGAAAGAAAGGAAATTTCATTAGTCAAGAAAAGAGAGAGGTCAATTGGCACATTATCATCAGGGCGTCAAATGATCAACCATGATCTTCAGGATACAGAGCATTCCTGAATTCTAAGTACTTTGCAGGATTTCTTAATGCAAGTAGCAGTTCCAAACCCAGGTTGACCTTAACATAAGCAGAACAAATGAATAGCATTTATAAACCTTCCTATAGCTTCCTCTTGAAAACACTAGCAAATCATATTAGCTTTCTATCTGGAGTAGATGGAGATGTGTGGGATGTACTTCAGAATACTTTTACAAGGTGTTAAGGGAAAGGCTATTTAATGACTTTGTGTGAAATCTGCAGCAATAGAATGGTGAGAACATAACTTTAGGCAAGAGACTGAAATGTACAGAAACTGCATTCCACTTACCAGGGTTCAATGGATGTGAGGATATGAGTTAGCTAGGAAATGCAGACAACCTACATGTCCCTCATCTGATAAATGGATAATAAAAATGTGGCACATTTGCACAACGGAGTTCTACTCAGGGATAACACAATACAAAGTAATGAAATTTTCAGGGAAATGGAAGGAACCAGAAACATTTATACTATGTGAAGTAAGACAGGCTCAGATAAACAAGCACCACCACATGTTGTCTCCCATTTGTGGATCTTAACTCCCAATCTTTAGATGTGACTATATAGCTTGATGTAGTCGTAGGAGTCAGGAAAATGGAAAGAAACCATGGAGATAGAGGGGGAAGAAGGAGCTCTAGAGAGGGGGATACTAGGAGACAAATGTTATTTAGGGGGAAGAGGAAGAATGAGAAAAAGGGGGTACCTAAACTGGCAAGGGAGGAGGGTGGTCTCTTCAGTTGCAGTGAGAGGAAAGAGAGCTAAATAATACCTAAGTGGTGTGAAAAACCAAAGGGAAATGTATTTAATAACCCTATTGGAAGATACACATATAAATTACTACATGTGTGTAGATGATGGTTATATAATAAAAATCATAGTGCTGGACATGAGGAACTCCCTTGATTTGTTGTTCAGGATAGTCCAAAACAGTCCCAAAATAGTAGAGGCTATTGCCACAGCCCATGATGGCCTTCCAGAACTTAAAAGTAAGATCCTACTGCTGAAGGCATGGCACACTCGCAACACGGGACATGGAGAAACTGAGCTGGAACTCATCTGAAAGCTCTTCCCTGAACACTAGCTCTCATAGTACCGGAAAATACCATGCAAGCTGCTAAGGGAGAAAACCAGTCAATGATCTTAACCAGCTGCAAATTCTATAAACCACAGCAATGACCAGCCTAGCAAATTATCTCTTTTGGTGTTCTTGAAATAAATAGAGTCCAGAGTCAAGAGAACTTGGTTATCACAGTAAGTCTCCTGCTCAGTTTAAAAGACACAGAATTGTATTTTTCTGGTGTAAACTTAGAAAGCAAAAAGTGTGTGAATCACCAAATTCCTAATGTGTGCTCTGTAGTTACTACAGTTATTCCTCCCAAGATAAACTCTTGTGACTGCTTCCCAAATGGTTTTTTCCCCTAAGGGAGTTAATTACAACAAAGCAGCCTTATCTTGTCTCCAATTTGGAGCTGGGAATGGGGGATTGCCACCCCTCATCCTATATGGTATTTGAAATTAACGCTTACCTGGATGTCTCTGGGGATGTGAGCAAATACATATTCCACTATCAAGCTTGAGTCTAAATGGATTACTCTTATGATTGTCATAGTGGAAGTTTGAATCCTTTGGAATATGTAAATGTTTCACTATATTTGTATCTTTTGGAGAGAAGTAGAAGAATCTTCCTGTGCTTCATAGAAAAAGGTACCTGTGCTCATTGTCTAAGGAGCCCTGTCAGAGCCATTCAGCCATTCATTGGTATGACTACATGTATTTAGATCTCTCTCTCTCTCTCTCTCTCTCTGTCTCTCTCTCTCTCTGTGTCCAGAATGTATTTCTAATCCCTATCATCATACCATCAATGATAAACAGATACCTTTAAAGTAATTTACCTTGTACTGAGAATCTATACAAATTTGGGGCTAATAGAACAAAAAATCTTCACATAGAATAATTTTTTTCAACCTGAACCTGTATCCAATTTTTGAGAGAAAGCAGGTAAAACATTCTCTTTGCTCACATTGAACTTGCTAGGTCTTATGCTTTATCCCAAATTTTGTTTCAAATCTCTGTAATTTTCTGCCACAAGCCATGTATGTCCAGGCATTATTTCTACCTAGAATGCTGCTGTAGCCTTATATTCAGATTCTTGCTGGGACTCTTGCCTTTCTATAATCTGCTCTCTGCCTGGAAACCAGCAAGCCATTATTTGTAACTTTTATTGAATTTTTGTGTCTTTCCTACAAAGTGTCTTAATCATATTTATAGCCCCTCCCCCATCCTCACCCTTCCATAGCCCCTCCACTGGATTTCATGCAATCTGCCATTTATGTTAAGGCCTATTGAGTCAAATTAGCATATGCAGACATCCTTCAGTGCAAGCCTATCCACTGGTGTGTACTCAGCCTATCTATAGTCACTCCCTTAAAGAAGATCAGCTCTCCCTCACCTAGTAATAATCAGCTGCCAATAGTTCTTTGGCAAATATTGAGGCCTGCTGCCCATTTCCCTACTTCCACGCTGAGATTTTGTCTGAGTTTGCATGGGTCTTGTGCATGTCATTTGACCTTTTCAGTCACTTATACATTTTGCTGGGTTAGCTACTGTTCTAGAAGAGACTGATAATTTTAGTATAGCAAACTAGACATTCTCTTTCCTCAGATATTCTGTGATCTGTATGTTCATGTCATTGACTATTGCCTTGACTTTTCTTAGCTCCTCAGATGCCCTAACCCTGACCGCTCCACTTAGAATGCTCCTTTTTATAATCTTCTTGTGTACGTTCCTCCATAAAGCAATCCTTTTATAGAATTCATGAAGGTTGGCTTCTTCATCATCTTAGCCTCTTCTGACATGATAGCTTCTCAAAGCCAAGGATGCACATTTCCTTAAATTCATTTCTTAATTTATCATATACAGTATATAAAATGGCATAAGAACAGCATTGTTTATTGCAATATTGATAAAAACTATACAATGCCAGAAACATCTACATGTAAAATGAAAGATAATTACCATTTTCATTGTGATAAATGGATTGTTTCCACCACAGAAATGGGTAAGAAGTGAATTACAATCAATCTCAGGAAATATCACCTTAACTGAATTTTTAACATAGTGAGATGAAAAATATAGATACTTTATTCTTTTCAATCAAGTTGGGAAAATTTATATCTTAATGTGAGTTCAAGGCCAGCCTGGTCTACATAGTGAGTTTCAGGACAGCTGGGGCTCAAAAAGACCAAAAAAATATACTAACTTCCTATCTAAAACTGTCATCATAAAATCCAGCACATTTTAAATTGGAACCTGGTCTGATTTGATGACTATTAATTCTGATGTTTCTTGTCTTCCCTCTATAAGACTTTCCTTTTTTCTAAGGTGGAAAAATTACATCCCTTTCTAAACCATCACTATCCCATTATCATAGCAAAAAGCTTCATATTAAGGAAACAATGGTCATAACAACTGGTTCAAAAAGGTGTTTCTTTCAGAGCTTATCATTGATAAACCGTTTCTACCATCTAATAGTCACAATCACTCTTTTTTTACATATGTATCTCTTCATTAATATTTAGGAGGAGAAGAAGAGCATGAGGAGGGGGAATCAGAGCCGTGTCTCTGAATTCATCCTTCTGGGGCTTCCCATCCCACCAGAGGATCAAGACATGTGCTATGCTATGTTCCTGGCCATGTACCTGACCACGGTGCTGGGGAACCTGCTCATCATCCTGCTCATCAGGATGGACTCTCGCCTCCACACCCCCATGTACTTCTTCCTGTGCCACCTAGCCTTCTCTGACATCTCTTTATGCTCTGTCACTGTACCCAAGATGCTCATGAATATGCTGACACGGAGTCTATCCATCTCATATGCTGAATGTGTTTCCCAGGTATACTTTTCCATAATTTTTGTAGATCTTGACAGCTTCCTTCTGACCTCAATGGCCTATGACAGGTATGTAGCGATCTGTCACCCTCTGCACTATACCACCACAATGAGTCACAGTCTCTGTTTCCTCCTAGTAGTTGTGTCCTGGGCCTTGTCTTTTGCTAGTGCCCTTGTGCACACCCTTCTCCTGACTCGTCTTTCTCTTTTTAAAGACAACACTCTTCATCACTTTTTCTGTGACCTCTCTGACTTACTAAAGCTGTCCAGTTCAGACACCACCATCAATGAGCTCGTTATCCTCACTGTAGGAGTGGTGGTCATAACTGTGCCATGCATATGCATTCTGGTCTCCTATGGCCACATTGGGGCCACTATTTTGAGGGCTCCCTCCATGAAGGGAATCTGCAAAGCCTTTTCCACATGTGGCTCTCATCTCTCTGTGGTTTCTCTGTACTATGGAGCCATTATTGGGTTGTATTTTGTCCCCTCTTCTAATAACACTAATGACAAGGATGTCATTGTGTCTGTGTTGTTCACTCTGGTCACACCCATGCTGAACCCCTTTATCTACAGCCTGAGGAATCGAGATATGAAAGGAGCTCTGAGAAATATCCTCAAGAGGAGAGGATTTTCAGAAGGATTGGCTTCGTCCTCACTATGAACTGACTGGGAAGCCATCCCATTTCTTCCCAATGAGCCTGTGCACTCTGTTCTGTCGTGATGAATCTTCACGTGGCTTTCTTCACAAATTTTCTCTTCAGGAAACTGTTTCCCTGGTAGAATTTTATTTTTAAATTTTATTTACACTTTTTATTTTATGTGTATGAGTGTATTGCCTTCATGTATGTAATTACAGTGCCCAAGGAGGTCAGAAGGGGAGGTTGGTTGACCTGCACCTAGAGTTACAGACAGTTTTTAGCTGCCACTTGGGTGGTGGGAACAGAACCCAGATCTTCTGCAAGAACAGTCAGTGCTCTTAACCACTGAGCCATCTCCTCACCCCATTTAACTTTCTTATTGATATTCATAGTTTGGGGAAGGCTTTCCCACAAATATCCATGAATTTTTTTCTTTTTGCACAGCATACTTGTCTTACAAGATTTTTAAATGTTTATATAATCACCACCATGTCTTTTTCATTGGATAGTGTGTAGCTTTTTTAGAAAAGATATTTTCTTTCCTTTTTTTAAAAGAAACTTTAAAAAATTTTTATTATTTTTATTTTATGTGTATACATGTATTGCCTGCATGTAGGTGTGGTCCGAATTTCCTCTGGGTCTCCTGAGTGATCAGACAAACCATATAATATATAATATATTTTATGTGCGTTTATTAACTTACAA
This sequence comes from Nannospalax galili, assembly GCF_000622305.1. NCBI lineage: Eukaryota > Metazoa > Chordata > Mammalia > Rodentia > Spalacidae > Nannospalax > Nannospalax galili. The sequence goes on along the minus strand of NW_008331486.1, from coordinate 90,699 downwards.
AGGAATGAGTACCCTGTGCCTAGCCCCAGCCACACCTCAGAGGACTCAGAGCCCAGCTTATCAGACCATGCCATGCCCATAGTCACCAGTAGCATTTGCTCATGCCTCCAGGGCAAGTGATCACTCCAGGTCCACAAGAGTAAGTCCATTCTATCCTTCAGCTGCTGAGCGGCTGGCTGCACGTCCCCCACACCATGCATGCTACCCACAGCTCGTGGCTTCCATCCCATGATGGCTCCCAGCAGCCCCCTTGTAGTCCACACTCCATGTCAGCCCTCGCCCATTGGAGGAACTAACAAATAGGGAGACACCCCACTCCTTTCCTCCGCTCTTACAATCTTCCTATCCATCTTCCGCTAAAGTCCCTGAGCTTTGGAGGGGGTGACAGATGTAGGGCAATCTCTCTTGTATCATGGTGAGATAGTGGCTTCTTGTGGCTCCCCATTAGTTGTCTTTAGGCCGTGGTCTATCTCAGTGGTGTTTCTTCTACTATAAAGAAAAGTGGAAGGAAGAAGACACATTTAAACAAACATGAATGTAAATACAGATGCCTAGAAGATATCCCAGTAGGTGTACTATACCCATTAAACAATATACTAATGATGGCTTCACTAGGGCCTATAGCCTGTCTTGACACAAGGCGTTGGCCTGGTCTTCAGCACCAGATGTGTGTTTCACCTGTAGGTGCGGGCCTTATCCAATTAGAAATTTGTCAGTTGTATGTGTGTTGGTCAAGTCATTATTTCACTTGCAGGTATTGTTTGCAGGCCCATAGTATGCAGCACATGGGGTCCATCATTGAGTACAATTATGGGGGATCCTTTCATCCCAAACCATCTGCATCCATATGAATGCTATTCATCCAGTGGCACAGAGGGTTTTTTGCCTTAGTCTCAGCTCCATCTCTTCTTCTCCCGTGCTCACAACATGCAGTGTCCTCAGCAACATGGCCTTATTGACCTTTCTAGTGTACAACCAACACTAATGGCAATAGCCTTGGTGAATTTGAGGACCTCAAGGATCTCTCTCTGACCAAGAGCTCATAGGGGGCAACCCACCCTGGTACTGTAGATTTTCTTAACAGTTTTATAGTTTGCAGTTGTGTAGTTTGGCAGTCTCTGCCTTTCTTGCCCAACCATAAAACTCCCAAGAATCTTACAGCTATAGCTGGTCTTTGCTTCTTCAGGTATCTTTCAAATGGGTGTCACATCTGTAAAACACTCAAAGGAAGATGAACAATATATATTAAATCAATCATAGACAAGGTCTCACATAGCATGGAAAAGTTTTGTCCATTCGTATTAACTGTTTTCTCCATTGATCCTTGTTAGGTACCATAGCATGGGTATGAGGCATTAATTTGGTTAGGTCTTTACCATTTTTAGTTATCCCTTTGGATTCTTTTATTCTTGATACACTTATAGGTGTTGGCCCCAGTTGTCTGACCCTGCACTGGGCTAAGGAGGCAGGGTCTTCTCCTGTCCCCACTGCAATTGGTTCTCTGAGTCAAACAGGCTCTGGGTCTGCCTCCTGACTGTAGCCACATCTGTAATCCTCCCATTGACCACACCAGTTTGATGGGGGGAGACCTTGGTGGGAAAACCTACTTCTACCCCTAGTATAGCCTTTATCAGAATAGAAATGCATCTTAATCTTTGGGGAATTCTTAACCACCCCTTGTACAGTTGTTGTCCTTCAAATGTCCTTTGTGGGATTTGGGCTTTACATAAGTCTTGCCATATTTGTCTTCAAGTAACCCAAGTGGACTATTTCTTCGATCTGGTCTTTTTTATATCTATTATAGGGTGTTCTGATATTTTACAGACACGTTTTACATGCTGGTCAGAATCATTTAGATTTTCCAAGGCCTCTCTCACTTTACTAAGATCCTTTCCCATCAAAGGGCTTATTAAAACCATTAAAACCACATACTATTCTTGAGGTCCCAGGTGAATTAAGCTTTCTTTCATATTTCTGGTGAAAACAGTCTCATCTGGCCCAATGAATTGGACATCATATATTGCTTTTCTCATACCTAGTTCTTTCAGTAATGCCTGCCCCTCCTTTATAGTCCTCCAGCCCCTGCTAATCATGTTAGTCTCCCTTGGAGACAAACATGTATCTTTAATGCCTTCAACCAGCCATCCCATTAAGGACTGCATTGGCCTAGGTTGAACAGACTATATCGCAAGGATGGACAGGTGGTTATATAATTCAACTGTGAAGCTTCTGAAGGGCTTAGAGTGACATCATTTGCTCCCATGTCCCATACTCTCACAAGCCACGTGGCCAGGGGCTCTCTGCTTTCTTGCTTGTAAGTTTTTCCTAGTTTTAACAGTTCTAGCATGGAATATTTCCTAGCTACAGCACAGTCAGCTTTTTTTATTTTTATTTTTACTACTATCTGTCTTTTCCTCTGAGTCCTTGGACTTTACACAAGTCAAAGCTTCCTGCCTTTTTTCTCTCTCCAGCTCTGCAACTGGGTCTGCCAGTTCAGCCTTTTCAGCTTTCCCTGCCCTGGGGCACATCTTTTATCATGCAAGTGGCTGCTCTCTCTCTCTCTCTCTCTCTCTCTGGGCACTCCGTTTAGGTCCACAGCAGGTAAAAGATTTTCTAGTCTTTAGGTAACCTGTAACAAATCTTCACATACCCACAACATATCCTCACATTTACAACATAGCTATGGCCCATGCTTCTGCATGGCTGGCCTCTTTTTAGTTACAGATATTATGATCCATTCTGTAACCCATATAACTATCCCTAACCCCATTAAGCATATGGGTTTTGATTGGCTTCTCTCCTGGATTTGGTACTCAGAGCCCAG
>NW_008331486.1:74993-86828 GCF_000622305.1 Nannospalax galili | reverse complement strand
GTGAATTTCAAACTCTTTGTTATAGCTTTTTTCATATTCTCAAACAATACATTTTTTTAAATTAGCAAAAATACAGAACGGTATTTTGGAATACAAATTAGACTCTCTTTCCATATATATATATATATATATTTATTTCTATATGTGTATGTGTGTGCATATGTATAATAGAGTATATGAAATTGAGTAGGAGTGCAGATGGGGGAGGAAATCTAAATATGACCACAATGTGGTGTTTGAAATTCACAAAAATTCACCTAAAAAATAAGAGCATTTTTGTTATCTTTAAAAAAGATTTATTTTAATTTTATGTGTATGAGTATTCTGCCTGCATTTATGTATGTGCATCCTGTGCATGTAATGCCTGCAGAGGCAAGACAAGGACATCAGATCCCTTGAACTGGGTGACCTGCCGGATATGAGTGTTGAGAACTTACCCTGGTTGCTCTTCAAGGACAGCAAGTGCTGTTAACCACAGAGTCATCTCTCTAGCTTCTAATATAGTGTTTTTTAACTTGTCTCAGGTTAGTGTATCTATTTAGGACTGATGTTCTTCACTTTACACCTTGCAAATGATAACCATTCTGTTTTGTTCACAATAAGTAAGGGATGTGACATCAGTAAAGGTACAGAGGCTGAAAACAAGTTGACTGGTATTTCTTTTCATAGGCTCTATTTGTAAAAATAGAGGGAATTCAAGTGGTATCCCATCCACCAAAATTTGAAATTAATTACACACACACACACACACACACACACACACACACACACACTTCACGAATGGTACCTTATATGTTTCAAGTCATTTCCAGAATCAGGGGAAGTTTGTGACTTTGGAAAACTTAAACCTATTGAGTCCTTAGAGTCTCACATTTCTCCTTCCCTTGTGGGTGTTGTGTGAGGCAAAACTGAGCTAGATGCCATCTGGAGTTAGGACAGTTGTGGCATTTGGAGATTTCATCCTCTTACAGAATGTATTGACTGACATTGCCTAGGAAACTATGCTTTAGATTACAGCTTAATAAAATATATATGACTTGAGCCATGTAAACTTGAGCAGACAAAAACCAAGCATAGAACTGTGGAAAAATGCAGCAGACCCCAATATTAGCCAAAGAACTACTGGGCAACTGATTACTACTGAGTGAGGAGTTGATATTCTTTAAGGGGAAGACGCTAGAGAGGCTGACTAGCCCCTGTGGATGGACTTCACTGAGGATCATTAAGGTAGTGACTCTAGATAGGCTGGCTAGACCCCAGTGGATGAACTTGCACTGAGGGACGTCAAGGGACACTATCTTGACTCTATAGGCCTTAACATAAAGGACAAAATAAATAAAATCCAGTGAGCTCTGGGAGGGTGCTGATAGGGAAAAGAATATAAAGATGATTAAGATATTATGTATGAAATACACAAAAATTCAGTAATATATGTAATAAAATAAAATGCCTTGTGATTCACTGTGAAAATTTTTTTGTCATCTGTACCTAATGTTAAAACTTTAGTTTTTGAAACTATTTGAAGTGTATATACTGGATTGTAGCTATTGTATTTTGAGGTAGAAATTCATGTAAGTTTTTCTCATATACCTAATGAAATATTTATTTTTATTTTGATTTTTTAACATTTTATTGAGGTTTGTGCATTTCATATAACAGATCTTAATTAAATATAGAACTTCTCCCCCATACATACCCCTCATAGTCCCCTAACAAGATTTCATGCATTCTGTCATATACGATAAGTCTTAATGAGTCAAATATTTGTACCCACATGTCCCTTGGTGTGAGTTCATTCACTGGAGTCTAGTCAGACTATCTAGAGTCACTCCCTTAAAAAAGATCTACTTTCCTTAACCCAACAGTAATCACTTGCCTATAGTTCTTCCAATAGGATTGGGACCTGCTATCCACTTCCCTCATTCTATGCTGGATATTGTCTGGTTGAGTCAGTATGGGTCTTGTGCATGCCATCAACATCATTGCAAGTTCATATGATCAAGTTCTCTGTGGCCACAAAGCTTCTGTTTCCTTATATTCATGAACCAATCCTGAGTCTTAGAATCTTCCTTCTCCCTTGTCCACCATGGTCCTGGAACCGTGGGTGGATGAGGTTTAGTACAGGAGTCCTATCCAGGGACACACACTCTGCAGTCCATTATTTTCCAAAACATAGCTGCTTGTGGCCATCTGTGTGCATCGCAGTTTGATGTATGAGGAACCTTCACTGGTGAGAGTTGACACTGTAGTAGTATTCTCTCAACCCCCGTTCCTGTGTTTCTTGAACATTAGGTATAGAGGTGCCACCGTAAATGTGTCATTTAGGGCTGGGCATCTCTCAGACAGCTATTCTCTGTGTGTGACCAGTTGTGGAACTCTGCAATATCCTCCATCTGTTGCAGAAAGAAACTTCTTTGATGAGTGGTGTATGGTATACTTGTATGTAAATATAAGGACCCATATGTAGCATACATTAAGAAATTCCATTTGTCTAGAGTTATGAAAAAAATGGGGTTTTATATAGGGCCTATGACCATGTGCATTTGACTATATTCTTTTTTATAATAAAATGTAGTAGAATTAAACTATGCCAAAGACCTGCTTGAGCTCAGTTCAGTTTCTAGACTTCCTGATATTTCTTAATCCTTCTTCACACACCCAGAGAGGGCCAACTCCTCATTAGAAGAGACTGGGTGTCATAATCAGAGTAGCACATGTGGCCATTTTAAATCCCTGCTCTCAAAGAGTTGCCTCACACCACCTCACCTTTCTAGGAGCTTCAGGGCTGCAACCAAGGCTCTGTACCACTGTTCCTGTTTTACAGAAAACCATCTCACTTTAATTAGTGTCCAGGCCCAAGCACTTGTAGAAAAAAAATAGTGATTTGAATACCTAGTTATCATCACACTAAGATTGCTAAAATCATACTTTGGGAAAATGGAAGATTACAAAGAAATGGGGAGTAGGAACAGATGGATGGGAGATGTTTTGGTGTGTTGTGTTTTTTGTCTCTTTGAGACAGAGTCTCACTGTAGCTCCAGCTGACCTGGAGCTCACTATAGAGTTAAAGGGGTGTGCCACCATGCCCAGCTTGGACGGAGAGATCATGGACAGTATGTACTGAATTATTGCTAAGAAGGGAAAAGGGGGCTGGAGAGATAGTTCAGTGGTTAAAAGCACTGGCTGCTCTTGCGGAGGACCCAGGTTCAATTCCCAGCACCCACATGGCAGCTAACAACCATTTGTAACTCCAATACAAGGTGACATGATGCCGTCTTCTGACCTCTACAGACTTTGCACATAACGGTTGCACTTACATATGCAAGCAATGCGCTCATACACACATAAAGAAATAATAAGTAAAATATTTTTTAAAAAGGGAAATAACTCAGTTCATATCTTTCAGAGTGCATAGATTATACATGTTATATGTTTCACTTAAAAGTTAGATTAAAGGATTTTTGAACAACTTCACACAAACACATGATAAACCATTGAGAAAATTACTATACTGTTGGGGATCAAGATGGCTGGACTCAGAACAAGTTAGGCCTGAACTCTTGAGCAGACTACAGCTTCTTCTGAAAGGGGCAAAGCACTGAAAACAGTGTCTCACAGCCCTGTCGTGCGGGACACTGCCGTGACTAGCAAAAGGCAACTCGCCTGGTTAAAAGTTTATAGGCTCTTTGTTCTGAGAAAAACATCTTGACTACCTTGATCTAGAGGTGAAAAACAGCCTAATCAATAACACCAAGTATGTGTGTGATTAAAATTAAGATTTCTTAGTTAATTAGCTCTGACATATTCCCTGGTCTTTTACAAATGATTTCCTGCCCGTGCTAAGGATTGATCAACCTATGTGACCCACAATATGAACACCCTTTGTCTGAAACGAACTTTACATACACCCTGGACCCTGAACATACCCACTAGCCCCTCTTTGATATATAAGCTTGCTGTTAGAGAATAAAGTTGACTTGTTAGCTTATTGCAAAGTAAAGATCAAGTCCCAGAGTAGTTACTCTGTTGTGGATCAAGTCTCTCTTCCTGGAGCTGGGCCCCCCACTGAGCAAAGTAACCCTGAGTTTCTGATACTCTATTGCCTTTGATTTTGGATACTATACACTAGGTACATATACGGAACACCCCACAGATATTTATGCTTTATGTGTTGATGAAAAATTAAATAAAAATGAAGGCAGATGAGATTTATAAGTTACTTACAAAAATGAATTCAAAGTATATCATAAAAGAAAACTTAAAAATAAAATCCCAAATCTAATCCCGAAATAATTTTTATTCTCTTGAGAAAGGAAAAATGTCTTTGCCACAAACCATCCAATAAAAAAGATTTAACAGCGATTATATGAACATTTAAAATGTTTGTAATGTAAGTATACTGGGTTAAAAGGAAAAATGTATACACATACTATGAAAAATCTTCCCAAGACTCTCAATATCAACAAGACTTAAACAGAAAGTTTGTGCAAGGAGAAATGCTGAAGGAAAAAGAGCCCCATGAAGATTCACCATACATCACAGAGCACAGGATGCATGAGAGAACTAAGAACCTCAAAGCCTGTTCATAAGGAAGACCATGACTATACCTCTGAAAACACTCTCCTCTTGAGGATATTTCTTAGAGCTTCTTTTATATCCTGATTCCTCAGACTATAGATAAAAGGATTCAGTATGGGTGTGACCAGAGTGTGCAACACAGCCACAATGACATCCTTCTCATTACTGTGATTGGAAGAGGGGAAAAGATGTAACCCAATAATGGCCCCATAGTAAAGAGAAACTACACAGAGGTGAGAGCCACATGTTGACAAGGCTTTGCAGAATCCCTTCATGGAGGGGGTTTTCAGGACAGTAGCCCCAATGTGGCCATAGGAGACCAGAATGTACATGCATGGAACAGTAATGACCACCACCCCTACAGTGAGGATAACCAGCTCATTGATAGTGGTGTCTGAGCTGGACAGCTTCAGTAAGACAGAGGTGACAGAAGAAGTGATGGAGAATGTTGTCTTTAAAGAGAGAGAGAGACGAGAAAAGAGAAGGGTGTGCATAAGGGCATTGGCACAGGACAAGGCCCAGGACATAATTACCAGCAGGAAACAGAAATTCTGATTCATGATTTGGTTATACTGCAGAAGGTGACAGATGGCCACATACCTGTCATAGGCCATTAATGTGAGAAGAAAGCTGTCAAGATCCACAAAGACAATGAAAAAATATACCTGGGAAACACACTCAACATATGAGATGGATTGACTTTGTGTAAGCGTATTCATGAGCATCTTGGGTACAGTGACAGATAATGAGATGTCAGAGAAGGCCAAATGGCTAAGGAAAAAGTTCATGGGGGTGTGGAGGCGAGAGTACAGCCTGATGAGCAGGATGATGAGCAGGTTCCCCAGCATCATGGTCAGGTACATGGCCCCAAACAGGGTATAGTACATGCCTTGGTTCTCTGAACGGATTGGGAGCCCCAGGAGGATGAACTCAGACACACTGCTCTGGTTGTCCCTCCTCATGCTCTTCTTCTCTTGAAGAAGATCAAGGAGATGGAAATGTGGAAGAAAGAGGTTTCTATCACATGATAGAAACATTTTCTCAATCACCAACACTAAAAGAAGCATAATTTTGAACCAAATATTATGTTAATTCTGACATTTATACTAAAGCTTTTGCAGCACTAATTGGATGGTGATGGTTTAGAAAATGTAATTTACCCACCTACATACTGCTGAACAACTTTAGAGGGAAAAATGAAACATTAAAATCACTGTTGGAAGCAGGCCAAGTTCCATATTATGATGTGCTAAATTTCATGATGCCAATTTGAGAATGGGAATTATTGTACATGAACTAATTGGTATCCATTTAATAGAAAATCTAACAGATGATCTCAGACCATTGTCCTCTCTTAACCTTTATGGTGCATCTTAAATGCCCTTTGGCTGTTTTATTTCCATGGATTAAATCCAGATAAGAGCCCAGTGGCTTCTTTGAACCTGGGAGATATTTGGATCTATGGAATTTGTGGAATTATCATATTCAGCAAGCAAAGCACAGGAATTAAGGCCATTTATCCATGCCAAGAATAAATAATATCCAATGACACCCCTTCAATACATCCACCAGTTCTTCCTCTAATAAAATTGTTCTTCACTCATTTTCACTCTTTCATTACTATTTGTGAAGCCTGGATAAAATGGCTGTCTAGATTCTACATGAACACCCTGAACGCAAATGAAGATTCTGATTCAAGCACATAGAAAACCAGGATATATTTGACTTTTCTAGCCATATCTTAGATCTGCCCAAAAAGTTCCTTGTGTTTCTCTTGCAAAATAAATTGTGTTCTCTGCCTTTTCCTTATGAACCTAAGGTTTTATGCCAAATATGTTTATGCATTTCTGGCATGTCTTCTATTTTACTAACCTGTCATTTCTCTCTTTTCTCCTATTATAAAGATACCTATCCATGTAAACAATGACAGAACAAGAGGAAAACAGAGCACTGTGAAATTAGAATCTGTACTCTTTCAAGACTTGTTAAAATGGGAGGACTTCCCTATATGCGTGTGGGAGACAAATTTCACTGTTTGTCTCATTTCCCATGAAGAGGGTTAAGTAAAGTTTACAATAATGTATCAGTTCCCCCAACTTGACAGAAATGACCTTGAAAATGTCTACATTTTTATCTCACTATGTTAAAATTCATTTAATGTCGTATTAAGTGAGATTGCTTAGAATTCACTTCTCACTTCCATGTTAGTTCCTCATAGTGAAAATGGTAATTACCTATCAGTGCACATTCAGAATTTTTCTGTCATTTTAATATTTTGAGCAATATTGTAATAAGAAATATTGTTTTTTCCATTTTACATACTATATGTGATAAATTCAGAACTGGATTAAAAGGAATATTCATCCATGGTTTGGAGAAAATAGCAGGTCACAAGAAGTTAAGGTGATCAAGCCAATCTTTGTGTTCTATAAAAGGAGTCCTTCGTGGAGGAACTTAGACAGGGAACTTAAGTCCTCCTGGGAACTTAAGTCAATGGGCACTTGACTTAAGTGTTTGGAGAGGATGGCTAGAGCTTTAGAGGAACAAAATAAAGTTAAAACAATAGGGAATCATGGAAATACATAGGTTGGCGAATATTTGTAGACCAAGAGTATAATGTCTTATTCATCCTAATAGAAATTTTCACTATGTTATATATAACAATAACATACCTAAGAAAATGCATAACTGGCTGAAAATATCAAAAGACTTTCTGGCTACCAGGTAAAGTGCAGACTACAGCAAAGGAAGAGGTCCAGCAGGACTCTGAATGCAAAAAGTTACTGCAGTACTCAGGATGGAAAATGATGTCTGAATATACCTGGATTCTGGCAGAAAAGTACAAAGATTGGAAAAAAAATCAAAGAAAACATAAGACCTAACTGAAGCTAAATGTAAACAAAGAACATGGTTTTTCCTGTTTTCTCTCAAAGATTGGTCATAGACTCATGTTGAAAAATGTTATTCTGTGTGGTGATTTCTTTGTCCTATTAGCTCAAATGTGCACACAATTCACAATGCAAGGTGAATCACTCTACCAGGACCTGTTTGTCATCTGATGACACCATCCTAGTGATTAGAAACACATTCTGAGCACAAACACATACACAGGTTCCTAAACTCTGGCAGTCATATTGATGGATGCAAATTCTATGTCTTCTCTGACAGGGCCCCTCAGACAATGAGCACAGATACCTTTAGCTGCAAAGCACAGGAAAGTTCATCCATTTCTCTCTTGAAGACACAGAATAGAGTAAAACAGCTAAACTATCTGAAGGGTTCAAGTTTCCATTGCAACAAACAGAAGAGCAATAACTTCAGAATTATTTTACATATATATGTATATGTGTATATATATTCACATCCTCTGAGAAATGGGAGCTTCAATTTTTAAAATCATGTGTGTTTGTGTGTATGTGTGTGTGCGTGTGTGCTTGTGAAATCCCACATCCGCACTTACAGATAAGAGACAATATAAAATTGCTTCATTGTCATTGACTCCTTTAGGGAAGAACTGTTGTGAAGCAGGCAGGAGGGTTCACCCTTGGAGGAATAGCAATGATAACCACACAGCAGACATCAGGAACCCAGTGGTTCACACATTTCTTGCTTTCTCTTTATACAGGAAAAATATAATTCTGTGCATTATAAATGGAACTAAAGGCTTAATGTGATAACCAAAGTCTCTTCATTCTGAATTCCAAATTACTTGAAAAGCACCAAGACACTTTCATACTTTTAATCATTGAACAAAAATGAGAAAATTCATATCATCACATCATCATTGGAAATGGAATGCAGTTTCTGTACATCTCAGGCTCTTACCCAAACCTATGCCATCAGCATTGTATTGCTGCAAGCTTCCCATGAAACCATGGGATAACATTTCCCCTTGACAACTTATGGAATTGATCTGAAATCATTCCTCACGTCTTCATCGCCAGTGTTTCTATTCCAGGTAGAAAATGAGTGTTGTTTGCCAATGTTTTCAATATGAGGATATGTGAAGGTATATAAATACTGTTCATTGGTTCTGCTTATGCAAAATTCAGCCTGTATTTGGACCTTCTGTTTGAGTTAAGAAGTCCTGTAATGTATTTGACTTCAAAAATGCTTTCTGTATCCCAAATATCATGGTTGTTCATTAGATACCCTCCTGATACCATGACAAATGACTCACTAATGAAGCTTCTTTCTTCTCAAACCATAAGAACAGGTATGGCATGGTATGGGATACTGGCCCCTTGAATTGTCAGTCAGAGGTGCTTAGTGACCCCTGAAAAAATACAGACTATTACCATTGCTCTTGGTTGCAGACCAAAACCTGATTTTAAGTTCCTGTTACTGAAGACAGCATACAGTTTAGCCAAAAGACTTGGGGGAATCCAATTGATACTGACCAGGAAGCTTTCTCCCTCCTGGATAGCTTTTATAGTACCAGAATGCACTATGCTGGTTTCTGAGGGCTAGGGGAGAGTGGTCATCAACAGTCTTAGTTGAGGCACCATCACAACCAGCAAGACAAGATATGCCCATGGGTGAAATAGTGACATGAATGTCATGGTGGTAACCAGCTACTTCTTGATTGGATTAATGGCTCTTTCCACAGGAAGAAACACATGCATAACACTGACCCAAATTCCTCCCATGATTGAGGAGTTTATAGCCCCTAAGGTGAACCTACTCCCATTATTTTGCTAAATGAACATAATATCCAAGTATCCTCTAAATTTGCATCTCTATATTCATAGATTAGTACAGTACTTAGACCTTATAAAGAAGTTTCACTATGCATAATATGGCAATTTGCCAATGTGCAAAGAAGTGGCTGTGGAGTGCTCAGTTACAAAGAACATATCTATATCACACCCTCTCCCCCCAAGGCTCAGGAACCTTATTCAGGAAGGAGGCAACAAGATTCTAGAAGCCAGAGGTCTAGGAGAACCATAGCAAATCAGTGTCCTCTGCATATGACAGGACCACTACACCTATGAATTCACAGCTGCCATTAGTGCCTGCATAAGACCTGCACAAGATCACTCCAACATGGAGAGAGGAGGGGTCATTAGTCCCCATCCCTTAGCTGCTTTATATTATTGTCTTTCATGAGGAAATAGAGTTTTCCAGATAGCTGGTGAGTTACTCATAAGAACTTACAACAATGGTGGCAGCATGCACATGTCCTATGCACAAATTCCACACTTAAATATGTTTATATATTGAATGTATTTGTTACATTAGCCCACTTAGAAAAACTCATTTAAAAAAAGAGCTGTGTGGGAAAAGGTTTTGTAACATGAAGTTTTTCCCTTTTCCCCCTTCTAGAGAGATGACTCAGCAGTTAAGAACACTGCCTATTGTTGTAGAGGACCCAGGCTCTGTTCACAACACCCATGTGGTGGCTCACAACCTTCTGTTTTCCAGTTCCATGGAATCCGCTGCTGCCCTCTTCTGGTATCTATAGTCATCGCATACAAAGGTGCATGCATATACATGCAGAAAAAAACACTCATACACATGAAACTTTTTAAAAATTAAAAACAAATAATAAATAGAAAACCAGTGTTAGACTCTCCTCTATGTCTTGTGACCTGTCTAGCTTCAGGTTCCTAAGCCTGATAACAGTGTCTGGTATGGGCTCTGTCCTATAAAGCAGACCTTAAAACCAATTAAAAGTGGTTGGCTATCCCCATTATATTTGAGACACTATTGCAACAGTGGGCATATCTGCCAGGTCAGTTGTTATTGTAATTCACAGGATTCACAACTGGATAGGGATGATGATGATTTTCCCCCCTGTGGTAGCTTACATAGCACCTTCCATCACTGTGAAGTAGAGATGAAGCTCTGAAGTCAGTACCAGCTTGATTTCTCCTTGTTTGTTCTTCAGATTATGTATGTAGTGTCTTTAGCAATATGGTCTTATCCTGTTCTGGTGGGTAACCAAGAACAGGAGTAATGGCCAGTACTGTTTGAGAGTCTATGGAACCCTTGGTCAGCCATTTCTGGAAAGGAAGAGTTAATTAACATCAAAGGCCCTTAGACAAAGCTGAAACCAAAACAAAATAAAACGGAAAACCCTAAATGGGAGGAATGGACTCTGATGGTTTGGATGAGTTACTTTTCTGTTGCTGTGCTAGAAACTCTGGCCAAAGCAACTATATAAGGAAGAGTTTATTTAAGCTTACAGTTCTAAGGGGCAAGAATCTGTCATAGTGTGGAGGCATGGTGGCAGAGTGGCTGGAGGAGAAGAGGAAGCTAAGTTCTCACATCTTCAAGGAGGCACAGGAAACAGAGAGCAACTCGAGATCCAGGAAGGCTTAAGAACTCTCTAAGCTTGCCTTCAGTGATGTGCTTCCTCCAGCATAGCCACTCCTTCTAAGACCTCCCAAAACAGGGCCGCCAACTGGGGACAAAATGTCCAAATATTTGGAGCCTATGGGGGACATTCTCATTCAAACCATCACAGAGTCCATTTCTGGCGTTGGCGTTTTTTTCCCCATTAACCTGTGATGTCTAGAAAGGGCTATATCCCCTGTTACAGGGTAACTCCTTTTAATCTCTTTTTATGATATATATGTATTTACTTTAAGAAGTTTCTATAGTGGTAGGTTTCCATATGGCTTTTTCTAAGGGCCCTTGATGTTATTTCTCCCTTTTCTCCTTCCTCTACTCTACCTTCCCATTCCCCACCCATTCAACTCTTCATAATCTAATGTTCCTGTATCTCTGACTCTTAATGACTTATTATACCCACGTGTTAATGCATCTCCCTACTCTCACCAGAGAAGTTTCCTTATGCAAGAGATGGTGACTATCACATGAACCCACACTGGCCAACAGGCAGAGCACAAGAGGCTGTGGAGCACTTATCCCTGAATAGGACACCTATATCAAATTTTTGCCCCCCACCCCAAGGCTCAGGGATCAGAGTGGAAGAGTGGGAAGAAAGATAGTAAGAGCCCAGAGCCCATCATACTGAATGATCTTAAGGACACAATTTTCCAGACACCTGGACAGTTACTCATATGAACTCACAGCAAGGGTGACAGTATGTACAAGTCCTATACAAGCTCAAACCAGAAAACTTTCTAGCATAGACATGAGGAAGTAGGTAAAAGGCTCCAACACCACCTAAAAGAAATGATGGCAACAGATGGCTACTGGGAGAAGCAGAGATAGTCTTTTTAATGCATGAGACTCTTGTGGAATGGATGGGCCCACAGTAAAGGACATTTGGATACATGAATTAGATTC
>NW_008331486.1:66367-74962 GCF_000622305.1 Nannospalax galili | reverse complement strand
AAAAAGAGTACATTAAATTGGATGAGAGGGCAATAAGGGTAGGTGAGGATGGGGAGCGGACCTAAATAATATCAAATCATATTGTATGAAAATCACAAAAAATTAAATAAAAATTTTAACAGTAAAGATAAAACATTAATCCTAATCTTAAAACTATTCAAATCATTCTATTATACTTTTACTTAAATAACTGCAATGATATTCATAAAATTAGATATTAAGATCTTTGACAATATTTTTATTAACTTTTGTGCATTTCATACAATAGTTCTTCACAAATTTAGATCCCCTCCCCTATCCATACCCCCATGTGTGCCCACACAAGATCGCACACATTTCGTCATATATGTCAGGTCCTATCCAGTCAAGCACTTATAGCCAGATGCACTTCAGCACAAGTTTATCCACTGGAGTCTAGTCAGCCCATCTAGAGATCTTAAGGAAGATCTGCTCTACCTCACTGAGCAGTAGTCAGTTGCCAACAGTTTCCAGGTTAGGGCTGGCCACTGCCCATTTCTCTTACTCCACCCTGGGCTCTTGTCTGATTGAGCTGGCATGGGTCTTGTACACAAAGCCACTATTGCCACAATTACACATGAGCAAACTTACAGTGGTCTGATAGCCTCTATTTCCCTATTTTCATAGACCAACGCTGGCTCTTACAATCTTTCCAGCCCCTCTTCATCAATGATTCCTGAGCCTTGAGTGGGCAAGTTTTAATATAGGAGTCCTATTTAGGGTCACACACTCTACAGTCTCTTAGTCTCTAAAACTTAGCCAGTTGTGGCCTTCTGTGTGCATCACATTCTGTTGTATAAGGAAGCTTCACTGGTGAGAGTTGAGGGATGTACTAGCATTCTCTCTATCCCTTGTTCTGCTATGTTCTATGAGTCTTAGGTGTACAGGTTCCATTATAGATATGTCATCTAAGGCTGGTCATCTCTCAGATGTATATTCTCTGTGTGTGACCAGTTGTGAAACTCTGTAATAGCCCCATCTGTTACAAAAAAGGCTTTTTTGAGGAGTGGTGCATGGTACACTTGTCTGTAAATATGAAGAATCCATTTAACATATGGTAAAAAATTTCATTTGTCTAAAGATATCCCAGAGATAGGGTTTTTCTCTAGAATCTATGACCTCTCCAGCCATTTATATTTGGCTATAATTATGGTTCCACTCATGAAATCTTTAAGTTAATTAGAAATCTATTGATTAACTGATAACAGTGCCATTACTGCACCAGTAGAGGTAGTTTTCCTTGCCAGTCATCGTGGCTATTAGGCACTAGGGCTGGCTTGAACCACTGATTGATTTTCTCCCTTACAAACTTGCATAGTGTCCTCTAGAAGTACGACAGCTAGTCTTAAGGGATAAGGCTTCCATGCCAGTTCCATCTCCACTGCTCCAAGTTCTGTGCCCAAAGTATGTCCTATCTTTAGAAGTAGGATCTTCCCTTCAAGTTCTGGGAGATAACCAAGGGCTTCTTCAGTAACCTGTGTTATTTGGGGAGTCTATTGGACTACTCTGACCAACAACTCAAAGGAAGGTCTCTTCTGTCATAAAGTATATAAATAAATATGTATATATATGTATACATGTATTTTTTAAATTGTCTGTTTTTTAAATTTTATATTTACTATTTCTATTTTATGTGTATTTGTGTATTACCTGCACGTAGGTAAGTGCACCTGTGTCATGCAATGTCTATGGAGGACTGAAGAGGCAGTTAGATCCCCTGGAACTTGAGTTCAGACAGTTGTTAGCTGCTATATGGGTGCTAGGATTTGAACCTGGGTCTTCTGCAAGAACAACCAGTGCTCTTAATGCTGAGCCATCTCTCCAGCCCCCTAATTGTTATTTTAAGACAGTGTTTTGCTTTAGCCCCAGTTGGCCTGGAACTTACTCTGTAGACCAGGATGGCCTCAGTCTCACAGAGATCTGTCTAGCTCTGCCTCCTGAGTTCTGGGATTAAAGACCTGCACCACCATGCCCAGCTTATGTAATTAAAAAAAAAAGTACTATGTAAATTGTATCAATTTTAAGTCTTTATATAATATTCTTATCTGCTTAATAACTTTTTAGCTTTATAATAGAAGTTACTGAATAGAGTTTGAATGAAATATTAATGTAATGTTTTGACCTAATTATATTAAAATGACTATGCAATAAATAAATAAATAAATAAATAAATAAATAAACAAACAGCTGGGCGTGGTGGCACACGCCTTTAATCCCAGCACTCCGGAGGCAGAGGCAGGCAGATCTCTATGAGTTCAAGGCAAGCCTGGTCTACATAGCAAACTCCAGGACAGCTGGGGCTATAGGGAGACCCTGTCTCAAAAAAGACCCCCCCAAAAAATAAATAAATAAAAAATGACTACGATACAGAGTTCTTATGGGATGGTCCATAGGGATAAAGTATGTTTTCTTCCATGTGATATCATATTCAAGAATTATGCTGTAAGGAGAATTTTGAAGAGACTATGGTTATCATGTTCAAGTTCCAGCTCAGTTTATAAGTCACAGAATTGCATTCCCCCCACCGTAAAATCTAAAAACTCCAGAAGCGTGTGAACCACCAGATGCCCAACGTCTGCGCTGTGGTTATTATTGTTATTCCTCCAAAGATGAACCCTCCTGCCTGCTTCACCGTCAGTTCTTCCCCTGAGGGAGTTGATGACAATGAAGCAATTTTATCCCATGTATCTCTAATTTAGAGCTTGGGATGAGGGATTGCTCCCTCCCTGAGGTCCTCTTCATGGTTTCTAAAAGCAGAACTCATGCAGATTTCTCAGAAGATGTGAACAAAATATATTTCTCTATCATGTTTGTTTCTGAGTTGATTATGCTTCTGATTGTTGCAATGGAACTTTGAACCTTCCAGATAGTTCAACTGTTCCACTGTATTCTGTGCCTTCTAGAGAGAAGTGGAAGGACCTTCCTGTGCTTTGTAGATAAAGGTATCTGAGTTCATTGTCTGAGGGGCCCCGTTAGAACAGATACAGACTTTACTTCCATTAGTATGACTGCATGTGTTTGGGAGTCTGGCATGTATTTCTAATCACTAGGATCACACCATCAGATGGCAAACAGCTCCACATAGAGTAATTTATATTGTACTAAGAATCTATATGAATTATGAATCAATAAGACAAAAAATCCCACATAGGATCATTTTTCTCCACATGAGTCTATATCTGGTTTTTGAGAGACAGGAGGAAAAATGTCTCTTTGCTTGTATTTAAATTCAGTTAGGTGTTGCTGTGTTTTCTTCCATATTTTATTTTAAATCCCTGTCATTTCTGCCTTAATTCAGGTATGGAGAGCATGACTTTCCACCTAGAGTGCTGTAGTAACCTCTCACATTCAGATTCTTGATGCTCCTTGCTTCCTGTACTCTGCTTCCTACCTGGTAGCCAGGCCGTCACTTGACATTTTCAGCCATTTCTTATGCATTTTCTTGTGTGTACTATTGTAGCAGAGACTGAAACCTCTAGTACAGCAAACTATGCATTAAATGCTCTGTTTCCTCAAATATGCTCCAAGGTATATATTTATGTGATTGGTCATTGACTTGGTGATTCTTTGTTTCTTAAAGGCCCTAGCCTTACCCTCTCCAAACACTTAGTAAGAGTGCCGACTTTTATAATCTTCCTATATAAGTTCTTCTACTAAGGTCTCCTTTTATACATAAACTTTTTAGCATCTTAGCTTCCTGTGCAATGACATTTTCCTAAAACTGTGGATGCGTGTTCATCTAAACCCATTCCTGAATTTACCACATATAGTATATATGGTATAAAATGGCATAAGAATATTATTGATTATTGCAATTTTTCAAAATAGCAAAATATTAGAAACAATTTGCTTGTGTACAAATAGATAATTACCATTTTTTGTGAGAAACTAATTGTTATTAACACAAAAATGAGTAAGTAGTGAATTATAATCAATCTCAGGTAATATCACATTAAGTGAATTTTAACCTAATGAGATGAAGAATGTAACGTTTTAAAGAGCATTTCTATCAGTCTTGGATAAATGGTACATTATTGTAAATTTAAATTAACATTCTAAAAGGGAAATGGGGCAGATAATGTGAATCCTCCACTCACAGAGACAAACCCTATTTTAACATGTCTTTACATAGAGTACAAATTGAAAGTTTGTCATGTTCTGTTTTCCTATAGGTCCTTGATGTTCAGTGAATACTGAATACATATAATAATAATAATAATAATAATAATAATAATAGATCATAGAAGATAAAAGGGGAATAATAAGCTAGCAATATAAAACATATGCCAGAAATACATATAAAGTAACAATATGGGGGCATAAAACTGTGATTAAGAATAAAACAAAAGACATGATTTACTTTTGCTAGAAAAACACAAGAAACTTCCAGGCAGATATAAAATATTGCTAAAAATGCCAAGTATTTCCGAGAGTTCTATGGACTTCCATAACGTGTTTTAGACTGAAGGTGGTAATGTAGAATCTAGATAATTATTTTGTCCAGCCTTGGGAAAGAGTGATGGAAGAGCGAAAATATTGAGTGGGGAACAATTTTATTAAGGGAAGAACTGATGGATGTATTGCGAGGGATGTCACTGATTGCTGACACAGACTCACACCCTTAATCCCTTTGCTTTACCCCAATCTGCATATGGTTTCGAACATTTCCCCAGATTCCAATATCTCCTAGATTCAAAGCAGCCCAGTGGATTCTTATCGTGATCTAATCCATGGAAATAAAGCATTAGCCAAAATTTATTATAGATATATCAGAAAGGCTCCAACAGGTTAACAACTACATGAGATAATCTCTTTTTCTATTAGCAGGGATTACATTTATATGTGTACATGAATTCTCTGATCTCAAATTGTCATCATGAAATTCAGGGTACCTTAGATGGAACCTTTTCTGATTCCAATGGTCATTTGAATACTTCAGATGTTCAGGAGTTCTGTTGTTTCTAGGATGACAATTCACATTCCTTTCCAAACCATCACTAGCTCATTCATGAAGCAAAGAGCTTCATATTCAGATTAAAAATATATGTACTAACTGGACCAAATGATGGGTTTTAACAGTGATGGTGATTGAGAAAATGTTTTCTTACCATACAATGGTCACCATCGCTCCTCTTTCTTTCACTTTTCCATCTGCTCCTCCATCTCCACCAGAAGAAAAGAGCATGAGGAGAAATAACCAGAGCAGTGTGTCTGAGTTCATCCTCCTGGGGCTCCCCATCCAGCCAGAGGACCAAAGCATGTACTACGCCCTGTTCCTGGCCATGTATCTGACCACGGTGCTGGGGAACCTTCTCATCATCCTGCTCATCAGGCTGGACTCTCGCCTCCACACCCCCATGTACTTCTTCCTCAGCCACCTGGCCTTCTCTGACATCTCCTTATCATCTGTCATCGTACCCAAGATGCTCATGAATATGCTGACACGAAGTCAATCCATCTCATATGCTGAGTGCATTTCCCAGGTATATTTTTTCAATATCTTTGTAGTTCTTGACAGTTTCCTTCTGACGTCAATGGCCTATGACAGGTATGTGGCCATCTGCCACCCTCTGCACTATACCCAAATCATAAGTCAGAACCTCTGTTTCCTGCTAGTAATTGTGTCCTGGGCCTTGTCCTGTGCCAATGCCCTTGTGCACACCCTTCTCTTTGCTAGTCTCTCTCTCTTTAAAGACAACGTTCTCCACCACTTCTTCTGTGACCTCTCTGCCCTACTGAAGCTGTCCAGCTCAGACACCACCATCAATACCCTGGCTATCCTCACTTTAGGATCATTGATCATTACTGTACCATTCATGTGCATTCTGGTCTCTTATGGCCTCATTGGATCCACAGTCCTGAGAACTCCCTCTGCAAAGGGAATCTGCAAGGCCTTGTCCACATGTGGCTCTCATGTCTCTGTGGTTTCTCTGTACTATGGAGCCATTATTGGGTTGTATTTTGTCCCCTCTTCCAGTAACATTAGTAATAAGGATGTCATTGTGTCAGTGTTGTACACTCTGGTCACACCCATGTTGAATCCCTTTATCTATAGTCTGAGGAATCGGGATATGAAAGGAGCCCTGAGAAATATCCTCAAGAGGAGAGTGTCTTCAGAGACATAGCCTTCCCTATGCTCGGACTGTGAATTGGTCTCAGCTGCCTCCCATGTGTCACTCTCTGGGCTGCTGTCAAGGAAGCTTTGGCTCTTTTCTTAAATATGCCCCTGCATGTTTTTTTTCCTTTCTATGTAGCTGTTTTGTTGATATTGAGAGTCTTGGAAGGTTTCTCACAAATCTCTCTACATATTTTTCCTCTTTTTTACAGAGTCCTTGTCTTAGAGACATTTTAATTGTTATATAGCCACCAGCAAGTCTTTTATGGGACAGTTTGTAGTTTTTATACTAAAGGGTTTTTTTTTTTTCCTTTCTCCAGGTACTTAACTTTTTTTCTTCTGTTAATTCATTATTTTATTTTTATGCTTCTCTTATGACATAATTTGAATGTATTTTTGTTAATAATTTATTTAAAATGTTATTTTACCCTTATTTTAATTTATTTATGATTGTTGACGCAAAACTGACAGATACCTATGGGGAATGCTGTGATGTTTTCATATGTGTATATAGTGTATAATAAGAAAAGAGAGGCTAGGGAGATGGGCCCATGTGCAAGCATGAGGACTTCATAAGAAACCAACACCACAGTCAAGTAGAGTAGCATGCATCTGTAATCTCAGAGCTGAGGAGATAGATATGGGCTGGCTGGGGCTTGGGAACAGCCAGTCTGCCCTAATCGACTAACTTCAGGTTCAGTGAGAGACTGTTTTCTCAAACGCTAAGATGGAGAGCAACTGAGGAAGACATCTGATGTTGACTGTTCACCTCCACATACATGTACACACATAAGTGTACACACCTTCCCACACAGAAAACAGAGAAGGAAAAGAAAAGCATACATTAGTTCATGCTACAACAATGAACAAACTCAACTCGGTTACTACAACCAACAAAAGGTGTATTTGTTGCATATATGTATTTATGTGGTCATACAGCATCTGTATTAGAGCTTCTAAGAGCATTCTTATATATGATATTAATTGGGCACAAACATTCAAATTTGATGGTTTTAAACTACATGTAGAATAAGTCATAAGGTACATATTGCTTAGCTCAAGCTGTTTTCTAAGACAAGACTAATAAATCCACCATTTTAAATAAATAAGAACTTCCTGCTTATCAATAAAGTCAAAATATGGTATATTTGTCTTCTAGATATATACCTGGTTAAGAAAAATTCATGAGATAGTAGAACACAGGTGCAATCAAGGAATAAATGGGAAAGGGGGTACTTTAACCAGGTTAGGGAGAAGGAAAGTTATTCAGGGAGACATCAAGGAAAGAGAGAAAAATAATACTAAGGTTGTCTGAAAAACTATTATTTCATAAACCTACTTTAAAATACACATATATTTAGGTCAGGCATGGTGGCGCATGCCTTTAATCCAAGCATTTGGGAGACACATATAATTTTTAATTAATAGGGGAAGGTTATCTAACAAAATTCTAGTGTCGGACAAGGGAAATGTCCCTTCAAGCTGTTGGTCACAATAGTCCAAGAAACTCCCAAAATAACATAGTTATTGCCATAGACCTTTGTTGCCTCCCAGAACTTGAAGCTAAGACCCAATTTTTGAAGACACGACATACTATAGACACAGGACTTGGCACAATTGCACTGGAACTGACTTGGAAGTCTCCTCCCTGTGACTATCTCTCATGGTATCAAGAAGTGCTATTCAAGCTGCCAAGAGAGAAAACCAATCAATGGTCCTAAATAGCTAGAAATCCAAATAACCACAACAAAGACCAGACCAGCGAAATATCTCTACTGGTACAATAGTTGTACTTTCATCTTGAGGATAATGAACTTAAGACACAATGGCAGAGAATTCATGCATTGTGGTACTATAAACGTAGCCAAGTGCAAATGGTTGGAGTGGTCATAGACCTTAGAGAAGAACCCACCACTGATGCTTTTCTAAGTCAATATGATTTCTTGCCATATTCTAAATACTTATCCTTATCCCCACAGAGAAGAATAGCTCTCACCACTCAACAAAAAATACCCCTTATTTTTGCAACAGATGGAGACTATCACAAAATTCCACTGTGGATAAAAATACAGACAATAATCATCCGTGTGGTGCCTAGCCCTAACTGATACACATAAAATACAACTCATACGCTATGGCTCAGGGAGGCTCAGGAGAGCAAGCGATTGTAAGAGCCAGAGGAACAAGATGCTTTCTGCTAGACAATTTCTTTTAGACATGATAGACAACCTGTGCCCATGAAATCTTCACAATAAGGTTTCCTAACAGGACCTGAATAATGACAACACTAATTGACATGCCAGTATAGATGGGGGAAAAATTCACAGGGTTTTACTCTAGAGGAAGAGCTATAGGCAATGAATGAATGGTGATGAAGGGAGAATCAGCTTTCTCCATGTACAAGTTCCCTGATGAGATATGCAACCAACCCTAAACACATGTTCACAGAAGCAGCAATAAAT
>NW_008331486.1:16490-66286 GCF_000622305.1 Nannospalax galili | reverse complement strand
AAATGGACCCAGTGCAATATATCTATATATCTATCTATATATATATATATCACATTTGTATTTATAAATGTATGTCTCTATATGTAATAATAGTATTCAAAGAAGAGGAAAATTAAGATGGAGTAGGGGACACATGGGAAGAGTTGGAGGGAGAGGGGGAGAATGGAAATTATGCAAATACAGTATTCATGGACGAAATTATCAAAAAATAAAAATATCTATAACAAAAAATTTATGTATCTACAAACTTTTTAAATGATCTGGCTGGTAGTGCAGACAAAGAAAGTACTAGAAATTTATTTGAATATTTCATTATCAATATGAGAAAAACTTTACATGAATTTCAACCTTAAGCTACACTAAAACATTCAAGAAAATACATTTGAAAGACTTTCAAAAACTAAAGATAAAGCTTGAAATTTAGGAACATAAGACATGAGAATCTTTTTAAAATTTGTATCTGTTTTATTAAGATGTAGTTTAGAACACATTGTTTCCTAGCCAATGTCAGTAAATACATTCTGTCACAGGACGAATGCTCCGAATGCTACAAACTGTCCTAACTCCTGATGACATCTTGCTTGGTTTTTCCTCACACAGCACTTTCATAGAAAGGGAACATGTCTGACTCTAAGACTTTAAGGGCTCATTTGGCTTAAATTTTCCAAAGTCACAAAATTCCCTGATTCTGGAAAAGGTCTTTAAATATATCAAATGTCAACCTTGAAGTGTGTGTGTATGTGTGTGTGTGTGTGTGTGTGTGTATGTGTGTGTATGTGTGTGTGTATGTGTGTGTGTGTGTGTATTTGGAATTAATTTCAAACAATACTGCATGTTAGATTACTGGAGTATTCCCTCTATTTATTGAAATAGAGCCTCTGGTAAGAAGAAGGAGTCCATCTTTAGCTTTGGTACTTTTCCTAATGGCACAATTCTACTTGTGAACAAACATAATGGTAATTATTTGCAAGGTGAATTTCTTAAAGAATAGCATTCAAGAAGAACACCAACCACATATGATACTAACTTTAGGCACTATTTAAAAAAAGACAAAACTAGTATTGTATTACAGAGGAGGTAATGCAAAAAATGGAGTCAGAGAGTGCCCAAAATGAGTTTAATCTGATCAGAGCAACATATTTCAACTGGATATGTATAGAATCTTTTCAGTAATGATCAAACCAGTCCACTGTCCTAATTTTTTTTGTGAAACCATATATTCCAACCTTTGTCTGTACTATCCATGTGATGCCTAGTTGTAGAATAAGGTGGGGACTGGGTGGCAGAGGCTGGTCACCTATCAGATGCTGTTGAAGTCTGTCAACTGACATGGAGAACCTCCTGATTTGTTAGCAATTTCCAAAATGAAAAAACCAGAACCACCATCTGGGAAGTAGGAATACTATACTACTTGGGAAATATATTTCAGAAAACACAGGTGAACACAGAAACACACACAAACACATCAGTGTGTATACATACATACACACAGAGAAATGCAATGACCTCAAGATAAAACTATCCACAAGTTCCTACTACTGAACTTTATTTTTTAACTGAACAAAAAGGAAAAAGGAGGTCAGAAAGTTAGTGGATGACAGATCCAGTTAGCTAGATCCAATCAACAGCACCGGTGCTGATTCACTTTCTTATTTCAAGCAAACCACCTGTTAAGAATTTAGGTCATAGTTTATCAATTTGCAAAGCAGGTGTGAGCATTCTCACCTTTCACAAACTATGAAGCTCATTTGAAGGAGGATTTCAAATAACTGTGCTATTCTGGGAATAGAATTCCTGAAAGGAAAAAGAAGTGTAACACATAATTTTTGGAGTTCCATGTGGTCTCCGTATACTCACCCAGAATCTTCACAATCAAGAGCAAACTACCATGAGCATTACTGGAACTTGAAACTCTTACACTAAGGGAAGTGACACGGATACAGGAAAAGAAGCAATGTACGTTTTCTCCCATTTGTGGATCTTAGCTCCAAATCCCTAGCTGTGAGTATGTATCCTGATGTAACCACAGGATTCAGGAAAATGGAACGTAACCATGGGGATAAAGGGGGAAAAGGAGTTCGAGAAAGGGTGGTAGTAGGACACAGGTGTTATTAACAGGGAAATGTGGAAATGTGTGTAACTAGGAAGGGAATAGAGAGGGTTATACAGTGGGAGAGGAGAGATAAATAATGCTTAGATGATATGAAAAACCAGAGGGAAATGTATTCGTTCAACGTCCTACTGAAAAACACGCATACAGTAAATATACAAGGGCATGTGTATAGCTGAAAGCTATCTAACAAAAGAATCATGTCAGGCAGGAGAAACCTCCCTTCTACTTCTTGGTCGGGTTAGTCCAAGAGACTCCCAAAATAATACAGTCTATTGCTACAATCTTTGCCTCACTTTTGATTTTTTTATTGTGGGTATAGGATGATTCCAGGCAGGCTGGTGAGGAGCTCCTCAATATTGTGAAGGGCATAGTCTTAAAGTTAGATGAGGGGGACCAAATGGGCAGGTTATGATTAGCTAAGCAAGGTAGATGTTGGTCCTGAAGCAGGGCAATGATGACTGAGTGGGCAGGAACTGACTAGCTTATCAGGCTAGTTGTGAGCTCTCTGGCAGCGAGTTATTTTCAGTCTTTAAAAGAACCCCCATATTTACTTCCATAGTGGTTGGTCTGATTTACTTTCCAATCAGCAGTGTACAAAGGTTCCTCGTTCTTTGCATCCTTACTGACTATCATTCTACCATTTTTATTTTACTGATAATAACCATTTTTACTGAGCAAAGCTCAACTATCAGTGTAGTTTTAATTACCTTTCTCTAAGAACTAAGATGTAAATATTGTTCATTTGCACTTCCTTTGAGAAGTCTGTTCAGTTCATTTTCTGATTTTTTTTTAACTTAATTTGTGATCTTGAATTTTTTTAGTCTTCTATATATTCTGGATATTGATTCCTGTTAAATGAATACTTGACTTAACAACATTTAACAAATGTAATAAAAAGTATATTAAAATGTTATACATATGTTGATTTGAATGAGATGTGGCCCCCTTAGGCTCAAGTATTTAAACTCTTGGTCAGTTGGTGGTGCTGCTTGAGGAGGTCTTGGAACCTTTAGGAGGCATGGTTTTGGTGGAAGAGGCTGATCACTGGGGAAGGCTTTGGCAGTTCATAGCCTTGCCCCACTTCCAGTTTTGCTCTTTCCTGCATGTGCTTGAAGGGGTGAGTACTCATCTTTCTGCTCCAGCCCCCTCTCTCACCATGATAGATTCTTTTCTCTCTGAACTGAAAACACAAATAAACTTTCCCTTCTATAAATTGCCTTAGTTATGATGTTTTATCAGAGAAATGGAAAAGTTAAAAAAACCAAAAACTCTTCTATGTAACTGTACAGTAAATAAACTCATACTATGAACAAAGAAGGAAGTGAGTTTAGTAAGGTTACAGGACATCAAACTTTGTTAGTTGGTTTTCTATCCCAGGGACAAAAGGTCCAAGATAATCAATGTCATAGGGAAAATGTTTATTTTGGTTCAGTCCGTGGTCTCCTGGCCCTGTTGCTTTTGGCCTATATTACTACAGCAGATAAAGGCAGGGCAAGCCAAGAGAGAAAAAAGGTCAGTGTTCCAATATTCTCTCCAAAAGTATGCCTCCAGTAATACAACTTATTCCAGGTAGATTCCTCCACTTAAAGATCCCACAGCTCTCAGTAGTGAATAAATCTGTAACACATGAGCCTTTGAGGAACATTCCAGATGCAAATGACAGCAAAGATCAATAAACAAATTCAATTTTTTTCACATATCATCAAATGCAGCATTAAATTCAAACTTTTAAAATCAACAGTATTTAATGAGCCAATAGAAGTACAAAATACTTAGTAAAAAGTTGGAAGTATAAAATTTGGGGATTAATGTTTTAAAAACTGAATTAGTATAGAGGCAATTTACATTTATGAAACAAAAGTCATATATATAACATAAAGATAAATAACTAGATCTATGTACCCAGAGGAACGTTCTTTTTCTTGATAATCCCAAATCTGAAACGAACAGCAAATGTTAATGTAATAGTTCTGTAAAGCACCAATATTATTTTCAGTGACAAATAATTAATCCTAATGAAGACAGTGCTGTTATACTTCTTTAGTTTGCCATGGAAACACAATGCATAAACTTTTACAGAATAAAAACATATCAGTTGCTGTTTTTCTAATTTGAGGGCCAGAAGTGATGCTGAATGGACCTCCTTTCCTGGCCAAACTACACACTAAAA
This sequence comes from Nannospalax galili, assembly GCF_000622305.1. Classification (NCBI taxonomy): domain Eukaryota; kingdom Metazoa; phylum Chordata; class Mammalia; order Rodentia; family Spalacidae; genus Nannospalax; species Nannospalax galili. The sequence continues at coordinate 62,003 of NW_008331486.1, read as the reverse complement.
AAATCTTTCCTTCTGCTTTTTCCTCCAAGCTCTCACTGTAAATCTGTCTAAAATCAGCCAGCAATGTTCATGCCACAGGTTGAATGCTATGCTGTCTTGACAGTTTCTCTTCCAAATTAATTATCCCCTAACCTGTGAAATAAGTCTCCCACGATAGTTTAGGACATGGACAAATGTATATTTTCTGTCTGAATATAACACAGAAGACCTCTAGCCTGATTCCAGTTAGAATCCTTGTCTGCACATGAGACCTCATGAGCACAGTCATTATAGTTTGAGTTTCTAGTGTCATCTGGTCTTCTGATGTTCCATTAGAGTCAGAGTCACCAATCAATCTGTGCTCACAGTTCTCTACAGATTCTCTTGCCTACATCTTCAAACTCTTCCGAATTCCTCACATAAACCAGTTCCAAATTCCTGACAACTACATGGTCCAGTTCAGTCATAACAGTTACCAATTTTATGTATTAGTTATTTTTCATCATTGTGACCCAACTATCTGATGGCAATAGCTTAAGAAAGAAACAAGCTCAGAGTGTTAGATTTAGGAGAACAGAAAAGGATGGAGTTCAGAGCTTAGAAATAAGAACAGGAGCCAGACCTGCAACAACAAGGTGTCACAGCAAAGGGCAGAAGCCTTTCCATGGGAAGAAGGCATCTGTAAATAAAGGGAGGGAAGTTTGGGATTATGTATGAATTTTACTAAGCACAGGTACAGGAATTTCCTTGGTACCAGGGTCTGGAGTCCTTGGGTGATTGTAGGTCTTCCCCCAAAGATTGTTTTCTCAGGCAGGGCAGGCAAGTAATCTAAGGTACTAAAGAAGACAGGTTGGCTTCACAGTATCTTTCAGTCTTGGGAATGACCAGTTGATAAGGCTTGAGCATGGCCAGTCTCCCAATTGAGGGCCAGTTGGGCACTTTAAGGGATTTGTAGTTTTATTGCATCCCTCATGAGGAGGAGCATAGAAATTCTCCTTGCACTTGTTGGTCAGGGTAGTCCAAGAGACTCGACAAAAATTATAGGCTATTGCCATTGCTTTTGGTTGATTCCCAGAACTTGAAGGTAAGATTCTATTGCTAAAGACACCACACATTTTGGACACAGGACTTGGAAAAATAGAGCTGTAAGTGACCTTAAAGTTTCCTCTCTGAGGACTAGCTCTCCTAGTATTGTAAAGCACTAAGCAAGATGCTGGGGTAGAAAAGATATCAATGGTCTTAATCATCATTGGACCCTGTATGCTCCATTATGGGCCTGTCAAACGATATGTGCCCATTAGTGCATGATGGTTATGGGGGCAACTAACTGCTTTCTGATTTGATTTGAGGCTTGCTCCAGAAGAAATATTTCATGCCTGATACTGTAAATCTGTTAAAAACTCATGTCTGAGGTGATCATAGACCTTACTGTTGTTATTTTGCTAAACAGCCATATTGACAAACTGCTTTCTGAACATTTATGTTTATATGCATAAATTTCTACTGCTCTCAACTTTGTTCAGAGATGCCTCTCTTTTCAGTGGGTAGTGGTTAATGCAGAGATGATTTATAACTGGCCAAAGTGCTCAGAATAAGTGGCTCTGAGTGCTTAGTCATAAACAGGTTACCTGTACCAACTGCCCTTCACCCAAGGTTCAGAGAACTGACCAGCTAAAGTCTCTTATTCTCTGTACATTGGCCAGTTGTGGGTCTCTGTGTTAATCACTATCTTTTTTATAAGGAAATTTCTCTGGTGAGATATGAGAGATGTATTACAGTAATTCATTAAGAGTTGCTTTAATACTATAACTATTTAGCAGAATAATAGAATTGGGCTCTACCCTGTAGCCTGTGACCTGTCTAGCCATAGGTTCCTAAGGCTGATATCAGTGTCAGGTATGGACTTCATCTTATGAAGTGGACCTTTAAATTGGAAAGTGGTTGGTTACTCCCATAATATTCGTGCCACTATTGCACCATTCATTAGGTACAATAACAAATCTTCCTTGTTCAGTTGTTGTAGCTCACAGGACTCACACTTGGATAAAACTGATGACTAATTTTATCTTCTGGTGGCATGACCAGCATTAACTGGTCAGTTACTAATATGAATTTACAGCAATGGTAAGAGCATGCACAAATTCCACATCAAATCGAGCTAGACAAATTTCCAACATTGATGTGGGGAAGTGGGTACAAAACCCCAACACTACCTGAGGAATTACTGGAAACCTGTGGTTACTGGAGGGGTAGAATCAGTCCCTTTGAAGGATGAGACTTTGTAGGTTAACCAGGCTCTAGTAGATGGAAATACATTAACCAGCATTTAGAGAAAACAAATTTGACTCTATCATCTATCAATCAATCAATCAATCAATCAATCAATCAATCAATCTCTCTATCTATCTATCTATCTATCTATCTATCATCTACCTATCTATCATCATCTTCTACCTATCTATCATCTACCTATCTATCGATATATCATCTATCTATATGTTAGAGTAAATGAGATTGGGCAGAGAGTAGTGAGGGGAAGGGATCTAAATAAGATCAAGACATATTTATAAAATTTGCAAAAGTTCTTTTAAAATAATTGAAAAATACATTGGGTGCAATGTAACTGTAAGAAGGCAGAATGCATATGAGTATTAGAATAATAACCACCATCCCTACTACAAGAACAACCAGCTCATTTGTGTTGGTGCTTGAGCTATCGTTTTTAATTAGGCTTACAAACAACAATCAATTAAAATATTACTAAATTAAACACAAAAATAAGACCAATGGCTTATCCAAAGAAAAATTTGCTCCTGTTGAGAAAGGGGGGGGGGCTTTGCTACAAAAGCTACAAACTATAAGGAAAAGAGTAAAACTTGTGACATTAAAATGTAAACTGTTTCTATGCTGAAATTCAATAAAAAATAAATTGAAAAGAATTTTAAACTGTAGAAGAAGGTCTCATAGTGCAGGGAAACGTATATAGAAGTCTGTCGTGCAGTTAAGCTTGCAATAAACTGTCTGAAGATTATCAACAAGGTAATTAAATGGAGGTCAGAACTATGTACAAATGGAAATAGAGGGTAATATAAAAATACACTAAAGAGGCTGGAGGGATGGCTTGGTGGTTAAGAGCACTGACTGTTCTTGCAGAGGACCCAGGGCCAGTTCCCAGCACCCACACGGTGGATAACAACTATCAATAACTCCAGTTCCAGGGGATTGAACTCCCTATTCTGATCTCTGTGGGCAACACATGACATGCCTGCACTTACATACATGTAGGCAATAGGCTCAAATACATAAAATAAAAATAATTTTTAAAAAATTAAAAATGTATATTTGGCCTTAATAAAGATGACAGAGTATAAGGGCTCCAGTGGGGGTGGCTGTAAGAGCATGTTGGTGGGGAAGGGTATATAAGGATAATTAAGATTGTTTGACATATTCTGTATAAAATACACAAAGATTCAACAAAAACAATTTTTTTAAAAATTGCACTGAACAAACCAGACACTCTGAGAAGAAGGACGCCCATGGGGATCAAGAAGGAATCACATCCACATGGGAATCATAAGACTGAGAAACTTCTACTGAGGATATTTCTCAGAGCCCCTTTCATATCTCGATTCCTCAGACTGTAGATAAAGGGATTCAACATGGGTATGAACAGAGTGTACATCACAGTGACAATAACATCTTTGTCATTAGTGTCATTGGAGGAGGGGACAAAGTATAGCCCCATGATGGCTCCATAGTACAGAGAAACCACAGAGAGGTGAGAGCCACATGTGGACAATGCTTTGCAGATTCCTTTAATGGAGGGAGTTTTCAGGATGGTGGCCCCAATGCGGCCATATGAGACCAGAATACAGATGAATGGCACAGTAATGACCACTGTTCCTACAGGAAAGATCACAAGCTCATTGATGGTGGTATCTGAGCTAGAAAGCTTAAGTAATGCAGAGAGATCACAGAAGAAGTGGGGGATAGTGTTGTCTCTAAAGTGAGAAAGATGAGCTAGGAGAAGGGTGTGCACAAGAGCACTGGCAGTAGACAAGACCCAGGACACAATCACTAGCAGGACACAGAGGTTCTGGCTCAAGATGGTGGTATAGTGCAGGGGGTGGCAGATGGCCACATACCTGTCATAGGCCATTGAGGTCAGAAGGAAGCTGTCAATACCCCCAAAGAATAAGAAAAAATATACCTGGGAAACACACCCAGTGTATGAGATGGAGTGGCTCTGTGTCAGCATGTTCATGAGCATCTTTGGAGCTGTGACTGATGAGAAAGAGATGTCTGTGAAGGCCAAGTGCCTGAGGAAGAAGTACATGGGGGTGTGGAGGCGAGAGTCCACCCTGATGAGCAGGATGATGAGCAGGTTCCCCAGCACCGTGGTCAGGTACATGATCAGGAACAGGGTGAAGAAGATGCCCTGCTGCTCTGGCTGGATGGGAAGCCCCATGAGGATGAACTCAGACACACTGCTCTGGTTCCCCTTCCTCATGTTCTTCTTTATTTTTCTGGAGACGAAAAAAACCCAGAAAGAAATATGAAAGAGAACTAATTATGATTCTTGTATTATAAAACATCATTTTAAACTAACTAGTGTACATTTCACTTCAATATCTCACATTTTGTGATGATCTAATGGATTAGTGATTATCTGGATAGGGAATGGCACTTGTCCACCTAGAAACCAAACAAGACAACATCTTTTGGATAAACCATGAACCAATGGAGTGATCATCAGGTCAACTTTTGGATTTCAGGAGTGCATAATGAGTAGAGACTAGAGATCCAGGGAATGGGAATGTCTGCTCATGATTCTGATAAATTCATTTCATACAAGGCTAACATGATATGGAAGCTTCTTCTTAAGTGTTCTTTAAAAGGAGTCTAGACACATTTACTTCTCACCATTCATTAAAGAAGCTTTCTTTTTGCAACAAGTATAGACTATTACAGAGTTCCACAACTGGTTAAACACAGAGAATAAGCGCCTGTGTGATGCCCAGCCCTAAGTGACACACTACAGTGGAACCTCTACACCTAAGGTGCATAGAACATAGAAGAACAAGAGGCAGAGAGAATACGAATGCATCCCTCAACTCGCCAGCAAAACTTCCTTAGGCAACAGAGTGCCATGCACATAAAAAAACCACAACTAGTCAACATGTAGAGAATAAGAGACTTCAGAGTGTGTGTCCCTGGATAGGACTCCTATATTAAACCTCACCCACCCAGACCATTGCAAAAGAGGGGGCAGACAAATTATAAAAGTCAGGGGTGGTGAATGACCACAAAGAAGCAGAATTTTCCAGGCTTCTGGGAACTTGCTCATATGAACATACAGCAACGGTGAAAGCATGCACAGGACCCATGCAAACTCAAACCAGAAAAAAACCCCAGCATAGAACTGGGGAAATGGGCAAGAAGCCCCAACCTTAGCTCAGGTACTATTGGCAGCTGATCACTGCTGGGTGAGGGAGAGTCTATCTTCTTTAAGAGAGTGATGCTAGATAGGCTGACCAGGCACCAGTGGATGAACTCACACCAAGAGACATCTGGGGGTCAAAAGTTTGACCCGATAGGCCTAAACATATATGACAGAATTCATGAAATATGATGGGTGAGTTGGGTGGTACAGATTGGGGAGGATATCTCCATATGATTAAGATGTATTGTATGAAATGCACAAAAAGTCAATAGTCTGAAATATAAGACTCTGTCATATAAAAATTGAATATTTGGGCACTACAGTTAAGCCTCTGATCAGGACTCGGAAACACAAGGATCAGAAAATATTCAAGACCTGGGCAAGTTATAGAAGTTTGTATAATTATTTATGATCCTGAGCATATAGGCCTTTACTGGCATACTAAAATGTTCTATTCTGTTCTGGAGCAACAGTACCAGGAATAAATAGTTTAAGAAGCAATAAAATATTTTAAATATTTTGCCATTTAATAGCTAGAGATTGGACGTAGCCAAGGGAAGGGCGAGCACAGGAATCTGAAGGTCAGATTATTGCAGGAGTTTAGGTACAAAATACCTGTTTTATGCCTGGACTGTGGCAACAGAGTTTAGTAAAATCACAGAGACTGGGGATAAATTTGGCCAAAAATATAGAAATATCTAATGAAGGTTAAAAACAAAGATACTTTTTTCTGCTATTGTCTGAAAATTTAGATATACGATCACTTTGAGAGAGATTATTTTGTACAGAGTTTTGATTTAATTCTATCATTTCAAAATTTAGATGAGCACTCAATTCAAGATAAACTAGGTAGAACTAGCTATCATATTCTGGTTTGAAGAATGGTAGGCTTGAGAAATCAATAGCACACTCTACACACACTGGCATATGCACATCCAAACACAAGCATCATACTTTAGTGTAAACACTGTGCCTGCTCTGATAGGACCCTTTATATCAAGAGCATAGTTACCTTCAGACACAAGGCATGGAATGATTCTTCCATTTCTCACTAAAAGGCACCAAACACAGTGAAACAGATGCTCAGAGTTTCATTATGACCAAATTATAAACTTAGACTCAAACCAGATCTTATCATTATGCCGATACGCTTTCATTTGCAGTTCCTCAAACTGTGGGTGGTTTTAATGTAACGAAACATAAAGAAGACCCAGGGAGCAATTCCACCATCATCAGCTCCAAATTGGAAACAAACAGGATATAATTATTATATTTCCTTTGGCTCCCTTGGGGAAGAAAACCAATTATTAAGTCAGGTGTAAGAGATTTTAGACTTAGAATAATAATAATAAGTACAAGGCAGTCATTAGAAATTTATTGACTCACAAAACTTGTTGCCTTTTAAATTTATACTGAGGAGAATGTGGTTAAGAGTTCATAATGAAGCAAGCTGGAGGCCCTCTGATAGGCAAAGTCCCTTGCTTCTGAGCCCCACGTCACTTCAAAAACACTGTAAACATCTTTCCTTGATTATCTGATAAGAGTAAAGGAAATTATATCTCATCATGATCCCTGGGTCCTGGGGAATGGAATGTTGTTTGTATAAATATCATTCTCTTACCCAAAAGAGATCCAGTTGGCATTTCATTGTACAGTATTTCTCACAATACTATAAAGCAGCCATTTAATGTATTTTTCTACTCAGCTCTTAGAAAGTGGATTACGTCTACTTCATACATCTCCAAATTCATTTCTTCAAAGCTTGATAGAAAATTAATAACACATACTCATGTTTAAGATCTATGAATATTTGTAAGTATTAATTGGTTCTTTTTATACTAAAAACCAATCTATACTTTGAACTAATATATGGATAAAGAAACCGTGTTAAAAGCATTTAGACCTGAAGAATAGTCTCCAGGTCATTATGGTTATCTTTTATCCTGTACACAATGCTTCATTTTACCTACCTAGTGTTTCAGAAACTAAACACAACTAAATTTCTTTCATAAACAAGACTATTATTACACTCCCTCTTTTTCGCTATTCATGAAAATTTTATTTTTGGTCTTACTGAAACAGGGTCTTTCTGTAGCTCCAGCACCTGGAACTCACTATGTAGACCAGGCTGGTCTCAAACACAGAGATCTGCCTGCCTCTGCCTCCTGAGTGCTGGGATTAAAGGTGTGTGCCATCATACCCAGCCCATATTTTAAGAAGTTTATGAATCTGAATGATTTCTCTCTTTATTCAATACTATGAGAAAAAGTATCTCATAGACTAACAGTTAACATTGTTGTTTCCAGAGAGTCCAGACACCTACATCTTCTATATCCTCTTCTAACCCAGGTTATTCTATCCTTGGCCCTGTTCACGATAGCTTATTGTTTGCTAATGGATTATACTCACTTTGCATGTGAACCAAGTTGAAATATTAAAAATGTATCTCTCAGGCAGGAGAGATGGCTTAGCAGTTAAGAACACTGAGTGCTCTTGCAGAAGACCAAGGTTTGAGTCCCAGCACCCACATGGCAGCTAACAACTGTCCATAACTCCAGTTCCAGGGAATCCGACAGCCTCTTCTGTCCTCCATGTGCATTGCATGACATGGGTGCATTTACCTACATGCAGGAAATACACACATACACATAAAATAAAAATAAGAAAAATTATTTTAAAAAATGTATCTCTCAACCCTCACAACCAAAGCCTCCTCATGTAACAGAGTGAAATGCATACAAAAGGTCACAACTGACCAAGGTGTAGAGAATAAGAGATTTCAGAGTGCATATCCCTCATGGCTCAGGGACCATTGCGGAAGAGGGGGTGGAAAGATTGTAAGAGTCAGGATTGGTGCACGAACATAAGGAAACAGAGGTTTTCAGGTCTCTGGGAACTTGCTCATATGAACTTGCAACAATGGTGACAGCATGCACAAGATCCATGCTGACTCAATCAGACAAAAATCCAGCATAGAATTGGGGAAATGGACAGCAGGCCCCAACCTTAGCCCAGGAACTATTGGAAACCAATTAATTTGGGGTGAGTGAGAGTTGATCTTCTTCAAGGGAGTGATTCTAGATTAGTCGACTAGACTCCAGTGAATGAACTTGCATTGAAGGACATCTAAATACAAAAGCTTGACCAGATAAGCCTTAACATATGTTTTAGAATGCATAAAACCCTGTGGGGGGCTATGAGGGGAGCAAATGAGGGAAGGGCTCTAAATATCATTAAGTTTTATTGTATGAAACACAAAAACAATAAAAATATACATTAAAAAGAAAACCTAAGAAATAATATTAACTGATTTCAAAGGAAGGAACTTTAAATGGACTGATCACCACTTAAAAAGATGGTCAAATTCAACAATAATCACAGGAAGGCAAATCTTCAATGAGATTCAGCTTAAGTCTGGAGAGATGGCTTAACAGTTAAGAACTTGTACTATTCTCTCAGAGGATCTGAGTTCAATTCTCAGCATCCATGTCAGACAGCTCACAACTGCCTGAAACTCCAGCTCCAGGGGATCCATCACTCTCTTCTGCCCTCTGCTGGCACCCACATGCACATGTGCATACTCTCACACAAGTGTGCACACACACACACACGTACACGTAAATTTTAACTTAATTTTAAAATTCAGCTTCTGTCAAGACATTAGAAATATTAAATTGAGGTTTCTCATTGTGACAATCCTGTGTGAGTGGAAGTCTTAGTCACTTGGAGTAGAGAAATATGACATTCTGAATTATGGCTGAAAATGTGAGTTTCTGTGCACCATTCAGTACATATTTAACTGGAGACAAACAAGAAGCAAATATCTACAATTCCACTTGTTTTCATTCAAATGACAATTTCACTCCTCTTTATAGCTGAGAAAAACTCCATTGTGTTGTATATATGCTACATTTTCTCCATCCACTCAACTATTCAGGGATGCGTGGGTCAATTCCATATTTGCTATTGTGCATAGTTCCATGGTAAACATGGGTATGCAGGTAATCCTATACTTGGCTGACTTATTCCTTTGAGTATAGACACAGAACATACATGAAGTCTAGTTTTGATTATTCAGTGAACTTTCATCCTGGTTTCAATAGTGCCTACACTACTTTACAATCCTAACAGCAGTGCACATGGAGTCCTTTTTTCCTACATCTCCACCAACATTTGTCATTTGTTCTAGGTGACAGCCATTCTGACTGGGATAAGATTAAATCTTAATGCAGTTTTCCCCTCTATTTCCTTGATAGCTAAGGATGTTGACCATTTTTTCATATACTTGCAGGTCGTTTGTACTTCTTTTAATAATTTTTGTTAAATTCATTTGTCCAGATTACTTTGGTGTTCTTTTTAGGCTTTTAGCTTTTATATATTTTGAGTATTAACCCTTTTTCAGATGGCTAGTTGGCAAAACTTTTTCTCCTGTTCTGCATCTGTTTCTCAGGCTGTCATTTCCTTTACCATACAGATATTCTGTTTCATGTAATCTCATTTCTCAGTTCGTACTATTATTTCCTGGGCTATTGGAGTCTTTTGCTGAAAGTCCTTCCTAGATCTTAAGTGTTTCCTTTGTTTTCCTCCAGTACCTTCAAAGTTTTAGGTCTTTTATTAAGGACTTTTATTCATTTTGAATTAATTTTTTGTATAGAGTAGAAGATAAGGATCTAGTTTCCTTCAAAACACATGTGGCTATGCAATTTTCCCAGCCCCATTTGTAAGAGAGCTTTCTTTTATCCAGTGTCTGTAACTGACTCATTTTTCCTGTTGTCTTACCTAACTCTATGGGTCTATGTGTCTATTTTGTGCCTGTTTCATGCTGGTTTTACTACTACAGCTCTCCAGCATAATTTGAATCAGATATTGTGATGCCTCCAGCCTTGCTCTTTCTGCTCAGGATTTGTTTATTCAACAGCTTTTGTGCTTCCGTGTGAACTGTAGGATTGTGTTTTCTAATTCTGTGAAGACTATTATTGAAATTTTGATGGGGGATTACATTGAATCAGTGAACAATTTGGGCTAATATGAAAAATTAAAAAGTATTAATTTTCCAACAAATGACCATGTAATTCTTAAGGTTCAGATAGCTCTCCCCCCTCACCAACAGGATCCCAAGGACTTCTCATGCTCCTGAGAAAAGGGAACAGCGCTGATAAGCACCTTGGTCTTTGAATCAAGAGAAGAAGAATTTTCTCCACTGTTTGGCCAACACAGCAGGCTTCCCCTTTGATCTCTAAAGAGGACAGGTTTTAACAGTTCTGCTATCCCACTTCCCCCACCCCAACTTTTAAAAAAATACAACTTCCCACCTTCTGCAGGAGGCAGAAGCCTCCCTTTTTAAAAGACCCCAGCTCAAGACCTGGGCAGACATTTTCCCTGCCCGGAAGGGAATCTGTCCCATGTATTCCTTTGCTAAGAAACCCTATTTTGATGGAGTTTTATCTGTGTCATGGTGCCTTCCTCCTGATCAATCCTATTAATCAAACAGCAACTTTTTTACCTATCGATAGTCTTTCTAACTTTTTACATCCTCTCCGGTTTTACATCAGCATTTTAAAATTTTTATTGTAAAGATCATCCCATGGTAAAATTCATTCTTAAGTATGTTATATTTTTGTAGTTATTGGAAATAGGATGATAATCTTGATTATTTTCTCAGTAATTTAGCTGTGAGTGAGTGTAATAATCAGGGAATCAGGGTTCTCCAAAATAGCTATAGATTTTTATTTGGTGATTTCTGTGTCCTGAAACTTTACTAAATTTTATTACCAATTCCCACAATTTTAAGTAATCTCAGGTTCTTCTACATATAAAATCATGTTATCTACACAAAGAGATCATTTAACCTCCTTCCCTATTTTGATGCCCTGTAACTCTTTCTCTTCCATTATTGCTTTGGCTAAGATTTATAATACTACATTGAGGAGCTTGAGCAATAATTCTGTGGTCAAGAGTACATAGTGCTCTTACAGAAGAGCCCAGTTTGATTCTTAGCACACACATTGGGCAATTCTGAATCACCTGTAATGTCAGTGGATCCAATGCCCTCTTCTGGCCTCTATAGGCAACTGCACATACACATGTATAGACACACACATATACACAATAAGATAAATCTGAAGAAGGAAAAAAATAAAAGGATACCAAACTGAGCTAGGGCTGGCAAGATGACTCAACAAAGAAAGGGGAACTATCCTCTGGAGCCCATGTAAAAGTAAGGAGAGAGGAGACCCTTATGCTTCATTCACATTCTGGCCACCAAATAATACACAGTCTCTTCCATTTGGAACAACGTGTGAACTAGACTCAGCTACGTTAGTAAAAAATGGAGTAGCTGCTTCCCTGTAACACTGTCATGGATCACAAAATCTAGGTAGACAACCAGCCAGCTCAGCCACAAATAGCCAGCAAAGACAAGATAAAATGCTTTGCTTCATTAGTGACTGGCAACATCAAAAGCAAAAATGCAATGAGATTTGCCATTCGTTTTACTTTTATTTTTTTCTTCAAAATGTTTTATTGTATTTTTGTGCATTTCATACAAAACATCTTAATCATTTTTATATCCCCTCCTCTATCCACTCCCTCCTATATTTGTCCTCCCAACTGGATTTCATACATTTTGTCATTTAGGTTAAGGCCTATCGAGTCAAGTTAGTGTACTCAGACGTCCCTCAGTGCAAGTTTATCCACTGGGCTCTAGTCAACCTACCTAAAGTCACTCCCCTAAAGAAGATCATCTCTCCCTCACCCACCAGTAATCAGCTGCCAATAGTTCTTCAGTTAATATTGGGGCCTGCTGCCCATTTCCCCAGTTCTACGCTGGATGCTGATTTTTGTCTCAGTTTTCAGAGGTCTTGTGCATGCTGATAGCCAAAAACACACGGTTGGAGAGGTCATAGCTCTTAAATAAAGCCCTAAGGCTGTCACATCCCTAAACAAATGTAATTTCTTACTATATACTAAATATGGATCCCTATATTTACAGACAAGTATGCCGGTCACCACTCATCAAAGAAGCTTCTTTTGCAACAGACAGACATTATTACAGAGTTTCACAACTTGTCACACACAGAGAATAAGTATCTGTGAAATGCCTAACCCTAAATGACACATCCATAATGGAACCTCTACCCCTATGGCTCACGAACCACAGAGGAATAAGGGGTAGAGAGAATACTAATGCATCTCTGAACTCCCATCAGCAAAGCTCCCTCATGCAACATAGGGCAATGAACACAAAAGACCACAAATGGACAAAACATAGGGAATAAGAATCTGCAGAGTGTGGATCCTTGGACAAGACTCCTATATTAAACTCCACTTTACAAAACATTTAAATCTGCCAACACCAACGTTAGTTTACAAGGTAAATAGGAACATCCATCCTACCTGACCTCAGTCTCTCCTATCAACATCTTGCATGGTATAGTACATTTGTTGTAAAAATAAATATTGATAGTTTAATATCAAATCCATAGTTTATATCAGAGTTGCCTCTTTGGGTTGTACAGATGTAGTTTCTTTGTTTTCTTTTTTCTTTTTTTTTTTAATTTTTACAAGTTCATCAGGACATATATCCAGAGTCACGTCATGCAGAAAATGTTTCTCTCTTAGCTCTATGCGTTCACTCTGCTCCTTCTCCCATATCAGACCCTCAAAACCATCCATCATTTCACCATCTATAGCTTTTCAGTTTTACACTGGCTATATGTACAAGAATGTTTGTAGCACCATTGTTCATAATACAAAATACGCAAAGAAAGTCCCCAAAACAGAGATGATGAATATATTGGTGTCTCACCAGGGAATATAAAAATATATAGATAAATCTAACAAAGAAAATATTAGAAAATAAATGCAAAATGTAACAGGATTAACTGTCTTATTTCATTGATTCAGTCCTAGCAATGTGGTCATGAGAGATTAGAGTACATGTGAATGTCAGAGTAATGACCACTGTTCCTACCATGAGGATAGCTAGCTGATTGATGGAGGTGTCTGAGTTAAACTTTTTAATTAAGTTTACTAACAACAATAAGAACAAAGTTTATGACAAATTAAACACAAAAGTAAAGTCATTAACCTATCCAAAGAAAATTTTTCCTTATATTGAAGAAAGAAAAAGAGCTTTGCTACAAAAGCTAGGAACTCTCCAAAGGAGAATAACAGTTGTAAAGATATTGCATATTTCTAGAAAAAAAGATTCCATTAGAAAAGGAAAACTATAAAAAAAACTGTTGTGCAGGTGTGTTTGTTAAAACTCTGAGAATCTTAAGATCAGCAAAGAAATTAAAGACAGGCAAAAGCTACATCTGGGATGAAAGTGTACCTTTCACTCCTCATCAAAGAAGCTTCTTTTTGCAACAGATGGAGACGATTTCAGAGTTCCAGAATTGGTCAAATGCAGAGAATAAGTGTTTGTGAGGTGACACATTTTCAATGGAACCTCTACACATAGGATGAATGCCTCTGTCACCTCTTACCAGAGAAATTACCTGATGCAGCAGATGGTGATTAACACAGAGACCCACAATCAGCCAATGTGAGAGAACAAGAGGCTGCAGACTGCTTATCCCTGAATAGGACACCTATCTCCAAGCCTCTGCCTCCCAAGGCTCAGGGATCATTGTGAAAGATGAGGTAGAAATATTGAAAGAGCCAGAGATGGTGGACGACCGCAAGGAAACAGTGTTCCAGACAGCTAGTCGTTTACTCATATGAACACACAGCATTGTTGACAGCATACACAGGAAATCTCAAATCAGAAAAAAAATCCCAGCAGAGACATGTGAAAGTGTGTGAGAAATCTGAACCCAACCTAAGGAACTTTTGGCAGTTGATGGCTGCTGGGAGGGGAAAGACAGTGTCTTACAGGGATGGGACTCTAGGTAGTTCCAGTGGATGGACCTACATTGAATGACATTTGAGGACATAAATCAGACTCTATAGATCTTGTTTTTTATATATGAAAGTACATTAAACTGGGCATTGGGGGACATGTGAATAGGAGAAGGGATCTAAACACCATCGAACTATGTTGTATGAAAATTACAAAAAGTCAAAAAAAGAAAAATAATACTGTGTTTGCAATCACCAAAAGGAAGAAAATTTAGCAATTTCATGTTTATTTTGAGGCTCTATGAGGACAATGACTAGGCTAGCATTAAGGAAGCCAGCAGCATGGCTGGGTGGCATAATTGCTTTGACCTTCCGTTTGCAGAAGCCCTTCCATTGTCTTCTTGATGCTGAGGCTGTGCACAGTGACTATTTGTCATCTGAGTCTCCTCACTGCTTTTCTTTTTTTTTTTCAATGTATGTTCTTATTGAATTTCTGTGAATTTCATACAATATATCTTACTTATATCTAGACCCCTCATCCCTGTCTGCACTCCCCCATAGCCCACTCACAGGATTTCAGGCATTCTGTCATATATGAAAAGTTTTATTGAGTCAAGTTTGTGTACCTGGATGTCTCTTGGTGTGAGTTTATGCACTAGAGCCTGTTCACCCTATCTAGCGTCACTCCTTTAAAGATCAACTATCCCACATCCAGCAGTAGTTAGCTACCAATGGTTCTTCAGCTAAAGTTGGGGCCTCCCAAACAACTAAATGTTCCTCAACGGATGAATTAATAGTGAGAATGTGATACGTTTACACAAAGGTGCTCTACTCAGTAGTATAAAAAGACATCATGAAATTTTCAGGTAAATGGATAGAACTAGAAACTGTTCTACTAAGTGTAGCAACAGACTCAGAAGAACAAGCGACATATGTTCTGTCTCATTTATGGATCTAGGCTCTGAATCCTTATATGTGAGTGTATATCCTGATGTAACCACAGGAGTCAGAAAAATGGAAATGGAGGTAAAGAGAAAGTCTGAGAGAGGGATATAGTAGGAAACGGATGTTATCAGGGGGACAAGGGGGAAAATGGGGCATATTTAACAAAGAAGGGAGAAGGGAAGAGCATAGAAGGAATCATGGGGGTAAAAGGAGATCAAGAGAGGTAGAATAAGAGGAGACAGGTATTTCAAGGGAAAATGTGAAAAGTAGGAGCAATTTACTGGGGAGGAATGAGGACAGGTTAGATGGGAACCCTGGGAGAGAGAGAGAGAGAGAGAGAGAGAGAGAGAGAGAGAGAGAGAGAGCTTTAGTGATATGAAAAACCATGGGAAGTGTATTTGTTCAAAAGCCTACTGAAAAATAGACATATAATATGTGTTCATGAGTGCATGTGTACAGCTGGAGCTGTCTAACAAGAAATACAGTGCCAGACAGCAGAAACATCCCTTTGAGTTGTTGGTCAGGATTGGTCCATGAGACTCCCAAATGACACCACCTGTTGTCACAGCCTTTGATTGTCTCCCAGAATTAGAAGGTAAGACCTTTTTGCTCAAGGATATAATAGGACATAGGACTTGAAACCTGGAAGCCTCCTCCCCAAAGGCAAGCTCTCATAGTTTTGGAGGACACTATGCAAGCTGCTAAGGGAAACAAATCAATCAATGGTCCAACTCCAGCTTTAAAGTCCAATAATCACAACAATGACTGGAACAGCACACTATATCAGTGCAGTAGTGACACATTATTCTTGGGGGTAATCAACAACTATCTAATTGGACTTAAAGCCCTCTCAGTGGAAGGGAACTCGTGGGTGGCACTCTAAACATAGCTAAATACAAATGGCTGGAGTGATCATAGATCCTAGAGAAAACCGTACATCTATCACATCCTTAGATAAATGTATTTTTTACTATATGCTAAATATGGTTTACTAGCAAGTATGCCAATCACTACTCATAAAAGAAGCTTCTTTTGCAACCGACGGACATTAGTACAGAGTTCCACAACTGGTCACACATAAAGAATAAGTGTCTGAGAGATGCCCAGCCGTAAGTGACACACCTACAACGGAACCTCTATATTGAAGCCTTGTGGAACAGAGTGGAACAAGGGGTAGAGAAAATACTAATGCTTCTCTCAGTTCTCACCAGTGAAGATTCCTCACGCAACAGGGGGGTGATGTACAAAGGTCATAACTGGCCAAAGTGTAGAGAATAAGAGACTATAGAGTGTGTATCCCTGAATAGGACTCCTACTAAACCTCACCCACCTATGGCTCAGGGACCACTGTAGAAGAAGGTGCAGAAAAATTGTAAGAGCCAGGGTTGGTACATGGCCGTAAGGAAACAGAGTTGTATAGGCTCCCGGGAACTTGATCATATGAACTTACAGCAATGGTGACAACATGCGTAAGACCCATGCAAACTCAAAACAGATAAAAACCAGCATAGAACTGGGAAAATGGGCAGGAGGCTCACTGCATTTCTGAGCATTCTTTCTAACTTTCTTCACATTTTAAAATTACCTATCTCCTGGGACTTGTTTCTGATTGCTGAGATTTATAAACATAAACTAATACAACAGGGTTTTTTTTCCTTCACATAGTTACTTTGACTCAAAACTGAATAAAATTGTCATTCTTTTTCATCAGAATCTTGTTCCCAAAATTTGGAATCAGCCTCATTTTATTCATGATTTTTCTCCTGGAAAGATGACTGAGACATAAGAGTTCCTTTATTTCTATTTGAATGGATGAGTAAATAAGTAAATGAATGAATGAATGGAATAGAACCCTCTATTTCTTTCTTGGGACAATTATCATACATTGTTGGCATCATCATAAAATATATAATCAGTTTATTCATTGTCAGAAAAAGCAATCTACAAGTAACTATTTCATAGCTATGCAATGGTATTTACTATTTTTTAACCTGTAACATAACATACTTAAGTTTCTTCCTTGTAGAGTTAATATCCAAAATGAGGTACATGTGCTTAACCAAAAATAAATGTTCACAAAACAAAAAAGAGTATCATATCATGATTCACCAAAAAAAAAATCCAAACAATTCAGAGATGAAAGGATACATGTGGGTTTGAAAAGAAATCATGTCACTTCATGAAAAACACAAGATGTATCATGTTATCATGTTGAGAAGTTTCTCCTACTAGGATATTTCTCAAAGCTCCTTTCAAATTCCGATTCCTCAGACTATAAATAAAGGGATTCAGCATGGGGGGTGACCAGACTATACATTACATCCACAATGCCAATCTTGTCATCAGTATTATTAGAAGGGAAAAAATACAGCCCAATAATGGTTCCACAGTACAGGGATACCACAGAGAGGTGAGAGCCACATGTGGACAAGGCTTTGCAGATTCCCTTGGCAGAGGGAGTTCTCAAGATGGTGGCCCCAATGTGGCCATAAGAGATGAGAACACACATAAACGGCACAGTAATGACCACTGTTCTTTCAGTGAGGATAACCAGTTCATTGATGGTAGTGTATTAGCTGGCCAGCTTAAGTAAGGCAGAGAGGTCACAGAAGAAGTGGGGCAGAGCACTATCTCTAAGGAATGAGATATGGAGTAAAAGGAGGGTGTGCACAGGACAATTACAAAGGCTAAGACCCAGGACACAATGACTAGCAGGAAACAAAGGCACTGGCTCATGATGGTGGCATAGTGCAGGGGGTGACAGATGGCCACATACCTGTCATAGTCCATTGAGGTCAGAAGGAAACTTTCAAGACCACCAAACAATAAAAAAAAATCCTGAGAAATACACTCAGCATATGAGATGGATTGGCTCCATGTCAGAATATTCATGGGCATCTTGGGTACAGTAACAGATGATAAAGAGATGTCATAAAGGGCCAAATGGCTGAGGAAGAATAACATGGGGGTGTGGAGGTGAGAGTCCAGCCTGATGAGCAGGATGATGAGCAGGTTCCCAAGCAGTGTGGTCAGGTACAAGGCTAAAAACAGGGCATAGCACATGTCTTGCTCCTAGCAGGATGGGGAGCCCCAGGAGGATGAACTCAGGCACACTGCTCTGATTATCTCTCCTCATGTTCTTCTTTTCTTTTCCTAGAGATAAAATCAGATGGAAATGTGAAAGAATGAAAAGTCATTGTTACTGTTAGCTTATAAAAACAGTCCTAAACTCGTCAATGTGTGCATTTTAACTTGAATCCCTCAAGCTGGTGATGGTCTGAAATAATGATGTTGTTTGTCCAAGTGGGAAATAGCACATCTTTTGGGAAAGCCATGGACTGACAGAGTGATCATTAAATTAGACAGGTTCTAACTTTAGGAGTTCGAGTTCATGATGAACAGATGAAATTAGGAAGTTAATATATTCATTGTTTTAATAGACTATTACTTCACACAAGTCTAAAATGATGTAAAAGTGTGTTCTTAAGCAAGAATACAGGATTCCACCATTTACAGATGATAAATATGAGCATTCTACTTGACTTTTGGAAAGGAAACTACGGAGAAGAGAAAATTCAAGATCATGATCAGGCTGGGAAAGATTCAAAGTTTGACAATTGAAGAGGAGCCAGATTAGATAAGGGTTTATCTGCCGTAATTCAAAATTTCATTCTCTCCTAGAGCAACAGTGCACTGAAGAACAGGTTTAAGTAAAGAAGTGACTGGAAGTCACTGGGCAGAGCCTGCATCACAAGGCAAGACTCATAGCAACTGTCTGCATAGAAGATTGTTACAGGAGTTTAGAGTTTAGATACACAATAAATAAATAATAAATAAGAACCTGTTTAACACCTGACCTTGGGCAGCAGAGATTTGTGGTACAGTTTGGCAAAAACCACGAGGCCTAGTGGGGATTAAGACAGGCAAAGGGAGGTCTTTTTCTACTGTTCTCCTTCACATTAACTATGAAATCGGCTTGAAAGAAATAATTTTACTTGAAGATTTGAGGCTTTCCTTTCAAAATTAGAGTACAAATTTAATTTAAGATAGACTGTTATAAATGGAGCTGCACATCACACTCTTGTTTGAGGCGTAGATTCTAGAGATCAGCAGCCACACTGGAGACACACATCCATCAGCCACAGTCAAGCATAACAATCATGCTTTAGTATATATTCTATTCCTGCTTTGATACCACTCCTTTGCTGATGAACACAGATACCTTCATTACAAAGAAGAGAGAAGCTGTTCCCTTTCCTTCTAGAAGGCACAGAATATGATGAAACAGGTATAGTCTCTAAGGAGCTCAAAGGTCCTTTGCAGTAGGTAGATTATCAGTTCAGTGTCAAATAAGATAGATATAACCATACACTTTAGTTCACAATTCCTAATAAATTGAATGAGTTCTGATTTGACAAACATGCAGAGGACCCAGGGGACAATTCAACCATCCTCAGCTCCAAGGAGAGTACTCCAAGCAGAGTATAATTACTGCAATGAATTTGACTCCCTTGGGGAGAAAATTTACTGAGGCAGCCATAGGGAGTTCATCCTTAGAAGAACAATAATCACAATCTGCCATCAGAAACTTGGTGCTTCACAAAGCTTATTTTCTGAACTTGCACTTGGGAAATATTCTCAGAGTCTGTAATGAAGCAAGCTGGAGGCTGATTGTGATAATCAATGTCTCCTGCTTCTGAACCCCACCGGAAACATTTCCATACTTTCATTCTCTGACCATATGAAGAAAATTACATCTTATCATGACTACTCATCTCTGGGAAATGGAATATTATTTCTATAAATATTACTCTCTAGCCCAAAATAGTGGCACTGTAATTCCAATGGTGCAAAGTTTTCAGAACATCATGAAATAACCATTTGATGTATTTTTTCACTCTTCCTCAGAAAGTTGACTCTGAATCCACTTCTCACATCTTCAGCTCCATTTCTTCAATTCCTGTTAAAAATTAATATCATGTCATTATTCAATACAAATAAATATGGCTATTTATAAATCATTTTTATTTTAGGGGATGGTTTTAATGTGGTTACAAAGAAAATTTGAAACATAATACAGAATTTAGGATACAAACAGTTAAATCATAGGATAAAGCAATTTATATGGAAGTGGATAAATTGCTTTGGGAAGACTGAATTTACAAAGTGTTTCATACAGAACATCTCAAACTATCTTGATCATCTTTATATCCCCATCCCTACTGGCACCCTCTCATAGCCTCCCCCACTGGAGCCCATATACTCTGTCTTCACTGTTAAGGCCCACTATGTTGTCAGGGTCCCCAGCTGTGCCCCAGTGCAAATCTGTCCACTGTGCTAGTCAGCCGATCTAGAGTCCCTTGATTTAGGAGGATCAGCTCTTCTTCATCTAGTAGCAATCAGTTGCCAACATTCCTTCAGACAAGATTTGGGTCTGCTGTTCATTTTCCCTCTTCTATGCTGGGTTATTGTCTGCCTGAGTTTGCATGGAACTTGTATATGCTGACACCATTGCCATAGAATCATATGAGCAGGTTCCCAGGAGCTTGTAGAACTCTGTTTCCACATGGCCATGTACCTCCTCCCTGGCTCTTACAATCTTTCCACCCCTCTCTTCTGTGATGGTTCTTGAGCCTTGGGTGGTAAAGTTTAATAAAGAGGTCCTGTCCAAGGACTATTTTTTATCAGACTCTTGATCTCTACACTTTGGCCATTTGCAACTTTTGTGTTCTTGGTCCTGCACTGCTTGAATGAGCTTCATTATTGAGAACTGAGAGATTCATTAGTGTCCTCTTCTTTATCCCTGTCCTATGTTCCATGAGCCTTAGGTGTAGAGGTTGCATTGTAGATGTGTCCCTTAGGCCTGGGCAATTCATAGACAATGTTGATGAGTGACCAGTTGTGGTACTTGGTGATAGTCCCTGACCGGTACAAATGAGCTCCTTTGATGAGTGGTGACTGGGATATTTGTCTGTAGATATAAGGAAACATATTTTGCATAGAGTAAGAAATCACGTTAGTCTAGAGGTGTGACAGTCTTGGGATTTTCTCTAAGATCTGTGATCACTCCAGCCATGTGTATTAGGTTATGTTTACAGTATCAAACTTGAGTTTCCTCCTTGATTGGTTATTTTTCTGTTGAAAATAAACTTGTTGTTTGAACTGCTATTTGAATGAAGAAACGTAAGTATTTTTACATTTCAGAAATGGTTGGTTACCCTGATGATCAATGTCACCATTGACCTTCCTTTTATCCCTGTCATCGAGGTTAACAAAATTCTTTTGTCAAACTAAAGAACATCATTATATCTCCCTCTGTTCCTACACTCATGACAATTTTTTAAAGTTAATGAATATAAAGTTAATCATGTTTAACTTATTAAACATGATGAGAAAGCTGATCTTTGTATCAACAGGTCGTGTTATTATACAAATGCAGTTCTTTTTTGAGCAAGCATTATTATGTGTTATGTGACTGCATGTGTTCTTTTTGTACAATGGATAAGATAAAAGGCTTTATTATTTTTTTTATTATTTCTTGAGTTTAGGTTTGATTTGTTCTTGAGTTCTTTTTTCCACATTCTTTTAAAATTTCTTTTTATTTTATTTTTTTTTTTCAAATCCTAAAAATTAAGGGATCACTTTATTCTACCAAAACATTCACTGTGCTTACAGAATTTTGCCTTTAAGGAAACACAATTCAATCTACTAAAATGTTAAAATTTTGGGGTATTTTAAAACCAAATACGCATATATCTAACTTCATCAACTGTCAATTCATGGACCATTTTGTTTCATCCAGATCCCTAAGAATTGGGGGCTTGAGAGATGGCTTAGTGGGTAAGAACACTGACTATTCTTGCAGAAGACCTGGGTTTGAATCTCTATGTGTATGGGTATTTTGGCTGCATATATGTAAGTGTAATGCCTACAGAGAACAGAGGAGGGCATAATAACCCCTGGAGCTGGAGTTAAGGATGGTTGTTAGCTGCCGTGTAGGAGCTGGGAACCACACGTGGATCCTCTGCAAGAGTAGCCAGTGCTATTAACTATAGAGTCATCTTTCCAGCCCCCTTTATAAAATTTCTTTTTAAAAGATCTTGAGCTGCGTCATTAAGACATTTAAATGTGCTTTCTGGGATTTGTAAGTAATATTTATATTGATTCACTGAGAATTTCATACAATGAATGTGCATCAGTTTCAGTCCCTCCATCTTCTCACAGACCCACCCACACCACCCTACAACCCTTCAATTTATGTTGTCTGTTATGTTAGAGCCTATCAAGTCTAATTTGTGTTCCTCAAATGCTCTTGGGGGTGGTTCCATTCATAAGAGGCTGGCCAAAATACCTGGCATCACAGTCTTTTTAACTTTTAAAAGAAACTTTGTTGAGAATTTCATACGTGCATATAAGGTGTTTTGGTGTTTTGATAACACTCTCTCCCCTCCAACACCTCCCATATTTCCCTTTCCCCTATCACTGTTTTCTGACAACTTCATGTTCTTTCTTTCTTTCTCTTTCTTTCTTTCTTTCTTTCTCTTTCTTTCTTTCTTTCTTTCTTTCTTTCCATTTTTGCTACTCTAACATTACCCCTCTGAAGAGATAACCCTAAAATCTTTTGGGGATTAGATAAGCACTCCCATTTTCAAATCCATGCCCACTCCCTCCCCTCCAACTCCTCCCATGTCTCCCCATCGCTTTTTTTCTGACAACTTCATGTATTCTTTCTTCTTCTTTAATTTTTTATGGGGCTTTTGGCTATTCTAACATTCCCCCTTATGAAGAGGTAACCCCAAACTCTTTTAAGGATTAGATAAAGACTCCCAAATGTTTTTGACGTTTTTGGCCTTTGGAACGAGTAGGTTGCGAAGAGGCCCAAGGACATTGTAAGTTTTAGCCAAGAAAGTGGCTACTTTTCTGTGGGGTCTTTTTACCCTGTCTAGACAGTTCCTACCTCCCATTCCTATCCACCACCCTCTGAAGAGATCACCCCAATTTCTGATAGGGAATCAGGATACAGACTGCTCTGGCTTCTTCCATGCTGAACAGGGATGCAGGGTAAGGCAACTGGGGTACCTCTTCAGTGGGTCTATCTAAAAGACTCCCAAATTACATAACTCTTATCTGTAGGAAGTTACAAGGGAAAGTCCTTCACTGGTGAATAGGGATGTGAAGGAGAAGTAAAGGCAAGAGTAGTTAGCATTACAAGTTCTAGACAGAGAACCAGAAAAAAGTCAGAACAGGGCAAAATTCTGATATGTTCATGTCAGAGTCCTTGAAGAGAGCTTCCAAAAGCATCCCTCTATTGGGTTCCTCCTCGTTTTTCTTTTGTCTTCCAAGGCTGGAAGACAATCACTCAAGAGTGATTGATTCAGGATTTGCTTTCAGGTATTTTGCTAGTTGTTGGGCTGATTAGAATCAGTATCAGTTCCCTCTCAAAGGCTTCTAGATAGGGGGGGAAAACAAATTTATTCTTCATTTTAGAACAATAGTGGGTTATATCCCTTAGCTATAAGTGGGCACTACAGTATTGTATCTGGGAAGTGTAATCCCTTGAACTCTTAAAGAAATATATTGATGACTTTACTCTTTGGTTATACTTTCCTTTTGGGTGTTTAAGATTATACAGTTGGCCCAAATAAATCAATTTATTCTTACACTTAAGGTCATTTGAGGATCTGTTCCTCAGGGGTCACATGGGCTTGGGAGGAGCTCCTGAGTCTTTTCTTTTAGCAGTTCCACCTACATGAAGTTAAGTCAAAGGTCCTGCTCAACCATATCCAGCTTACTTGGAATCATGAATGAGATGTTTCCTCTGAGTTGACTCTTCTCTTTATAAACAGGACACTGGTTCAAGTCCATCTCATAGGGTCTCTATGTCCTCCCTGAACAAGAGGACAGGTGGCTCACCACAGTTACAGGACATTTTGATTGATGTTTCATAGCCCCTTGGAACTTAGTTGACCTTGGAGGCAAGGGGCATAAACTGTCCTTTAAGTTCCTCTGATCAGATTAGTATAGGCCTCAAACTATGGCTGTTAAACATCCAATAAGGTTAGTTCCATCAGTCTGGTACTTTTAATTATTATGTGCTATGTAGATAAGGCTTGGGTAAAAAAAACAAATATTCTCAGATAAACTTTGACTTGATATATATTTTGTTCCTTAAACTAGTTGACTAATCTATGACCATAGACATTTTAAGATTATGTGTATATTATTTTTGTCTAATTCTTTATATATCATAAGAAACCTACACACACCTTCATCAATTGCTTAGGCTTTCTTATTTTTTCTGTTTGGACTCTGGCATCACACTCTGAAAGAACCGACTATCCCTTTTCAGCAGTAATCAATTGCCAGTTGTTTCTCAGCTAGGAATGGGGCTTCTTGGCCACCTCCCACCTCCATGCTGGAGTTTTGTCTAGACTGGACTTTCACAGTTTTTGTGAATGCTGTCACAAGGAATTTTGGTTTATATGGTAAACTACCCTGTTGTGTGCAGGGCATTCCTTGTATTCTTCTAACATCTCTGGTGTTTACCCCCCCACTTACAAATGACCCCTGAGCCTTTGGGAGAGAGAGTATGATAGAGGCATCCCATTTAGAGTCAAGGACTGCAGTTTCATATTTTTTGCACATTTCCATGGAAGGCCACAACTGCCCCAAATGTAGAGAATTATAAGCTGCAGAGTATGTGTCCTTCTGCTGGACTCATATTAAATCGCACCCACCCAGGGCTCAGGTACCATTGCAGAAGAGGAGCTGGAAAGATTGTAGAGCCAGTGGTAGTGCACAACCATAATGAAACAAGGCTCCTCCAGAGTCCTCCAGGCTCCTGGGAACTTGCTCATATGAACTTACTGCCATAGTGACAGTATGGACAAGACCCATGCAAACTCAGTCAGACAAAAACCAGAATGCAGTTGGGGAAAAGGGCAGGAGACTCCAACCTTAGCTGAGCAATTACTGGCAACTGACTACTACTGGGTGAGGGAGAGTCAATCTTTAAGGGAGTGATGTTATATAGGCTGACCAGGTTCCAGTGAATTAACTCACACCGAGAGACATCCAGGTATACAAACTTGACTAGACAGGCCTTAACATATATTACGGAATGCATGAAATCCTGTGTAGGGTGGGCTATAGGGCAGTGCATATAGGGGAAGGAGTCTAAATATGATTAAGATCTATTGAGTGAAATGCACAAAATTCAATAAAAATATACATTGAAAGACTCTGCAGTATTTAGGTAGAATATTCTGTAGATGTCTGCTAAGCTGTTCTTTTGGTCTATGATGCCATTTACCTCTGATGCTTCTTTATTGATTTTTTGTGTGGATGACCTGTCTATTGGCAAGAGTTGGGTGTTGAACACACTACATACTACAACTGTCTTGAAGTCAGTCTGTACCTTTGTGTCCAGTAGTGTTTGCTTTATTAAATTGGCTGAGTTAAACCTCAGTGCAGATATGACTGGAATTATAATAACCTCTTGATGGATTATTCTACAATCTACATGAAAAGATTTTTTAAAAAAGATTTTTCTTATTACTAATTATATGTATGAGGTGGGGGCATGTTCATGAGTGCAGGTGCCCACAGAGGCCTGAGGCACTGGATTTCCTGGAGTGGTTGTGAGACTCCTGACATTGGAACTGGGAACTGAACCCTGGTCCTTTGCAGGAACATTATGCATGATTAGCCACTGTGTCATTCCTCCAGTGCCTAAACTAATTGTTCTTATCTCCTCTAAGTTTGTCTTGAAGTCTACTTTATCATATATTAGTTTAACGACCTCTGTGTTCTATGACAAAACACTCTGGCTAATACTAACTTGAGGAGCAAAGGATTTATTTGGCTTATATCTCCCAGGTCAGTTTATCACTGAGGGATCCCAAAGTAGGAACTCAGGGCAAGAACCTGGAGGCAGGAGCTGAACCACAAGCCATGGAGGAATTCTGCTTACTGGATTCTTCTCTTGGCCTATGCTCAGTACAGGACATCCTGCCTAGGGGTGACACTGCCCACAGTGGGAGGGACCCTCACATCAATCAACAATCAAGAAAATGGCTCACAGACATGGCCATAGGCCAGCCCAAAGGAGGCAATTCCCCAGTTGAGTCTCCCTCTACCCAAATGTGTCAAGTTGACAACTAAAGCTCTCCAGAACACCCTGATTGCTGTCTATTTTTATTAATTGGAATATAGTTTTCTGTAGTTTCACCATAAGTCTGTGTTTGTCTCTGCCAGTGAGATTTAATAAAGAGATGAAGCCTGAGCTGACAAGGATAAATGGAAAAAACTCTTTGCCTACAATTCTGACAATCTGAATCTGGTCCCCCAAACCTCCATTGTGGAAGAAAACACAATTGCCTCAAGTGGTCCTCTAACCACTGAACAAAAAACAATAATAAATTTAAATTTAAAATTTTTAAAGAAATAGATCTTGTTTTTCTTTATTCTTGAGAAAAATAAGAGACAAAACTTGGATAGAAAACAGTAATGTGGAGAATATAGGTCCAATTGCATCACAACTGCATTGAATATTGTCAGTTGAATTCTCTAAAAACAATTTTTAATGTTCATAAAAAGTAAAATTGAACTTTGCATTGTTTACAATGGGTAAATCACATATATAAAGACCCTGAAAAGTAAAATTATAGAAAATATCCTGTGTTCACTAAAACATAAAATGTTGGCATTCTTATACTAATAGGAGAAGTAAAAGAGATGTTAAGGTAGATACTGTCAGTAAAGGTTAAACTACCAACCAATTAAAATGCAATGGTGTGCCACTGAATAAGTAATTTTTATAGCATTTGTCAGTTTCCATGGTGTAATTATTTCCAGGCTCTCCAGTTTCAAGCTATTCACATAAAGTTATAAATGCCAAGTTGGGAAACGATCTACACAAGCAGTATAAACCCAGTGTAAGCCTGCTTCATCAACACAAAGCCACGTCAGTCCACCACAAGTACATCATGATGCGAAATCTATGTATACTCAAAAATGGCATATATACAAGTGTATGTGTATGTTTATAAAACATGTTATATCTCAAAGAGGAAAATGACAAATCTACAGTTATAATGCTGTAACATATTTTGTGCAGGATTAGTGATAGAGAGCAAACAACTCAAGTATCAAAATTGATCCCACTGACATATTAAGGACACTGTACAAGACTTGAGATGGAACCTAGCATGAGTGAGGCCCTGTGCTCAGTCCCCAGAACTTCGTCAAACAAGCAAACAATAACAAAAAGGCTGTATATAAAAATGTAGTACACATTACTTTAAACATACATAGTTGTCAACTATACAATAATTTTAGGAAACAACTAAAAATGTTCATGACTGGAATAAGTGGATTTAGAGTCTGTCATTTAAAGAAGTTGGTCTTACTGACAAAAATTTCCAAGGCCTGTTTTATATCTCTATTCCTCAGGCTATAGATGAAAGGATTCAGCAAGGGTGTAACTACTGTATAAATTACAGAAGCAATTACATCATTGTTGCCGGAGTTCTGAAATGAAGAGAAAAAATAAACACCTGCAAGTGTCCCATAGTATAAAGACACCACAAAGAGATGTGAGCCACAGCTAGAAAAGGTTTTAAAGAATCTTTTAGTGCAAGGGGCCCTCAAGACAGCGCTCGCTATATGAATATAAGAGCCCAGGATACTACTCAAAGGCAGGATGAAAAGTAGCCCTCCCTCAGTGAAGATGACAAGCTCATTGAGTGAGATGTCAGAGCAGCTCAGCTTCAGGAGAGCAGTGAGGTCACAGAAAATGTTAGGGATGGAATTACTGGCACAGAAGGACAGTTGAACCAAGAGGAGGGTGTGCAGTAGGGCATGGACACAACTAAAAAACCAGGATCCAGCAACTAACCAGACACACAGCTCCTCCCTCATGATAGTTATATAGTGCAGTGGGTGGCAGATGGCCACATACCTGTCATAGGACATCACTGCAAGAAGGAAATTATCCAGACAGCAAAAGAGAACAAAAAAATACATCTGAGAGATGCATGCCTTGTAGGAGATGGATTGTTGCCCAGTCTGAATATTCACCAGCATTTTTGGAACTGTAATAGATGAAAGGGAAATGTCAGAAAAGGCCAAGTGGCTGAGGAAGAAGTACATGGGGGTGTGGAGGCGAGAGTCCAGCCTGATGAGCAGGATGATGAGCAGGTTCCCCAGCACTGTGGTCAGGTACATGGCCAGGAACAGGGTGAAGAAGATGCCCTGCTGCTCTGGCTGGATGGGGAGCCCCAGGAGGATGAACTCAGACACACTGCTCCGGTTCCCCTTCTGCATGCTGTTCTTGTATCTGTTGAGGATTAGAGAAAGAGTGAAATGCTAGTGAATGTGGTCATCATGTCATTGCAATGACCTTTTAAGTATGGCGATGGTCACTTTTATTCAGATGCAAGTAATTATGTATGTACAGCTGGAGAAATTTTCACATTAGTTTTTATTTACTTTCAACTTAGCAGTAACTTGTTTGACAGTAACTGGTGAATATTAAATGTCACTTCCTTACCTACACTAAAATAATAAAAATGCCAGTATTCATACGTTACACGCTGTATCATCATGTTTATAGGCTATCCAATTTAAACATATTTTTTGGTTTTGTTTACTTTGCAATAAAAATTTATCCATGTTTTCTTTTTCTAAATTTTATTGGCAAATATTCATTGTATGTAGGGATAGGTTTCATAGAGATATTTTCATTCAAGTGTGTTATGTGTCATGTTCACCTTCATTTTCCCTGTCTCTCTATCTCTGTCTCTGTCTCTGTCTCTCTGTCTCTCTCTCTCTCTCTCTCTCTCTCACACACACACACACACACACACACATACACACACATGCATGAAATTCCCATTGATCACTGTTCTTCCCCAAGTCTTGTTTCTTAATTTTATCTACACTTCTGTTAATTTCTCATACATTTGGTTCATGAACAATAAATATGTTCTGCTATAATTCCAATGATACATCAGACCTTCACATTAAAGACATGTCTTTCTAAAGAAACCAGGGTTGCTAGTTCTTTATTTAACCTGAACTTACTTAGCAAGAGCCTTGATCCAGCCACACACTCATGTGTGACCACATAAACATATAGAGG
Source organism: Nannospalax galili (assembly GCF_000622305.1). Classification (NCBI taxonomy): domain Eukaryota; kingdom Metazoa; phylum Chordata; class Mammalia; order Rodentia; family Spalacidae; genus Nannospalax; species Nannospalax galili. The sequence goes on along the minus strand of NW_008331486.1, from coordinate 32,649 downwards.
TAAATAAGAATTGCCAAGTCTCCGAGTAGAAGGAGTTTATATCTTCATAAGATGTCACATTCAAATATCAGTAATTTACTCTGAAATGTGAAATGAAGAGTAGGGAACAGGTATCAGTAATTTGTATGAGGTTTATTATTGTTTGTTTATTTGTACAAGCTACTGTGAATTGTTTACTTTGTTTTCTACAGTGTACCCTACCTCACCTTGGAAAAAGATAGAAAGAAAATATTTCATAATCTCATATATAAAATTTTAAAATAGTCAAATATAGACAAAATTAAAGGGTGACCACCAGTTATTTTTAAACAATGTAAAACATCCTAAGTTAGAATAGACTTAAAGCTTTGTCACAGGCTTACAGTGGAATTGTCTGGAACTTAATTTTTCTGAGTCCTTTGAAATTACCTGTCACCTGACTTATGCCCTGCTGTTGACTGATTCCTAATTATGTGGCACATAGTTTGTGATAGTTACCTTTTATTGTCAAATAGACACAACTTAGAATCACCTAGAAAGAGTCTCAGTGAGGGATGTTTGGATTGGGTTGGCCTTTGACTATATCTATGGGGGATTTTCTTAATTAAGTTAACAAAGGTGGAAAGCCACAACCTGAAAGGGCACAGCACCATTCCAGGAATTGCACCCTGAAATGTATAAGAGTAGAGAAAGCTATCTGAGTGCTAAACATGCTTGCATTCTTTCTTTCTGCTTTTGACTTTAAAATGTGATTAGATGTCTCAAGTTCCTGCAACTGTGACTTCCTTAAAGTGATGGAATAGAACCTGGTGTTGTGAGATAAAATCAACCTTTACTCCCCTAGAAAAATGACTTGTCACCAAAAGTACACAGGCCAGGTTTCCAAGCCAACATTAATAATACCATCAGATACTAATTTCAATGATTTGCACGAACTTTCCAACTAATCCTTGTCACAACCCTAACAAATAAATAGTATCATAGCCATTTAAACAATGAGAGAGTAAGAGTACTTAAATATTCAACTGAAAAATAAATGAGGGGCTGGAGTGATAGCTAAATGGTTAAGATAGCTGGCTACTCTTACAGAGGAAAAGGTTCGGTTCCCAGCACCTACATGACGACTAACAGCCATCCATAATTCCAGTTCCAGGGGCTCCAACTCCCTCATTTGACCTGCATGAACATTGCACAACATGGGTGTACTTACATACATGCAGGAACAGCACTCATACACTTAATAAAAATAAATAAATTCTTTCCATTTTTTCTGCTGTTACATTTCTAGATAGGCTCAGTAGACTCTGGTGAATGAACTTGCACTGAGGGACACCTGGATAAAAATGCTTCACCAGAAAGGATTTAGCATATATGACAGAATACCTGAAATCTGGTGGGGTGGGACTATGGGGGCATGAAGAAATGAGGATGTCTAAATTTGATTAAAATGTATTATACGAAATGGACAAAATTCAATAAAAATATTAAAAATGAAAAACAAAAAATGAAAATTTAATTCATAAATCAATAAACTAGCAGGTGGAATCACAATACATCCCTGAGTGGCAGAAGCCATGCTCTTAGTCACTCCTAACCTTTCTACCAAATAGTTATCATATTAAACTGACTGCTAGTGACTTATTATACACATAGATGAATCCATTTCTCAATTCTCACCAGAGAAACTTCCTCATGCAACAAGTGAGATATTAACACAGGAAGCTACAACTGGCCAAAATGTAGAGGATAAAAGACTTCAGAGTGGCTGTCCCTAGGTAGGCTTCTGATATTAAACCTCAGCCACCCTGGACCATTACAGAAAGATGGTAAGAGCTAGGGTTGATGGCTGACCTCAAGGAAACAGAGTTTCCAAGGCAGTTGGGAACTTGCTCATATGAATGTAAAGCAATGGTAACAACATGCACAAGACCCAAGAAAACTCAAACCAGACAGAAATCTGGCCCAGAAGTAAAGAAATGGGTAAAAAGCCTCAGACTTAGGTGAGGAATTCTTGGCAACTGATCACTGCAGGGTGAGGGAGAGTTGGTCTTCTTTAAGGGAGTGACACTACATAGTTTAGTCAACTAGTTTAAGGAATAAAGTATACATCTAGTCAAGGTTTATCTGAGAATATTGGGTTTTTTACCCAAGCCTTATCTAAATAGCATATGATAATTTAAAATACCAGACCAGTGGAACTAATTTTATTGGATGTTTAACAGCCTATACTAATGTGGTCAGAGGGCTTTAAAGGATAGTTTTTGCCCCTTGCCCTCCAAGGTTGACTAAGTTCCAGGGGACTATGGAACATCTCTCAAAATATCATGTAATTGTGGTGAGTCACCTGTCCTCTCGTTCAGGGAGAACATGGAGACCCCATGAGATAAACTTGAACCAGTGTCCAGTCTACAAAGAGGAAAGTCAACTCAGAGGAAACATCTCATTCATGCTTCCAAGTGAAGCCAGACATGGTCGAGTAGGACACTTGACTTATCTTCACATAGATGGAACTGGTAAAAGAAAGGAGCCAGGAGCTACTCCCAAGCCCATGTGACCCCTGAGGAACAGATCCTCAAATGACCTTAATGTGAAAATAAATTCATTTATTTGGGCCAATTGTATAGTCTTAAACACTCAAAAAGAAAGTATAACCAAAGAGTAAAGTCATCAATATATTTCTTTAAGAGTTCAAGGGATTTCACTTCCCAGATATTAGGCTTAACCCTATATAAAAAATTATTTAGACAATTATTTCTCATTGATGATTTTGTTGCTAACCAGAAAGTGCTGCTCAGGTGTAAGACTTCAAATCTTGGTCTCCAATATTGTAGTGCCCACCTGTATCTAAGGGAGACAACCAGCTATTGTTCTAAAATGATGAATAAATTTGTTTTCTCCCCCTATCTAGAAATCTTTGAGAGGGAACTGATACTGGCTATCAAAATACCTGAAAGCAAATCCTGAATTCATCACTCTCGAGTCCTGCCTTGGAAGACAAAAGAAAAATGAGAAGGAACACAATAGAGGGATGCTTTTGAAAGCTATTGTCAAGAAATTCCAGTGGACGCTCATATGAACATTTGAAAATGGCCCTGTTCTGACTTTTTTCTAGTTCCCTGTCTAGAACTTGTAATGCTAATTACTCTTGCTTTTACTCTTCCCTCATATCTCCTATTCACAATTCAAGGACTTTCTTTTCTCTTTAGAGATAAGAGTTCTGCAATTTGTGAGTCTTTTAGATAGACCCACTGAAGGGGTACTCCAACTGTGTCACCCTGTGACCCTATTCAGCATGGAAGAAGGCAGAGTGGTCTATGTCCCGATTTCCTATTGGCAATTTGGGTAACCTCTTCAGAGGATGGTGTGATAAGAATAGGAGGTAGTAATTGTCTAGGCAGTTAGGGTAAAAAGATCCTGAAGAAAAGTAACCTGTTTCTTGGCTAAACGTCAAAATGTCCTTGGGCCTCTTAGCAACATACTCTGTTCCAAAGGCCAAACACGTCAAAAGTATTTGGGAGCTTGTATCTAACCCTTAAAATATGTTAGGGTTACCTCTTCAGAGGAGGAAATGTTAGAGTAGCCAAAAGCCCCATGAAAATAAATAAATAAATAAATAGATAGATAGATAATAAATAAAAGAAGAAGAAAGAGTACATGAAGTTATCAGAAAAAAGTGATGTGGAGATATGGGAAGAGTTGGAGGGGAGGGAAGGGCATGGATTTGATCAAAACACCTTATATGCATGTGTGGAATTCTCAATAATTTATTTATAAAAAAGAAAAGTAATTGTGGGTCTCTCCCCTTCCTCATGGGTCATTGGCCACTGATCTGTGAGAACAAAGGGAGCAGAGGTGGCGAGCAGGGTCCGAAGGCCATGAGTAGGATGGAAAAAGCCTTCCAGGAGTCAGCTTCAGTGAGCCAGCTCATTTATTCAGTGGGGTTGGGGGAACATATAGGGTGAGGAAGGTAGTCAAAACTTCACCTGATAGGTGTTCACAGCTTGCTTAATTTGCATATGGCAGGAAGACCCTATCACCTGGCTATAATGCAACACCTAATTATCACACAGGAAGAAACCTAGGGGCAACTTTTGCAGGTAACTATGCCAAAGGTCATGTTCCAAATAAGGCCAGGTACCTGTGCTTAGAGACACTTTCCAAATAAGGTCAGGCAGAGAGCAGGAAGCCCCTGCTGAGAAAGGGAGTCCTTCATACAGTGCCCAGCTCTGTAGAGCTATCCAGAAATGGTGGGCTGTGACCTTCACAGCAGGGTCCCCCAACAAGTAACAAGTCATGGGGAACAAGTCAATAAGCAGCTTTTCTCCAGATCCTCATGGTCTCTGCTTCAGTTCCTGCCTCCAGGTTCCTGCCTGAGTTTCCTGTTTGAAATCTCTCAATCATGAATTGTCACATGGAATTTAAACCAAATAAACTGCTTTTTCAAAAAAAGGGGGAGGGGAATGAAAACAAATGACTCAATAAAGCCTCAACGCATGACAGAATGTATAAAATCTGGAGGGAGGGTTCTGGGGTGCAGATAGGGGAGGAGGTCTAAATATGATTAAGATGTATTGTATGAAATGACAAAAATTCAATTGAAAATAGAAAATTAATTAATTAAATTGAAAAATTAATAAGCTAAGCAATTAGGTGCAACAGGGGGAATTACAATACATTCCTGACTGGCAGACTCTGTGCTCTTAGAACTCCTAACAGAACACATGTTCATCAGTTATCAAAAGATCCAAAGCCATGTTACATCCACTACTTTTTTCAAAAATCTTTAGCTCCTTGTTTACAAAAAAATACTACTCACATTTTACAAATCATGCAGTTACCAAAGGATTTCTGCATTCTTTAACTTCTTTCAAAACAATAAACATATATTTTGGGCCAGTAAGATGGCTCAGTAGGTAAAGGTGCTTGCTGCCAAGCCTAATGGCCTGAGTTCAGTCCCCAGAACTCACATTGTAGAAGGAAAGGAAAGACTCTCACAAGTTGTTTGCTTACTTTCACACACATTGTGCCATGTGTGTGATCACATATATATAAACAAATAATTAATAATGGAACTTAGTCTTGTGATGGAGAGAGAGAGAGAGAGAGAGAGAGAGACTTTATGATATATAAGGCAGTATATATGATGTCCTTCATTTCATAGACATGAAAATATCTAGGCCATAGAGATCAGTAACCAACCAAAGGACATTCACTTATTTGACAGTAGATTTCCCATTCAACATTTCTTTGAATAGGAAGTTGTGTTAGAGTTTAGGGTTAGCCAGCAACATCCTTGGAGAAGGCATATCTTGTATAGGGGCATGGCATCCAGTCATCCTCAGGAAACTTGTGTTTTATCCATAGCACAGGCTAACCCTGTTCATGGCCCCCAAGGAAGATAATGACCAGATGCCAATGGAGAGACATCCATGTCTGTTCACTGACAGATTCTGTGTCACCTCACCAGGAAACCATAGCAACCACCTATGAACTCAGTACCACCCATGAATACTGATACCCCAATATAGATAAGGGCTTACAGGAGAGAGCTCAGGGCATAACTTTGAAATATAAGAAGTCTAAATAAGTCAGTTCTCTCTGGCTTTTATGTGTTCTTCCCCTAGAAAATGGTGAAATAAAGAATCTCCATCATGCAAACATTAGTTTGGGGAAAAACATTAAAATTCCTTTTTACTGACCACCATATGCCAAGCATGGTGTTGAATAATTTGTGTGCACTGGTTCACTTGTTCACCAAAATATAACTATAAAGTTTGGCCTATTTCACCCCTTTAATAGTGAGGAGAATGCATCTCAGAGAACTCCAGTCACTACTAATGTGCAGAGGGCAGACTGATGATTGAACACAATTATTATTTCCTGACTCTGGACTCTTATTCTTTAGATAAGAACTGCATGGTAACAAAATACACAGGAACCTGCCTACCTAATGCAGCATCATGACTGCTGAGAGATTATTAAGAAGATATTTGGCTTCACAGGGACTAATCAGATCCTCTAGAGCTCACAGATGAGATACAGACACCACACACATACATATCTACAGACAAACAGACAGACACTTAGGTTGATGATTTCTGATTTCTTACCGTCTACAGTGGTCCTAAAGAAAGGATGTGTGGTTCAAGTACCCAGAGTCATAATAACAAAACTCACAACTAATATACAGATTTGATACACAACACACAAAAACTGAAACAGCCACACAAAAGTTGTAGAATCAACATGACACATCTAGCAAGACATAAAAAAACCACATCTCAGAATACACACATGCACACACACACACACACAAACACACAAACACACACACCAGACAACAAAAACACAAGGTCAAATATATCACACAAAATTCATACAAAAATAAATCAATTACATGAATATGCTTCTTTCCTCTCAGGCAACAAGAAACATACATGGTGTACACATACACCCCCACTCAGGATAACAGTTCCAGTTCCCACTGACCTATGCCTAACATGCATGAAGGGGTCAGTCAGAGAAGCTCTGAGTCCTTTTCATTCACAGGCACATAAACACTGCCTACAAATAAAACAAATGGCAACACATTAACATATACATAAACATATACCATTCTCAAATATGTGCAACCACACACCAAATATGACTCAGACAACATGGAAGGTCAGCAACACCACAAGTGCGAAAATGAGCAAACACATAAGTGTTCCAGATTGCTCAACACATCCATTCTCTTCAAATTTTTTAATCATATCTACTGAACTATATCTGTCCAAAGATAAAAATGGATGAGTCACAGAATGAAAGTATGACAAATATTTTATATAAAGAAATAATTTGGAGAACCCCGTCTCCAAAAAAACCCCAAACATAAGTGGTCTACTCTTGTTTAATGTATGTGTATTTAAGAGTTATATGTTCTGAGTCTCAAAAGGAAAAGCCTTTTCAATTACATAAAACACACAAAGTGAGAGAGAGAGAGAGAGAGAGAGAGAGAGAAAGTGAGAGAGAAATCACAGAGTAGATATACCTACATTTTGCAAGCAACACACTACCACACAGCATACATTTGGAAACATGTATAATACACACACACACACACACACGCACACACACACACACAGAGAGAGAGAGAGAGAGAGAGAGAGAGAGATACACATCTTACCAACGAAGAGCTCCCAAATCCTTCTGACTTCTGTTAGCTCTTGTTCAGTTCAGGTAACTGATAATCCAGCTGTCTGAATCTTTGGGTTCTTGATAAGGACATTGAGAACATAAAAAACAGTCAGGCATGATGCTGCATGCCTTTAATCCCAACACTCAGGAGACAGAGGCAGGTGGACAAGCTGGAGCTACAGTGAGACCTCCTCTCAAAAAAAGCCTGACATCCTCTGTTATCCTAGACCTCCTGACCTCTGCCTGTCCTTGAGCACCAGAAAACTATGTAGGATGAGAAAAGAGTTAGGGAAAGTCCTTAGGCTCCTGATTGAGAAAGAACCAAAGTAGAATAATTACTGTCAGTTCCTACCAGTCCTTGGGGAAGAATTCACATGGGAGGGACTAAGCAGGGACTCCGCAGGCCCTGAGCTGCTCATACAAGAGTTGTCTATGTATGGTCCAGATGCCAGAGATACTATGTTATCATCTTCTTTTGTTATCCCTAAATCCCTGAGACAGTAAACTTCTAAAGAGTCAAAGGTTGTTTTGGCCCTGTTTTGGAGGTTTCAGCTCATGATCAAGTCTCTCCATTGTTTGGGGCCTGTGATGAAGCAGTGGATCATGGTAGACGCACATGGCATAGAAAGAACTGCAAACTTCGTTGATAGGAAGCAAAGAGAGGCAGGGGAAGAGGTGAGATCCTGCCCTCACCCCATGCAAGGGAATGCCTCCAGTGACCTGGTGGACCTCAGATAGACCCTACCTCCTAAGCCTTTCTCATTTGACAATACTGCCACCTGGAGGACATGGGCCTTTTGGTGAGATTTAAGTGCCATATTATATTTGGTACCCTGGACTCCTCTTCACCTAGTTGTATCTCTTTCCTTATGTATATGTATGTATATATATATATATATCTGCAATAGCAGTGAGCACTCACTCTTTTGTGGTTGTTTTTGCTTTTTTGAGAAAGGGTCTCCTGGTAGCCACAGCTGTCTTGGAACTTACTATGTATACCAGGCTGGCCTCGAACTCATAAAGATCCTCCTGCCTCTGCCTCCCAAGTGCTGGGATTAAAGGTGTGCACCACCACGCCTGGCCTCCTTATGTATATTTTTAATTAAATTTTTGTGTTCTATACAATATATTTTAATCATATTTAGATCCCCTCCATATCTTCACCCCCATAAACGCCCCCCACTGGATATGTTAAGTTCTATCAAGTTAATCTTTTGTGTACAAATGAACCTCAGTGCAACTTTATCTACTACAGTTTAGTAAGTCTATCTAGAGTCAGTTCTTTAAAGATCAACTCTCCCTCATCTAGCAGTGATCAGCTGCCAATAGTTCTTCCAAAAGGTTGGGACTGCTTGTCCATTTCCTGAATCCATGCTGAGCTTTTGTCTGGTTGGAGTCAGCATGGGTCTTGGGCATGCTGTCACCATTGCTGCAAGGTCATATGAGCAAGTTTCCAAAGTCCTCTGTTTTCCTTATGTTCATGCACCAATGACGGGTTCTTAAAATCTTTCTACCCCCTCTTTCCCAATAGTCCCCGAGCCATGGGTGAGGTTCAATATATACGACCTATCCAGGGACACCCACTCTGCAGTCTCTTATTCTCCACACCTTGGCCAGTTGTGGCCTCCTGTGTGCATCACACTGTTGCATGAGGAAGCTTCATTGGTGAGAGTTGAGGGATGTATTAGGATTCTCTCTACCTATTGTTCATTATGTTCTATGAGCCTTAGGTGTAGCGGTTCCACTGTAAATGTGTCACTTAGGGTTGGGCATCTCTCAGATATTCTCTGTGTGTGAACAGTTGTGGAACTCTGTAATAGTCTTCATCTGTTGCAAAAATAAGTATCTTTGATGAATTGTGTATGATATATTTGTCTGTAAATATAGAGATCCATATTTAGAATACAGTAAGAAATTTCATTTGTCTAGAGATATGACAGAGACAGGGTTTTATCTAGGATCTATAGCCTTTCCAGTCATGTGTATTTGTCTATGTTTATACCCATGAGTTACCACTAATTGAGAGGTTTTTAAGTCCAATTATAAAGCTATTGAAAGGTGTTAACATATATGTCAGAATCCATGGAATCTGGTGGGAGGGTGTGAGAGGGTGAAGATGGGGGGAGGAGTTCTAAATATGATTAAGATTTATTGTATGAAACGCACAAAAACTCAATAAAATATATCCATTTAAAAAAGTATGTTTGGGGCTGGAGAGATGGCTCAATGGTTAAGAACACTGAATGTTCTTGCAGAAGATCCAGTTTCGGAGAGGTTTTTAAGTCCAATTATAAAGCTATTGAAAGGTGTTAACATATATGTCAGAATCCATGGAATCTGGTGGGAGGGTGTGAGAGGGTGAAGATGGGGGGAGGAGTTCTAAATATGATTAAGATTTATTGTATGAAACACACAAAAACTCAATAAAATATGTCCATTTAAAAAAGTATGTTTGGGGCTGGAGAGATGTCTCAATGGTTAAGAACACTGAATGTTCTTGCAGAAGATCCAGTTTCAAATCCCAGCACACACACGGCAGCTAACAACTGTCCATAACTCCAGTTCCAGGAGATCTGACAGCCTCTTCTGACCTTTGCAGGCAATGCATGACAAGGGTGCACTTACCTACATGCAGGCAATATACACATACTATCACCCAAGTTTTCTAGGGTCCCTTGCCCCTGGAGCTATTAGACAAACCATATAGCACAGTTTATCTGAATTTTTCACAGTTTATATCTTTGGGGTGAGGGAGTGGAGAGACAGAGAAATGAACACCAGACACCCAGCACCCAGATCTGGGTGGCTCGTCCTGTGGTTCCGATCATTTCCGCATTCACTAACACTCTCCATTAGCTTTTGCCCATACATCGTGGGCCCACAGTCTCACCCCTGGTCAGTAAATGCCCCCTCTCACGTCCATGTGGGTGAGACTCCCAGGCCATCTTTTCATGCCAACGCTTCTGTTGCTTCTGTTCCAAGATGGCGCCCAAAAGCCCCTACTTCTGTGGCTAACTCTCTGTAGTCAATTCTCTGCAGTAGGCCCTTTGCCTCAGAGGAACCAGGCCTCTTGAGACACATCCCACCCCTTTCCTCCAGTCTTACAATTTTCCATCAATCTTCCACTAAGGTCCCTGGGCCTCGGAGGGCGTGACCTGTAGGGTTATCTCTCTTGTATCATGGTGAGATAGTGACTTCTGGGGCCTTCCCATTATCTGTCTTCAAGCCATGGCTGTTGATCTATCTCAGTGGTATTTCTTCTACTATAAAGACAAATATAAGGAAGTAGACACATTTAATCAAACATGAATGTAAATACAAATACCTAGAGGATATCTCAGTAGGTGTACTATATTCATTAAATGGTGTACTTGTGATGGCTTCCCCACTAGGGCCTGTAGCCTTTCTCGACACAGGAGGTTGGCCTGGTCTACAGCACCAGATGTGTGTTCCAACCCTGGGAGCGGGCCTTATCCAATTAGAAATTTGTCAGGTGTACGTATGTTGATTGAGCCATTATTGCCCTTGCAATCATTGCTTGGCATGTCTGTAATGTGCAGCATGCAGAGTCCATAGTTGAGTAGAATCATAGGGGATCCTTTCTTCCCCAACCATGTGCATAACACCCTCTGGCACTATGAACGTCATCCATCCAGTGGCATGGAGTTATTTTGGCTTAGTCTCAGCTCCATCTCTATTTCTCTTCCTGTGCTCACATCATGCAGTGTCTTCAGCAACATGGCCTTACTGAACTTTCTAGTGTACAACAACATTAGTGGCAATAGCCTTGGTGAATTTGAGGACCTCTAGGATTTCTCTCAGACCAACAGCTCATGGAGGGGCAACCCACCCCGGTACTGTAGATTTTCTTAACACTTGTGTAGTTTGGGAACCTCTGTTTTTATCTTATCCAACCATAAAGCTTCCAAGACTCTTACAGCTATAGCTGGCTTTTGCTTCTTCAGGTATCTTTCAAATGGGATTCACATCTGTAAAATACTCAAAGGAAGGTTAAGATCATATATTAAATCAATCAAAGACAAGGTATAATACAGCATGGGAAAGTTTTATCCATTTTCATTTACTGTTTTCTCCATAGATCTTTGTTAGCTATCATAGCATAGGTACAGGGTATTAATTTGGTTAATTCTTTACTATCTTTAGGTATCCCTTTGGAGTCATGTCACACTTGGGGGATTTTACATTTAGTCTCTTTGTATTAGTTTATCCTTGATACAGTTACAGGTGTTGGATCCAGTTGCCTGACCCTACACTAGACTAAGAAGGCAGAGGGTCTCTCTAGTCTGCGCTGCACCTGTGGGTTCCCTGAGTCAGGCAGGCCCTGGGTCTACCTCCTGACTGTAGCCATATCTGTTCTCTCCATTGAACATACCTGGCTTCTGGAGGAGGCCTTGGTGGGAAAAACTGCTTCCACCCTTAGTATAGCCTTTATCACAAGAGAAATGCTCCTTATTTAATCTTTGGGGATTTTTAACCACTCCTGGGGCAGTTTTTATCATTTGAATGCATTTTGTAAACTGTTCTTCTAGTTTTCAAGCCTTCCCGAAATTCTTTAGTACTGAATTTGGTTTTCTAGCAATTTTTTTTCTCTGGGAATTTGGGCTCGACATAAGTCTTGCCACACTTGTCTTTGATTAACCCAAATAGACCATTTTTTCTGTTTAGTCTCTTTTATATCTCTTATATGGTCGTCTGTTATTCTACAGACATGTTTTACATGCTCGTTAAAATCATTTAGATCTTCTAAAGCCTCTCTCACTCCACAAAGATCCTGTCCCATTAAAGGGCTTAGTAAAACCATTAAAGCTCCATACCATTTTCGAGGTCTCAGTTGAATTAAGCTTTCCTTTATTCCTCTGGTGAACACAGTCTTATCTGGCCCAGTGAACTGGGTATCATATATTGCTTTTCTCACACCTAGTTCTCTCAGTAATGCCTGTCCCTCCTTTATAGTCCTCCAGCCTTTGTTAATTATTAAAATTTCACTTGGTGATGACCATGTATCACTAATGCCTTCCATCTGCCATCCCATTAAGGACTGCCCCCCATTGCATTGGCCTACACTGAACAGCCTATATTGCAAAGATGGATGGGTGGTTATATAACTCAGCTGTGAAACTTCTGAAGGCCTTGGACCAATGTCATTTGCTCCCATGCCCCACACTCTCACAAGCCATGTGCTAGGGGCTCTCTGATTGCTTGCTTCTAAGTTTTCCCTAGTTTTAACAGTTCCAGTGTGGAGTATTTCCTAGCTACAGCACTGATATATATATTTTTTTCTTTTTATATCAATGGTTGAATCTGAGGAGCACTTTTAGCTACTTTTGTTTTCAGGTCATCTCCTTTTTTACCATTATCTGTCTTTTCCTCTGAGTCCTTTGACCTTACACAAGTTAAAATGTCCCATATTTTTTCTCTCTTAAGCTCTGCAAATGGATCTGCCAGTACTTCCCTAGCCTTTTCAGCTTTCCATGCCTTGGGCACATCTTTTATTATGCAAATTGGCCACACCCCATGCCCAGGTCCTCTGCTAGTGTCCAGGATCCACAACAGTTTTTCTATAACCTTTAATAAATCTTCATATATCTGCAATTGGGCTGTTTCCCCACATCTACAACACAGCTGTGGCCCATGCTTCTGCATGGCTGGCTTCTTTCTAGTTACATATTTTATAATCCACTGTAAAATGCACATGAGCGCCACCATTAGCTCTCTAGCTTTTTCCAAACTCCTGCCGTTTTCCATTCCTAGCACCATCATCCTGCCAACTTGTGCCAATTTGTCTCCTGAGTTTTCTAGAGTCCCTCACCCTGGCACTATTAGCCAAACCATATAGCACATTTTTTTTCTTTTTTTTTTTTGTTGTAATTTTCCATTTCTTGGCAAATATCAGAAAACATCTTGAGAGTTCGATGACCTCTACAATGATTGATATGTTTTTTTTTTTATAACAGCATTAACCTATTCAATAACATTTTTTGAGCTAGGGTACATCTCTTTCAAAATTGGCTGTACATTTCTAGGTTTACAGATGAATTATTATGCTTATATAATCTTTTACTCATTATAAACTCTATAAGACATAAAATTAAATGAGGTTCCAACGTTTAAAAAAGATCTCCACTTCGTTGTCAAAACACACAGTTTCATACAGAAAAATTCATTCCAGGGCTCTTGACATTGAGACGTTTTCACATGCATTTCTAATCTCTATATACATGACTATCACTGGTCACAGTCACCCACCTTCTGAGCTCCTCGGCATCTGAGCATGAATACAAACTCGTCAGGTAGACAGCCTTCCTCTCCCACTAGAGCCTCCATACTCTGCTATCTCTGCCACTGTCCACTGTGCTGTCAGCACCCCCATCCATTCCCCTCATCTGCCCTTCTGGTAAATCTAGTCAGCCAGAGGTCCCTGTTCCAGGAGGATCAGCTGTTCCTCATCAACGGCAATCCATTGTCAGTATTCCTTTGTGCCGCTAACTGCGACTCCGACCAGCAGAGTCGAGGCAAGGACAAAACGGACACCAAGGCAGGGTTCAAGCTTCTACCAACTTTATTGCACAACACAATCCCTTATATCTTCCCCAAGGACCAATCACAACCACGTACGCACGCAGCATACAGCGGTGGAGACAATTGGTCCACACAGTCAGACCATGCTTGAGGATGTCATAGATCAGGCAAGCGGCGCATGATCGGGCGCATTGCGCTTTTGCGTTCTGGAGTAACAAGCGAGGGTAGCGAGGCTTGGCGGTCAGCCAGGGTGCCATCTTTGGCCGACTCGGCCGCGCCCGCTTCCCACACCTTTGTATAGAATTGGGGTCTGCTGTTCATGTTTCCAGTAGTATGTTGGGTTACTGTCTGGAAGAGCCTTTATCCGTCCTGGCCAAGAACTCGACTGAAGGTATCGCCTGTCTGGCTTTGCTGTTTGTCAAGTAACTTTTAGTTATATATATGTGTGCTCTTATGAAATTATATTTGCCCCTTTAATCTTTGGTTATACTTCCCTTTTGGGTGTTTAAGGACATACCATTGGACCAGATAAACTGATTTGTTTTCACTCTTGAGGTCGTTTGAGGGTCTGTTCCTCGCCTCGCTTGCTTAGAAAGTCTGAAGAATACTTCTGCACTGCTGAGGAATGCGTGATCAGCACGTGACCATCCTTAAGATACACCCTCAGGGTGGGGGGGATTTCCAGGTGCCTTTATAAGCTCTGTAACACCTGCAATAAATGAGTCCCTGCTTGACTAGACTCCCCGTTGCGCCTAAGTGTTCCTGGTACTGGGGGTGGTGTGGGCTGGCAAAGGCGAGCTTACTCATCCCCAATCCCAGTCATCACTGTGCGGGGGTCCCTGGTACGAACCCCCAGCAACTGGAGCCCAGCATGGCCCTTGAAGGAAGGTGAAAAGAAGAAAAGAAAGAAGAAAGAAAGAAGAAAAACGGATTGGGGCCAATAGGAGGTTTGGGGTAAGCAAGACCCGAAATATGGGTAATGAAATTAATAAGCTTGAGGACCTGGTGCTTAAAGTGCTGAGAGATATGCTTAAAAGCAGAGGATTGGACCTGTCAGACCCCAAACGGATTGGGGCCAATAGGAGGTTTGGGGTAAGCAAGACCCGAAATATGGCTAATGCAATTAATAAGCTTGAGGACCTGGTGCTTAAATGCTGAGAGATATGCTTAAAAGCAGGGGATTGGACCTGTCAGATCCCATAGCTCAAAAGATTTGGGCAGAGGTGATTCATTTGGCTCCCTGGCTACTTGGGGCTAATTTTTACTGGGGGATACATGGGAATCATGGGAAGAGTTTGAGGAAGAACGTTCAAAAGATTTGGGCAGAGGTGATTCATTTGGCTCCCTGGCTACTTGGGGCTAATTTTTACTGGGGATACATGGGAATCATGGGAAGAGTTTGAGGAAGAAGGTGCAAATGCATCAGAAGTGAAACCAAAAGTGGCCAAAGTAACAAGCAGCACCTCAGGCATGCCCTGGCCAGCTTCAGAGCCCCCCAGGACCCATGAAAACAGAACCCATGGGTGCCTTTTTCACAAGGGTGGGGCCAAGCAGAGCGAAGTAACAAGCAGCACCTCAGGCATGCCCTGGCCAGCTTCAGAGCCCCCCGGGACCCATGAAAACAGAACCAATGGGTGCCTTTTTCACAAGGGTGGGGCCAAGCAGAGCAGATGGGGTCGGCGGCAAAAGCCGTCCACCTGGCTTGCCTTGAACTAATGCATGAGCAGGTCAGGGGCCCACGAGAAAGCTGGGTGGAGTACCGCCCTCTGGCTTCTGACCAGCAGCACCTACCAGGAGCATTTAAAAATAAAATAAAATAAAATAAAATAAAACCGCTCATACAGGAGAGAAGTCTAAACATGCTCAGTCTCATTTTCTCCAGTGCTTTGCTACTTTGGGATTGCCCCAATGAATTAAAACTGATAATGGACCATGTTTTGTGAGTAAAAATTTACAAGATTTCTTTTCACTTTAGGGAATTCAACACAATATTGGAATTCCCTACAATCCCCAAGGTCAAGCCATTATACAACACAACCATCAAAATCTAAAAATTCAATTACAAATAAAGGGGGGAATAAGCTCCCACCAACAGTTGGGTGGCCTTATTCACTATTAATGTTCTTAGTTTTCAAAAAAATCAGTTTGAATCCTGGTTTCAGAAGCATTGGGGATGACAGGAGCAGAGACCTGAGGTACGGGTAAGATAGAAGGACCCCATTATAGGGCAATGGAAAAGCCCAGATCCATTGCTAACCATGGGTCAAGGCTTTGGGTGTGTCTACCCTACAGGAGATTCAAACCCCATACGGGTGCCTGTGAAAAACCTTAAGTGGGTAGGCCAGGATCCAACTGACTAGCATGACGGTCCATGGACAACAGTTCATGAGAAAAAATTCCTCTCTTTATTTGTATCCATCTGAGGTAAAGGACTCAGTTCCTTGGCTTCATTGCTAATTTG
>NW_008331486.1:14609-15968 GCF_000622305.1 Nannospalax galili | reverse complement strand
ATACTTCTGCACTGCTGAGGAGTGCATGATCAGCACGTGACCATCCTTAAGATACACCTTCCGGGGGGAGGGGGATTTCCAGGTGCCTTTATAAGCTCTGTAACACCTGCAATAAATGAGTCCCTGCTTGACTAGACTCTCTGTTGCCCCTGAGTGTTCCCAATACTGGGGGCGACATGGGCTGGTGAACGGCATTCTTACTCATCCCCAATCATTACTGTGCTGGGGGTCACTGGCTCGAACCCCTGGTGTACACCCACCCACAGTCTCCATTAGCTTTCACCCACACATCGTGGGCCCACAGTCTCACCCCAGGTTGATAAATGCCCCCTCTCACATCCATGTGGGTTAGAAACTGGGCCAACATTTCACGTGGCTGCTTCTGTTGCTTCTGTTACAAGATGGTGCCCCAAAGCCCCTCCCTCCATGGCTAACTCTCTGCAGTCAATTATCTGAAGCAGACCCTGCCCTTCGGGGGAACCAGGCTACTTGGGACACACATACACATAAAAATAATAATAAATAAAATATTAAAAAATAAAATATATTTTGGGGACCTAAAGGCCCCGCCTTACAGAAGTCTGAGAGGAAGTTACTGGGGTGTGGCCTGACTTGTTTTAAAAGTCTGAAGGGTACTTCCACACTGCTGAGGAGTGCATGATCAGCACGTGACCACCCTTAAGATACACCTTCGGGGGGAGGGGGATTTCCAGGTGCCTTTATAAGCTCTGTAACACCTGCAATAAATGAGTCCCTGCTTGACTAGACTCCCTGTTGCCCCTGAGTGTTCCCAATACTGGGGGCGACGTGGGCTGGTGAACGGCATGCTTACTCATCCCCAATCATTACTGTGCGGGGGTCACTGGCTCGAACCCCTGGTGTACACCCACCCACAGTCTCCATTAACTTTCACCCACACATCGTGGGCCCACAGTCTCACCCCAGGTTGATAAATGCCCCCTCTCACATCCATGTGGGTTAGAAACTGGGCCAACATTTCACGTGGCTGCTTCTGTTGCTTCTGTTACAAGATGGTGCCCCAAAGCCCCTCCCTCCATGGCTAACTCTCTGCAGTCAATTATCTGAAGCAGACCCTGCCCTTCGGGGGAACCAGGCTACTTGGGACACACATACACATAAAAATAATAATAAATAAAATATTAAAAAATAAAATATATTTGACTATGTGAGATAATGAAGCTTAAATTTGCTTCATCACCATAAACTTTTAGAAAATTATTTATTACTTTTATTTCCTGTATATGAGTGTATTCCCTGCACATAGGGAGGTGTACCCATGTCCTGCAAAGCCCATGGAATTCAGAAGAGGGGATCATATCCCCTGGATCTGGAGCTTTT
>NW_008331486.1:7454-13858 GCF_000622305.1 Nannospalax galili | reverse complement strand
GACAATGGACCCATAATAAATGTCAAAGTAAAATATTATGCCCATGAGTGCTGAGCATGTCTTATGTAGAAATACTGACACCCATGAAGCAAAAAAAAAACTCATTTCAAAACCTAGAATTAAACTTCCACAGGTGGACTATTCTGTAAAGAAAGTCCTACTTAGAAAAAACAGTGGACAGTAACAGGGGTGACAGAGTATATGGGCTCCAGTGGGTGGGGGTGGAGAAGCTATGGGAGGGTGCCATTTCGGATGTGGGTATACAAATGAATAAGATTGTTTGGCATGTTCTGTATGATATATACACAAAAAAATCAACAAATAAAAATTTGAGGAAGAAGCATAAAAATTTACTTCACATTAATTAGCAGAGGTGAAACACAGTACCATTGAAATCTACCTGATGACTTTATATCCATACTCAGGTGCAAAGGATCTGAGTGTAGCAAGCTGTGACTAATAATAATCAGATACATAGAGATTAGAGATGCATGTGCAAACATCTAAGTGTTAGTAGCATTAAAAATGAGGTTTTTGTTGTATGAAACAGGATATTTTAAAAGGAAAATGTGATCTTTTTTAAATGTTAAAACCTCATTAAATTTTATATCTTATAGGGTTTATACTGAGTTCAATACTGTATGACTGTATTAATTCAACTGTGAACCTAAAACTTTACAGCCACTTTTTTAATGCTTCTTCCTCAAATATAACTCATTTTTAATTTGTTGATTTTTTTGTGTGTGCATATCATACAGAACATCCAAAACAATCTTATTCATCTATATACCCACTTCCCAAATGGCACCCTCCCATAGCCTACCACCCCCACAAACAATGGAGACCAAATATTCTGTCATCCCTGTTACTGATGGCTGTGTTGTCAATGCCAACAGCTGTTCCACAGTGCTTGTTCATCCACTGAATCTAGTCAGCCCATCTAGAGTTCCTTGTTTTAGGAAGATAAGCTGTTCCTCATCTAACAGTAATCAGTTGTCAATATTCCTTTAGATACGATTGGGGTCTGCTGTTCATTTTCCAACTTCTATGCTGGGTTACTGTCTGGGAGTCTCTTGGGTCACCCTGGCCAACAACTCAAAGGAAAGTATCTCCTGTCTGGCATTGTTTCTTGTTATGTAGCCTTTAGCTATAAACATGGACTCTTAAAAAAATTATATTGACCCCTTTATTCTTTGGTTATATGTTCCTTTTAAGTGTTTAAGGCCATACAGTTTGCCCAGATAAAACTATTTATTTTTACTCATAAGGCAGTTTGAGGATCTGTTCTCTAGGCATCACATTGGCTTGGGAGGAGCCCCTGGCTTCTTCCTTTTACCAGTTCCATCTATGTGAAGATAAGTCATAGGTCCTACTTGACCATGGCTGGCTTCACTTGGAAGTATGGAGGAAATGTTTACTCTGTGTTGATACTCCTCTTTGTAGACTGAAAACTGGTTCAGGTCCATCTGGTGGGGTCTCCATGGCCTTCTTGATCAAGAGGACAGGTGACTCACTGCAGATACAGGACATTTTGAGAGATGCTCATAGTCCTCTGGAACTTTGTTAAGCTAGGAGGGCAAGGAGCAAAAACTGTCCTTTATGTCTGTTGGACCAAATTAGTATAGGCCTCAAAGTATGGCTGTTAAACACCCAAGGAGGTTAGTTCCACCAGACTGACTTGACAAAAACAAGCCCTCTTTTAATTAGCAGTCCCAGAGCCAATTTCAAGTCTCTGTTCCTCAGGCTATAGATGAAGGGGTTCAGCATGGGTGTTACTACTGCATACATCACTGAAGCAATTACATCCTTGACTTTGGAATTGTTTGAGGAAGGAATAAAATAAATGATTGCAAGAGTCCCATAGTACAAAAACACCACAGAGAGATGGGAACCACAGGTGGACAGAACTTTGCAGATCTTCTTTGTGGAGGGGACTTTTAGGACAGTAAAACCAATACATATATAAGAGCCCAAAATAGTACCCAGGGGCAGGAGAGTCAACACACCTCCCTCAGTGAAGATGACGAGCTCATTGAGGGAGGTATCTGAGCAGGTCAGCTTCAGGAGTTCATTGAGATCACAGAAAAAGTGGGGGATAGTGTTGTCAGCACAGAAGGACAGGCGGGACAGGAGCAGGGTGTGCAGCAGGGCACGCATACAAGAGAGGAACCAAGATCCAGCCACCAATAAGTCACACAGCTCCTCCTTCATGATGACCATGTAGTGCAGTGGGTGGCAGATGGCCACATACCTGTCATATGCCATCACTCCAAGAAGAAAATTGTCAACAGCTACAAAGAGCAAGAAAAAATATAATTGAGTAATGCACCCCTCAAAAGGCATGGACAGGTGCTGAGTCTGCATGTTGCTGAGCATCTTTGGGACGGTGACAGATGATAAGGAGGTATCAGAGAAGGCCAGGTGGCACAGGAAGAAGTACATGGGGGTGTGGAGGCGAGAGTCCAGCCTAATGAGCAGGATGATGAGCAGGTTCCCCAGCACCGTGGTCAGGTACATGATCAGGAACAGTGTGAAGAAGATGCCCTGCTGCTCTGGCTGGATGGGGAGCCCCAGGAGAATGAACTCAGACACACTGCTCTGGTTCCCTCTCCTCATGTTCCTCTTCCTACTGGGAAAGAAGGGAGAAAAAACTGTCAGAATCCTGAGATCCTCCCCAGGTGGACCTAATATGCATGCATTTTTCCAGGGGACTGCATCAAAATTCAGACAAGCTGCAATTTTGCAGTCTGAATCTCAAATTGGCTTCAAATTGAGCATGGTATATTTCCAATGTTAACAAGATTTCCTTTGAGAAAGAATGAAATCTGTTCACTTATTTCACACATGGTCTAAACAGTATTTTCAGCACTGGAAACATATCAGATAATAAAATTCCTCTTGGAGTACACATCCTATAAGCATTTAACAGAATCCTGAACCATAGCTACAACCTTCTTACCAGGAGGCTTAAAATGGTCCCTGCCTAGGAAATTTACTTCTTCAATTTCCTTGGGCCACTTTACTTGCGTTTATCTCAGTTCCTTCTACAAACGAATAACCCTGTTATCTATGTATACAGATTTGAGGGAAATATATGTTAATGCAGGTAATAATCTTATCGCAGATCCCTATACACGGCCATATTTACCCATGATAAATACTACAATAGGACAAGTGTGGTGGGCATTAGATCAGACCCAGTTCTGACATAAAAAATTCATTAACCTTGAATTTCACAGCCCCTGAGGATGCAGTAACAGAGATGCTAGACTATAGGGATTGGAATTAAATCCCTAATAGCAGTAATGACAGTAGAAACATTTTCTCTTCATCAAGCCTAACTCTATCCTGTCTCCCTCTCTCTTTCCATCTCCGATCTCTCTCTTCTATCCCTATCTCCCTTCTCCCTGTCTCCTTCCTCCTTCCTTCTTTTCTCCTTACATCCTTCCTCTGCTCTCCTCACTTCTCTCTCTGTCACAAGGCATCCACAACAATAGACTTAAGATTTTGCCCCAGGAAACTTTCCGTGGCAGAAACCTTACTATGCTATAGGAGTTTGAAAATCTATTCAATTCATAGTAGATTTGCAACCATCTAATCATGACCAGTTCTGAAAATTTACCACAGCATTGATCATAATTGGTGCTGAATGAGCTCTTACTAGGCATATTAATAGCGTTGTATTATCAAATTTAGACATCTAAATTTGGAAACAAAATCTCAGGGTTGGTAAGAAATTGGTCCAACTCAATAAATTCCTGATGCTGTTAATATGACAGGATGCCATGCTTTTTACCATTGAACTGGTCCTACAATTTCATTCATTTTTTAGAAAATCCAGGATAGGAGTTGTGTTGCAAACCTGGAATCCCAGCACTTAAGGAAGCAAAGCAAGGAGGATTATGAGTTTGAGTCTGGCATCAAGTACATACTGAATTCTGGCTCAGCCTAGGCAATAAAAAAATGTTGTTCCATAGAAATGAGAGTGAAATAGATGATAAAATACATTAATGAAATTCTAAAAGAATTGATAAAATAACATTTTATTTATTTTTCTTTTATGTGATTGAGTATATTGCCTGCATACATGTAAGTACACCTGTGTCATGCAGTGGGTGAAGAGGTCAG
Organism: Nannospalax galili; assembly: GCF_000622305.1. NCBI lineage: Eukaryota > Metazoa > Chordata > Mammalia > Rodentia > Spalacidae > Nannospalax > Nannospalax galili. Next base: position 9,730 of record NW_008331486.1, on the reverse strand, counting down.
AAGAGGGTGTTGGATCCCCCTGGAATTGTAGTTCCAGACCATTGTTAGCCACCATGTGGATACTGGGAAGCAAACCTTGATCCTCTGTAAGAGAGGGCAGTGCTCTTTACTGCTGAGGCATCTCTCCAGGTCTTCAATAAAAATATTTTATAGAAAGGAAGTTCTCAGCCCTATCTGAAAATATTTCAGGGTTTTAAAGTTACACCATGCCACCTGCGTGGTTAACTGCTAATATTCATGTGTCAGATGACCTATAGCTTACTATGTATGCTCATGTTCAGACACTGAGAGTAGAAGGTGATGCTAGAAAATAGCCATGCCTGTACAATAGGGCTACATCAAGCTTTTTCTGGGCAAACCAACATTCAAGTCAAATTCTGAATTAAATTTGCAAGGAACATTTATGTGATTTAATTCCACAGTCAGCAAACATTTACTGAGTGCCTCTAAAACAAAAATTCCAGTAGTTCTATTTTTTTTGCATGTTACTAGTATGAATAAACAATGTGAAAGCACACACTGAAGGCCTCATAGTACTCAGTGAATCCTAATCCTGAGCATAGGATCCCTGAGAGGTTATTGCCATGGAGAATGACACCTTATCTAGTCAGAGTTAAATCACAGTTGGAGAACACATACAGAGGTCCAGGAAATGGGATCCATGGAATGACCACCACTCCAAGGCATATACAGCTGGTAATATGCAACTTTAAGAGTAGAGAGGATCAGAGGGTGTAAGCAATCATGTCAGTGGGAAGAGGAAGGGCATAGTAACAAACCTGTAACAGATCTGACAACCCATTGGCATTTACTAAATCAAGATTTTTGCAATTATAGTATCTCTAGAAGAAAATCAGAAGTTAGAGGTCAAATAAGTGCTCAGCTTTAATGGCTGGATAAGCAAAAGATGTCCAGATTCAAACCACTCTGAGTGTAAGGGTGTCAAATTTTAACCAGTAGATGACCAGGGAGGCTTCATCCTCTGTGAATGGAACAGCTGGACACACATTCAAAAATGAAGAAGGGAAGGAGCGAGGTCAAGTTTGACACATGGTATTTAAATGTCCGCTTCCTCTGTTCTTGCCAAAACAATCTCTCTTGGATAATTAAGAACGGAGTCACAAGTTGAGAATGTCTCACTTGTTGCATGCTTATAACACAACGCATGTGGGGATAAACCTTTAGTCTTAGTATATTTCACAATTCAGGCTTTTGACCTTTACAGAGTTCAACCCAATGTCATAAAGCTATGAAGAGTCAAGATTAAGGATTTGAACAAAGATGTATGTGACAGCATAAGAATTTAGTCACTGTCATAGTCCCAAGAACAGAAACATGGCACTGTTGAGGTAATGAGTGTCCACACATAACTTTGAGGACGTGAAGTCCTATGTGCAAACAGATGTTCATTTGGCTTAAGGAGGATTCTACTATGAGCTGCTTGACATAAGAAGAGATAAGACGTGAGGGGAGAATACAGCTGTGAGTCTGCTTCCCCAACATACAAAATTCCCATGTATAAAAAAGCACACATTAGCATACATTAACTTTAGCTCCAGTCTACAACCATGCTAGATTAAAATATAAGTATATTACATAAAACACCTGAATATAGTCACATGTGCATACAAGCAATCATGGATCTCTCAGGTCAATAGTCATTCTTTTATGAACTTTACTCAGTCTAGATAGAAACAGAGAGATTGTGACACTTTTAGAAAAAAATTATGCACACTAATAAATAAGCACTGCCACAATGAAGTCAAACAGAGCATTAACATTAAACCATCACAGAAATGTCCTATCAAGAAAAGATAATTTTCAGATCCCTATATTCTACACCTGTATTTCTTACACAAAGAAGGGACTATTAGTCAATTCCTTACTAAATACACTATATTAATACAAAAACACACAATATGTGTTCTCATCATAAACATACAATCCAGTACCAGGAAACAATTCTTCTTCTGACCTGTGACAAACCTTGATGAGCTCAAGTATCTTCTGTTCAAGGCTATTTCCTCAGACCTCAATTTCCCTTCATAAAGAAGGTACCAAAAAACAGGAAGACATTCTTCCAAACAAAGGTCTACTCAATGTTCATGTCTGTTTTCAAGCAAGAGAAAAGTAGACAAGATTTGCGTCTACCAACAAGATTAATATCCGGGGGAAATAGCCCGAGTGCCTAGTGAGAAAAGAGGACAACATGGAGTGTCCAATTTCATGTACCTCACTTGGCAGGCGAAAGTGGGAAGGGACTAGATGGGCTGAGC
>NW_008331486.1:6203-6558 GCF_000622305.1 Nannospalax galili | reverse complement strand
GAAGGAAGTGGTCATAGAGGCCACAGTATTATTAATCGAAATTACAATACAGTGCATAGCTATTGGAGCTCCCATAAGAAGGGGTATGCCAATGAATATTGGGCCCAAGAATGGAGTAAGCCATTGGAGCCATTTTGGCCAAGGTATAGAAAATTCAGACATCTTATCAATTTCCTTTTGTAAATCATTAATCTGTTGGTCTGTAGCATGTGAAAAATCAGCCAAATTAAAACAACACATTCCTGGAAATTGATTACATCCCATGTGATTTTTTAACAGCAGATAGTCTATAGTAGCTCTATTTTGTAGCACAGCAGTTCTTAGTTCTCACATTTCCTGATTAATTTCTCCTAGT
>NW_008331486.1:3665-5932 GCF_000622305.1 Nannospalax galili | reverse complement strand
ATCAGTAATTAACAACAACATGAGATACAGGTAAGTCTTTGACTATCTTATCAACATGTTGTGTTTGACTTTCTATATTGTCCCTAGTTATCTGTTTATACAGATCCATATGTACCCCCATTCCTATTATATTTTTCTTTAACAATCCTGGTATAGAAGGGTCTCCTTGTATACAGAAACTCTGTTTATTATAACCCTTTTCTGCAAGACGAGCCCATAAATTTTCATTTAAATCATTAGATACAGACAGGCTGGTTCGTTGCAAAGATGTGGTTGATCTAACTAATTCAATATCTTTAAAAGGTCTCTTTTGTTTTTTTACACAGCTATAATTTCCAGTATCTTCTAAGGTCAGTGCCTCTTTAAAAATACTGAAATCATGCTGTTTTTTAGGCTCTGGTCAGTAGCATTTTTCTAACCTAAAAATCATCCATCCATTTGGCTATATATCCTCTGTCCATCCTTTTCTCATGTGATGGGTCCAGGTGGCCATGCAGAGTTTTGTGTAATACACTCGAGTACTAGTCTTGATCCTAAAATAGGTACACCATTAACATTAGTATTGATGACACACATTTCAGCTTTTACGCTATTTACAGTCAGTATAGTTAGAACACAGACAAGAAGAACTTCAGGTTTAGAGATATCTTGGGCCTGGCGTTGTCCCAACTCTTGGGTATCGTTCATCAGGTTCTTAATCATTCCCCAAGTCACAGGAGGCTGTGTTTTCTTCTGGCGGGGTCTCCTTTTCTGCTTCCTCGGGGTCAGTGCAGCCATCTTTGCTGTGGGGGCTTCGGTTGAGTGGTCTGACATATCTGAGTGGCACCCATCGGGGGGAGGATTCATTTTCTGGAAAGACACAAGCATATCCTTGTCCCATTGTTAGTAGAGGAGCTGGAGTTTTACTCCAGAGTCCAGATTCAAGGTCCCTCCAAAGCACTTGTGGCAAGGGCTAGTCCCTGCCAGTGCTTGGCCATTGGAGAAATTCCTTGATTATTTAGTGTAAAAAAATTTAAAGTTAGTAGAGACCTGTGTAATAAGAAATGAGGATTCTGTACTGTTATCCCAGGTATAGGTGATTCCCCGGTTTTTATTTTAGTTATTTGATCTTTGAGGCATTTGTGTTGTCTCTCTGTGGGGTTGTAAGGAATGCCATTGGTATGTGAAATACCCCAAGTTCGGCAGAACTGTTGAAAAATTTTACTAGTATAGGAGGACCCATTATCTGTTTTTATTTGATGAGGTATTCCTAAAATTGAAAATGTTTGAATAAGATGTTTAATTACATCTTTTGGTTTTTCTCCTGTATGAGCTGTGGCATTTAAAGCCAAGGAATAAGTATCTACTGTACAGTGGATATATTTAAGTTTTCCAAATTCAGTTATATGAGTTATATCAGTTTTCCAGATTATATTAGGCCGTAGGCCACGAGGATTAACTCCAGTCATGGGACCTAAAGAAAGAAGTGGAGCACACTGAGGACATTGTTTAACTATAATTTTAGCTTGATCCTTAGTAAGGTGGGGATATAAAGCGTTTAACATTTTTGCTGACTGATGAAGAAGTTGGTGACTGCATAAAGGAGTCATAACATTTACTTGTTTAGTTAGGTTATCTGTTGATTTAAGGAAGCTAACGGACCAGGTAGTCCAGTATGGGAGTGTATATGAGTCACAAAAAATGAGTGTTCTCTTTGGCGAATTTTAGTCCTCAGAGATAAGAATAACATCCCAATAGGTTCTCCTGGTTTATGTTGTAAAAATGCTGTTTCTAGTTTTAGGGGTGCCTGGGCAGCATATTCCGAATCTGTGTAGATATTTAAAGGTTGAGGAAAAAGCATGAAGCTCTAGAGTATAGCGTAAAGTTCTGAATACTGGGCAGAAGCAGTAACAGGCATTTCCAAAGTATGAGAAACGTTTTTTGTTTGAAGTTGGTATAAAATAGCTGTGGCCTTTCCTTTGTTCGTACCATCTGTAAACAGAATGTCTGCCTCTGGGAGAGGAGAGTGTAAAGTAATATTGGGAAAGATAAACTTACTTATTTGAAATAATTTTAAAAGTTTACAGGAGAGATAATGAATGCCAGTATCTCCAGCATAGTTTGCAAAGGCAAGCTGCCATGAAGGGGAAATTGAAGCTACATAATCAATTTCTTCCCAAGTAAGGGATAAAATTATTTTATCAGTGTCTTTCCCAAAAACATGAAGAATCCATAAATGGGCTCTTTGAATTGAAAGAATTATCATAGAATAATAAGTTGTTATTTTT
>NW_008331486.1:0-1249 GCF_000622305.1 Nannospalax galili | reverse complement strand
GTAGCAGCCTGAGAAGGTTCCTGCTGTTGGGCTGTTGTGGAGGGAGGACTGGCAGGGGCAGGGAGTAGAGGTGTAGGTGGCTGGGCCACAGAGGGAAGGTGTTCCTCTTCTATTTGGAGACACTGGCAAAGAGCAGACCAGAGAGGGAAATAGAACACAGGCACAGTCTTGCCCTGCTTTTGATAATTCTGTACATTATCTCCTACTCTTTTCCAAAGTTCCAAGTCAATAGTTCCCGCAGCAGGAAACCAAGGATTACATTCTCTAGTAATATCTAAAAAGGCCTTAATCTGCATTTTTGTACATTTAATTCCTCTAGACTTTAGCATGCATTTAAGAATAGATTGGAAGTGAGATCGGTCTGGAGAGAGAGAACTACCCATATTTACAATTGCCCCTTACTTATGAACCAGCGTGACAAGGGGATCCGATCAGCTGAAGGGGGAAGAATTGCTCGGTCCTCAGTGAAGAAGAGGTCCGAGAATGTCCCTGTTTGGGCGCCAGTTGTGGTGACTCAGGTTTGCGTTGCTTAATGGGGGGCCTGCTGGCTTTGGGGCAGAGGGTCTGATCGGCGACAGAGTCAAACTCTGGGACCTGTTTCTTCCCACAAGGATGATTTAGTTTAGAATTCATATGGTTTTTATACATCCCAAGGAACTAGCAGTCACGTGGGATATGACAGTCCCATACAAAGATTTAGGGCACAATGAAACAGGACATTTAGTCTGTTAGTTGGCATCAGGATTCTTAAACTTTTACTCAAGGTTATCAATGCCCATCAAGTAATTTATTGGCTACAATGTTTTCTTTCTTAGAGCTAAAAGCATAGTGAACTTTTAGCTTTTAGCTCAGGAGTAAAACTTTACATGGCCTAATCTCTCAGCTAAGCATAGCTGAGTTATTTGTTCAGGACAAGGAGATGAGCTAAGGGTTGTTGCTTTCCCACAGAGCAGGGAGCCTGCACTTTTATGACTGGGCTGCTTCCTCCTGCCAGCCCAAAAGTATTCTGTAAGGCAGGGATTATCAGAGTCACTGCTTTCAGTGCCCCTCCCTTTTAGCAGAAAATGCAGCCTGGACCTATAAGTTTTAGGCTCACCTCATCCTAGGGCCTGGCATCCTGGTTTCCTACACCAGACAACATTAGACATGCCCTCACAGCCTCCAACAACATGAGGTCCAGCATCTGCTTCAACTCATAGCTCATTGCTAACTGAGAGGTCACCACATTCCCCTGAGATGCTCCACAGAG
>NW_008331485.1:0-364 GCF_000622305.1 Nannospalax galili | reverse complement strand
AAAAGACCATCTATCTATATATCTTTCTAATATAAAAATCTGGTGATGCAGTGGCCACGTAAGAGTCATTAGGATGGCTGCCAGTTCCTCAAACCTGTGGGAAGGCCTGTGCTGGGGGCCAAGTGGAATCACCTGAAATTTTAATTTCAGGCACGTTCCCTTGGAAACCATCACTTCACCCCACTTTTTCTATCTGAACACTGCTAGAAAAAATCCCCAGAGTTCCAGGGATCTTCACCTAAGCCTTGGAGTCAGTTTCTAAGGTAAACTTCCCTAATCGCTTTTGTCACCCTGCCCCCAGGCACTCAAGCAGTAGCTAAAACCAGTTAAGTGAGAATTTAAATTAACTAGCCCCTGCGGAGCA
>NW_008331484.1:7609294-7653514 GCF_000622305.1 Nannospalax galili | reverse complement strand
GTGCACAGCTACATCAAGAATGTGAGCAGAACCTAAAATGACAGGAATCAATACACACCTTTCATTAACAACTTTAAAAATCAATCGAGTGAACTGCCCAGTCAAAAGACCCAGACTAGTTGAATGAATTAAGAAACAAAACCCATCTTTTTGTTGCCTGCAAGAAACTCATCTCACTTTCAAGGACAGGCACTACCTTAAGGTGAAAGGATAGAAAAAAGTATACCAAGCAAATGGTACTAAGAAAAAAGTAGGAGTTGCAATTCTAATATCTCACCAAATAGACTTTAAACTAAAACTAATCAGAAGAGATAAAGATGGCCACATCACATCATTCTGATCAAAGGAACAATTGACCAAGAAGATATTACCATCATGAACATATATTCACTAAACACTTGTGCACCCAAATTCATAAAATCAGCACAGTAAGACCAAGATTAATCCCAACTCATTAATAGTTGGGGACTTCAATGCCCCATTGTCTCTATTAGATAGGTCAACAGGTCAGAGAATTAACAGACATCTGAATTAAACAATACCATATATCAAATTGGGACATCAACCAAACATTCCACCCAAGCACCGAAGAGTATACTTTCTATTCAGTGCCCCATGGAACTTTCTCCACAATTGGCGATATACCGGGCCACAAAACAAACCTCAACAAATACAAAAAGATTGAAATAATTTCATGCATTCTATCAGACCACAATGCAATAAAGCCTAAAATGAACACCGGAAGAAACCCTAGCAGCTACACGAACACACAGAGATTAAAAAACACACTCCTGAATGATGAATGGGTCAAAGCAGAAATTAAGAAAGAAATAAAAGTATTCCTGGAGCTAAATGAAAAGGACAATACAACACAACAGTACCTCTGAGGCATATTGAAAGCAGACATTAGAGGGAAGTTTATAGCTTTAAGTGCCTACATTAAAAAATCAGAAAGAACAAAAATAAATGACTTAACTTTGCAACTCAAGACACATGAAAAGCAACAGCAAATGAAACTCAAACCCAGCAGGCAAGAAGAAAGAACAAAAATCAGTGCAGAAATTAATGAAATTGAAACAAAGAAAACAATACAAAGAATCAATGAATCTAAGAGCTGGTTCTTTGAAAAGATAAACAAGATTAACCAACTGCTAACCTAGTTAACATAAAGAATGAAAGAGCACCTCCAAATCAACAAAATTGAAGAATAAAAGGGAAACATCATAACAGACACCAAAAAAAATCCAGAACATTATAAGGGAATACTTAAAAAACATATACGCCACTAAATTTGAAAGTCTAAAAGAAATGGTTACCTATCTAATAGCATGGAAACTGCCAAACCCAAACCAAGAAGAGATCAACAGCTTAAACATACCCATAACACATAACAAAATTGAAACAGTAATACAAAAACTCCCTACTGAAAAAAGCCCAGGACCAGATGGATTTACAGCAGAATTTTATCAGACATTTAAAGATCTACATCTAATACTACTTAATTTATTCAAAAAGATAGAAATGGATGATGAATTTCCAAATTCCTTCTATGATGCCAGCATCATTCAAAAACCAAAGCCAAGTAAAGACACAACCAAGAAAGAAAATTGTACCTCCATATCCTTAATGAACATAGATGCTTAAATTCTCAACAAAACACTTGTAAACTCCAATCAGACACATATCAAAGAGATCATGCACCATGATCAAGTAGGTTTTATCACAGAGATGCAGGGATGGTTCAATATAAGTAAGTCAATAAACATCATAAATCATATGAATGAACTCAAAGACAAGAATCACATGGTCATCTCAACAGATACAGAGAAGGCCTTTGACAAAATTCAACATACATTTATGTTCAAAGTCTGCAAAAGAACTGAACTGGTGGGAACATACTTCAGCATAATTAAAGCCATATATAACAAACCCACAGCCAACATCATTCTAAATGGAGAATATCTGGAAGCATCCTGTGTTACCCAGGGGTTCTACTTCCTCCAAGGGGCAGGGACTGCTGTGGAGAATTGACTGTGGAGAGTTAGCCACAAAAGGAGGGTCTTGGGTCGCTATCACTATCATGGGACAGGAGCCTCAAGCCTCCAGGAACATGCTGCAGTGGGTGTGGTGAATGCACAGCAGACAGTCCTACTCAAGGACAGAATGGCCTGGCACTTGTGGACCCAGCATGAGACCACTAGCTCCTGAAGCATGGGCAAAAGCTGGAGGTGACTGTGGGCATGCCACAGGAGTGATCTGATAGGGCGAATTCTGAGCCAAGGCACAGAGCAGTGCTGTGCACAGTGTGGAGCTGAGCGGTGCAGAGGAACTAGGCACTGGGTGCTCTTTTCTTTGTAAGTCACTCCCTTCTCCCCATGATAATAATAAATGCACATAAAGATATGTTATAAAGTTTGCCTGATAGCACAAGAGACCCAGAGAGGACTCTGGTGACAAAACTGCCATAGTCGAGCCCTGATAAATGAATCACAGCCTTGGGGATGTGGGTCTGGGAAAGCAGTTCTGTTCCTCTGCCTCTGAGGCAGGTCAGCTGGACTCTGATTCCCAAATCTAGGAGCAGCTGCCAGGAACCCAGGAGAGAAGGCAATCAAGCCCCATACGCTTAATAGGGTTAAGGATAGTCACATGGGTTATACAATGGATTATAAAATCTGTAACTAAAACAAGGCCAGCCACACAGAATCATGGGCCACAGTTATGTTGTAAATGTGGGGATATGTTGTAGTTATATGAATATTTGTTAAAGTTTATTCAGAGGCCAGAAAAACCTTTACCCACAAAAGGAGCGCCCTGAGAGGGAGCATGGCCACTTTGCATAATAAAAGATGTGCCCTAGGCAGGGGAAGCTGAAAAGGCTAGGGAAGTCCTGGCAGATCCAGTTGCAGAGTTTGAGGGAAAAAAAAAGAGGGACACTTTAACTTGTGTAAGGTCCAAAGAATCAGAGGAAAAGACAGAAAATAGTAAAAAGGAAAATGACCTAAAAATAAAAGTAGCTATCCCAGCACTTGGGAGGTAGAGGAAGGTGGCTCTCTGTGAGCTCAAGGTCAGCCTGGTCTACACAGTGAGTTCTAGGACAGCAGGAGCTTCAGGGAGACCCTGTCTCAAAAAGACAGAAAAAAAAAAGCAGCTAAAGCTGCCCCTCAGATTCAACCGTTAATTCAAAAACAAAACAAAACAAAACAAAACAAAACAAACAAACAAAAAAAACTGTGCTGTAGCTAGGAAATATTCCATGCTAGAACTCTTAAAGTGTTAAAGCTAGGAAAAACTTACAAGCAAGCATAGAGCCCCTAGCCACGTGGCTTGTGAGAGTATGGAACATGGGAGCAAATGACGTCAGTCTAAGTTCTTCAGAAGTTTCACAGCTGAGTTATATAAACCAACCCATCCATCTTTGTGTTATAGGCTGTTCAAACTAGGCCAATGTAGTGGGAAACAGTCCTTAATGGGATGGCTGGTTGAAGGCATTAAAGATACCTGGTCGTCACCAAGGGAGACTAACACGATTAGAAGAGGCTGTAGGACTATAAAGAAGGGGCAGGCATTACTAAGAAAAACAATATATAATGTCCAGTTCACTGGGCCAGATAAGACTGTGTTCACCAGAGATATGAAGGAAAGCTTAATTCAACTGGGACCTCGAGAATGGTATGGGGCTTTAATGGTTTTACTAAGCCCTTTGATGGGACAGAATCTTTGTAACATGAGAGAGGCTTTGGCAAATCTAAATGATTCTGACCAGCATCTAAAATGTGTCTGTAAAACAACAGAACACCTTATAAGAGATATAAAAAGGAGCAGACATAAGAAATGGTCCTCTTGTGTTACTCAAAGACAAATGTGGCAAGGCATATGTCAAGTTCAAACCCCCAGAGAAAAATTTGATAGAAAATCAACTTTGGTACTAAGGCATTTCTGGAAGGTTTTAAAACCAGAAGAACAGTTTACAAAAGACATTTGAAGGACAGAAACTGTACAAGGGGTGGTTAAGTATCCCCAAGGATTAAATAAGTTGCATTTCTCTTTTGACAAAGGCTATATATACTAGGGGTAGAAGCAGGTTTTCCCACTAAGTTCTCCCCCCAGCAACCTGGTGTGGTCAATGGGAAGATGACAGATATGGCTATAGTCAGGAGGAAGACCCAGGTCCTGCCTGACTCAGGGAACCAACAAGTGCAGCTGGGATGGGAGAAGCCCCCTGCCTCCTTAGCCCAGTGCAGGGTCAGGCAACTGGAGCCAACACCTGTAAGTGTATCAAGAATTAAAGAATACAAAAAGAGACTCTATGTAAAATCACCCAAGTGCAAAATGACTGCAAAGGGATAACTAAAAATGGTAAAGAGCTAACCAAATTAATGCTGCGTACCTATGCCACGGTACCTAACAAAGATTTATGGAGAAAACAGTTACTACGAATGGACAAAACCTTTCCATGCTGTGTCAGACCTTGTCTATGATTGATTTAATATATAATGTTAAGCTTCCTTTGAGTGTTTTACACATGTGAAACCCATTTGAAAGATATCTGAAGAAGCAAAGGCCAGCTATAGCTATAAGATTCTCAGGAGTTTTATGTAGATTGTGTAAGATGAAGACAGAGACTCCCAAACTATACAACTGTTAAGAAAATCTACAGTACGAGGGGTGGGTTGCACCCCATGAGCTGTTGGTCAGAGAGAGAGAGAGAGAGAGGGATCCTAGAGTTCCTCCAATTCACCAAGGCTATTGCCACTAATGTTGGTTGTACACTACAAAAGGTGGGTAAGGACATGTTGCTGAAGGCACTGCATGTTGTGAGTACAGGAGAAGAAGAAGAGATGGAGATGAGCCAAAAACTCTGTGACACTTGATGGATGACGTTCATATTGCCTAAAGGTACTGTGCAGATGGTTTTGGAAGAAAGGATCCCCTATGATTTTACTCAACAATGAACCATGCATGCTGCACACTATGGACATGCCGAGCAATACCTGCAAGTGCAATAATGGCTCGACCAACATATGTACAAATGACAAATTTCTAATATGATAAGGCCTGCTCCTAGAGGTAGAACACACATCTGGTGCTGTAGACCAGGCCAACACCTTGTGTTGAGAAAGGCTACAGGCCATAGTGGAGAAGCCATCACAAGTATACTGTTTAATGAATATAGTACACCTACTGGGATATCTTCTAGGCATTTGTATTTACATTCATGTTTGTTTAAATGTGTCTACTTCCTTTCATTTGTCTTTATAGTAGAAGAAACACCATTGAGATAGATCAATGGCCATGACTTAAAGACAAATAATGGGGAGGCCCAAGAAGTCACTACCTCACCACAATACAAAAGAGATCGCCTTACATCTGTCATCCCCTCCAAGGCTCAGGGTCTTTAGTGAAAAATTGGCGGAAGATTGTAAGAGCAGAGAAAAAGGGTGGAGTGTGTTCCCCAGGGATTCTGGTTCCTCTAAGGGGTGGGGTCTGCTGCAGAGAATTCACTGAGGAGACTTAGTCTCTAAAGGGGGGCAAGTGGCACCATCTTGGGACAGGAGCTGTGAGCCTCCAGGAAAGTGCTGTGGCTGGCATAGGGGATGCACGGCAGCCTGTCTTACTCAAGGACAGAATGGCCTGGCACTTATGGACCTGGGGCAAGACCGCTTGCCCCTGAGGCATGGGCAAAAGCAAGCAGTGACTATGAGCATGCCGCATGAATGATCTGATAGGGTGGGCTCTGAGCCAAGGCTCAGAGCTGCCTGGTGCAGCGTGGAGCTGAGCAGCATGGAGCTAGGCACTGGGTGCTCTTTTCTTTGTAAGTCACTCCCCTCAACCCCCATGATAATAATGAATACACATAGATATGCTACATGGTTTGCCTGATAGTGCAAGAGACCCACAGAAAACTCTGGCAACAATCCCCATTAAAATCAGGAACCAGGCAAGAATGTCCACTATCTCCACTCCTCTTTAACATAGTGCTTCAAACTCTTCCAAGAGCAATAAGAGAAAGAAATTAAAGGACTAATAATTGGAAAAGCAGAGGTCAAATTATCCCTTTTTGGAGATGATATTTTATACCTATGAGACACCAAAAATTCAACCAGAAAACTTCTAGAAATGATTAACACTTTCAGTAAAGTGGCAAAATTATGGAAGTCTGTAGCCTTTCTACATTCCAATAACAAGCAATCAGAGAAAGAGTTCATGGAAACACTCCCTTTCACAATAGCTGCAAAATAAATAAAATATCTTGGAATAAACCTGACAAAAGATATTAAAAACATCTACAATGAAAATTTTAATTCTTTAAAGAAAAGGATAGAGGAAGATATCAGGAGATTGAAGGAACGCCAATGCTCATGGATTGGAAGAATTAATATTATGAAAATGACCATCCTCACCAAAAACCATTTACATATTCAATGCAATGCAATCATAATCCCCATGACATTCTTCACAGAATTGGAAAATAAAACAATCTAAATTTCATATGGAAGCACAAAAGACCGCAAATAGCCAAAGCGACCCTGATCACTAAGAGCAATGCTGGGATGATTACTCTACCAAAACTGTATGACAGAGCCATAGTCATAAAAACAACATGGTACTGACACAAAAATAGACCCATAGATCAATGGAACAAAATTGAAGACCCAAATATGAGTGCATGTAATTTCAGTCACCTGATATTTGACAAAGGGGCCAAGAACATTCACTGAAGTAAAGACAGCATGCTCAACAAATGGCGCTGGTAAAACTGGATAACCGCCTGTGGAAGAATAAAACTAAATGCCTGTCTTTCACCTTGCACAAAAGTCAAATCCAAATGGATCAAAGACCTGAAGCTGTTAGAAGTAACTCTGAAACTGTTAGAAGAAAACATTGGCTATAACCTACAAGATATAGGTGTAGGAAAGGATTTTCTAAACTGAACATCAATTGCTCAGGAAACAAGTTCAAGAATCAACAAAGCTTCTGTACATCAAAAGAAGCAAAAAAGGAAGTGAAGAGAAAACCCACAGAATGTAAGAAAATCTTCACCAGCAAGAGATCTAACAGAGGCTTAACATCCAGAATATATAATACACTCCAAAAGCAAAGAATCAAGAAAGGAAGTAACCCAATTAAAAGATGGGCTAAGGAACTGAACAGAGAATTCTCAAAACAAGAAATAAAGATGGCTAAGAAGCATCTTAAAAGGTGTTCAACATCATTAGTAATTAGGTAAATGCAAATTAAAACCACTTTAAAATTTTGTCTTACCCCAGTCAGACTGGCTAAGATCAAGAGAACAATTGATACCAAATGTTGGAGAGGATGTGGGGAAAGAGGAATGCTCATCTGCTACTGGTGGGATTTTAAACTTGTTCATCCCTTTGGAAAGCAGTGTGGATAACTCTTAAAACACTACAAATGAACCTACCATTTGACCCAGTTATACCACTCCTTGGCATATACCCAAAGAACTCATCCTATTGCAGAGACACTTGTACATCCATGTTTGTTGCTGAGACTAGTAATAATCAGATACATAGTGATTAGAGATGCATGTGCAAACATCTAAGTATTGGTAGCATTAAAAATGAGTTCTTCTGTATGAAACAATATATTTTAAAATGAAATGGAGATCTTTTTGAAAGGTTACAACCTCATTCAATTTTATATCTTGTTGAGTTTATACTGAGTTAAATATTGTATAAGTGTATTAATTTGGCTAAAAATTTTTAGCCAAAACTGAAAGAAATGAATCTTTGCTCTGGAAATTCTTATTGAATATGTTAGTGCTGTAATGAAATGCTTCTTCTAATTATATGTTTTAAAAATAAATAAAAAAATAGAAAAAATTTTAAAAGATTAATTTCATTACTTATTTAAGTGTATACATGATTGTCTTTGTGGGGGTATGTGCACACAGCTGACTATGTCCTTCAAGGCCATGAGAAGGTGAAAAATCTGCTGCACCTGCAGGCATGAGCAGCTGTGAGCCACCTGAAGCAGGTGCTGGGAACTGAACCCTGATATTCTGGAGGAGCAAGTGGTCCTAACCACTGAGTTAATTCTCCATCTTTTAAGTCACTTGTTATATTTAATTTTATTAACATGATGTGATTTTCAGTATCTGTAAGGGCATTTGAGTCATTGTGTTCTATTCGCTGATATTAATTTCTTGAACATGGCTGTAAGTACTCAGGTAATAGGTACCTAATATTGAATAATTAAGGAGGTGATACTTCAGGTGCTCACATGAAAGACCTGTGAAGCAACAGTTCCCTTCTTCACTTAAGTCTACAGAGCAGCAGTAGCATTCTTTGTCTTTTCTGCTGTCAATGTATTCCTGAAGAGCTCTGTTCTGCTTTTGACATGGTTATTGCAGCCCTTAGATGGTAATGAATCTCCTGAGTTATATAATATCTAGAATGGAAAGGAATAAATAATTTATTTTCTGAAGTGATTTGTTATGTATCTAGCCTGACATTATATGCATAAACTAGAACAGTTAGCAGACAAAATTATTGAAATGTCTTGTTTCTTCGATTAAATAAAAAATATATTGTATGAAATTCTCAATTCAATAAAAATGTAAAAATACAGAAAAATATTTTATCTATTTTTTTACATCCAATTCCCAGATAGCACCCTCCCACAGCCTCCCTCCCCCCATTAGAGCCCTTATACTCTGATATCCCTGCTACTGTCTGCTGTGTAGTCGACACCCCCAGCCGTTCCCCACTACTTGCCCTTCTGGTGAATATAGTCAGCCTATCTAGAGGTCTTTGTTTTAGGAGGGTCAGCTGTTCCTCATCTTGAGGGAATCAGTCTATATGTATACCTAAAGGCTACATAACAAGCAACAATGACAGACAGGCGATACCTTCTTTTGAGTTGTTGGCCAGGGTGGCCAAAGGGATTCCCAGATAGTAACCCAGTATAGAACTGGGAAAATGAACAGAAAAATATTTTTGAATAAAATGCATATAATCAAAATAAATGGTAACATAAATTGGCATTAAAACAGATGTCATTCCAGTATTTTCGTTTTGAATATAAAGATACATGAAGATGTCTGGACTTGACTTTTGTTAACTGATATTTTCTTAAAGGACCACTTTGTTATTGTAAATTCAAGATGCATGTACCAGACACTGAGTGCAAAAATGTAGTCTGAATGGTGTTCTAAAGATTAAAGAAAATAAGTGTATTTCTTTTTAAAAAATATTTTATTTTTTAAAAAATATTTTATTTTTTTTATTCATGTGTATGAGTGTATTGCCTGCTTTTTTGTGTATGAATCTATTGTCTGCATGTATGTAAGTGCACCAATGTTGTGCAATGCCCACAGAGGTCAAAAGAGGTTATTGCATTCCCCGGGAACTGGAGTTCCCAATGGTTGTTAGCTGCTTTATGGGTCCTGGGACTCAAACCTATGTCCTCTACAAAACCGCCAGTCCTCTTAACAGCTGAGTCATCTCTCCAGCCCAATTATATTTTGTATACATAATCATTCTTCTATTAAAATTTTAAATTTTAAAATTGTATTAAAATTTTGTAAATAATTCTATCTTCCCCTTCTAAATAATTCACACTTAAATAATTTGGAGTCCTGAGCGAAGCATTTTGGGTGCCTTTGGGTTTCTCTCTGTTTCATTCTATCTATCTCTGTCTCTCTCTCTCTCTCTCTCACTTTCTGTCTCTGTATCTCTCTGTGTGCACATTTGTATATATTTAATAATTAATGAAAAATTATAGTTTTAAAAGTGTGTGAACTGAAATAAAATTAGAGGATAAAAGCAACTGATATTTTCCAAAAGGGCCACTTTGCATTAAAAAAAAAAAAAGAAAGAAAGAAACAGCTCCATGTAACAGAAAGATGGTAGTATTTACATCCCTTGAAAAGGTAAAGAAGATTTATATCAACTAATCATATTATCAATGTTTTAGTTGTAACATTTAGTTTTTTTCAGTTTTCTAAAGCATTTCTCTTAATGGTATTTTGTAATCAATAAATATTACATATGCTTGGGGTAGGTACACTATAATCTTAAGCTTGTAAAATGCACTTTAACATTTATGTTTATCATCTCTTCATAGCTCTAATTTATAGGTAAGAGTTCAAATATACTCTTTGTTTAGTAAATATTAAAATTGTATTACAGGTCTCTTTCTAAGAGATATTAAAAAATAAAAGGTGCTATATCAGGTGTCATTCCAAAAATGCTCTGCTTTGAATTTGTATGTATAAAGTAGAACTCCTGGTAAAAAAGACTATAGCACTGTAACGTACTGCTTCTTCAATTAAAATGAAAACACAATATATGAAATTCTTGAATCAAATACTTAAAACACAATACTTTTCCATAAAACTTTTTTCTTTTCTTTTTCTTTGTTTTGAAAAAACACACACACAGACACATATTCTTAAAATAAATGCCAACCTAAACTGGTATTAAATTAGTCAAGATTACAGTATGCATTCTTGGAGTGTTGTAGACAGTGTCCTCAGGCCAGGTTTGAAAAAAGTCAGTGTGATCTATTGCGGGGTTGGCTATTAATGCCCCATATCCAGTTCTGTCATCAGATAAAGAAGGATGCATTCAAAGCACACTAGCTGTCATAGTATCAGAGGATGCTATGCAAGCTGCCAAAGGAGAAAATCATCAATGGTCCAACCCAACTGTAATAGCTTATTAACCAGTACAGTGGTTACAGAAAAGCAAGCAATTTCATTGTGTAGTAGTGGAACTTTTATCTCGGAGCAATCGACAACTATCTAATTGGACTTAAAGCCAGCTCAATGGGAGGGAGTTCAAGCCCAAATATACTTGGCTGGAGAGGTCATAGAGCCTAGACACACATAATTTCACATCCCTAAACAAATATAGTTTCTTTGTGCTAAATATGGATCCCTGTATGTGAAGTCAAGCATACTCATCAAAGAATGACATTTTTGCAACAAACGGAGACTATTATAGAGTTCTACAACTGGTCATATAGACAGACTAAGTATCTGTGAGATTCTCAGCCCTAATTAACACATCTACAATACAACCTCTATACCTAAGGCTCAGGGAACATAAAAAACAGGGGGTAGAAAAAAATATTAATGCATCTCTCAACTCTAACCAAAGAAGTTTCCTCATGTGAGGATGGTGATTAACACAGAAAGCCACAACTGACCAAAATATAGAGAATAAGATACTGTAGAGCATATGTCTCTGTATAGGATTCCGATATTAAACTGCCAACCAGGGATCAGGGACCATTGTGGAAGAGAAGTAAGAAAGACTGTAAGAGCCAGGGGTAGTGGACGACCACAAGGAAACAGTTTTCCAGGAGACTGGGAACTTGCTCATATGAACTTACAGCAATGGTGACACCATGCACAAGACCCATGCAAACCCAAACCAGACCAAAACCTAGTATAAAAGTGGGGAAATGGGTAAGAAGCCCCAACCTTAGCTGAGAAACTATTAATAGTATATCAAATGATAGATTTATTTTAAAATGTGCTACCAGTTTTAATTTTAATTAAATTGTATTCTTCAAAAACTTTCTATATTGTTACCCAGTTCATCTTAAAATTATTTTTTCTATAGTCATACATAATATATGTGTACATTTATTTATTATATGTGCTACCCTTAACCTTATTTCTCTTTATAAACAGACCTAGATTTTGTTTCTATCAGGGTAGTCAGATATTTTCAGAATACCAAGCAAGAAGAAGCAAGACAGAATAGATTTTTTTCCCAGCCCAGGGCTGTTTCATTATTCCAGACAGCACTTTCTATTGATCCACCTCTAGTTCTAATTTTGTTGTCACTGATTGAGGTGAGCTCTAACTCTTCCCCTGACTTACGTGCTGTTAGGATGCTGCATTGCTACCAGAAGTGCAATATAGTGATCTTCTCATTTTAAACTCTAATTTGGTCTTATTTGCAGCAAATTAAGGTGTTCAGTGTGGCACTTTAGTACCAAAAATGCTTTATTATATGTCTTTCTTTAGTCATCCACACAGAAAGCACTGCGCATATGGTCACTACAACTTTGTGCATTAGAGTCCCCAAAAGAAATTATGGAGCTTATAAATCAACATAGAGAGACTGTCCTTCAATTTACCAAGTCACGTAGCAGGCAAGGTGCAAGTATATTAGACGTTTCCAAAATTTCATTTTAAACTTTTTTAATTGATTTTTATTTCTTTTGCAAATTTCATACAATACATCTTGATCAATGCAATTTGGTACAATACATCTTATCCCCAGTTGCAATCCCCATATCCTGCTCTGGTCTTCATGTAGTCTATCATACATGCTAAGGCCTATCTAACCAAGTTTGTGTTCACAAATATTCTCTCACTATGAGTTCATCCAATGACACCTGATCAATCTATCTAATGTCACTCTTTTAAAATTTCTTTTTAATTTAAAAAACAGCAAATTACAACTTGAAAAGAGTTCAGAGACCTATGTGAATGATTAGCTAATGTATATTTCATGAATATACACATTTGGATAAGGCCGTTTCAAATTTTTCTGAGTATTTGTTTGTTTTCTCTTGTACATGTATGACATTCACACATGTGTGATGTGTATTTATTGGCATGCATGCCACAGTGAGCACCTGAACGTCAAATGACAAGGTTTTAGAGTCACTTCTCTCCTATCTTTATGAGGCTTCTGGGGATCGAACTTGGGGTGCCAGTTTTATTTTGTAGGTAGCAGGTACTTTCGTATGAGCTAGAACATGAAATTGGCCCTGAAAATGTTTTTCAGGGAAGTCTCATTCAGTTTCCATCATCCACATAGGTGGTTCACAACTGACTGTAACTCTGACTCTAGGAATCTGAAACCTCTGGTTTCCACAGGAATCCACATACATGTGCATAACCCCCCTAAAGGAGTTTCATATTATAAAATTAATGAAGATAAATAATTTAAAGAATACTTGTATATGAAGGAAATGAGTATGGAGATTTATGCAGGCTATTGCCGTGATTATTTAAGTCAGACTCTGGAGACTAATAGAGAACGTGATATGTCATAGGACAAAGAAAACGGAAGTAGACTTTCAGGACTGTATAAAGTATAGCTAAACATCTATTATACATCATTTGTTTTCACATTTTCACTGTTGTTCTGGAACATTTTTTCTTTGTAGAAGACTTTTTTGAGAATGATACATATCGCTACAGTATTGAGATCTTCTAAGTGCATATATTACTGGTCGTTGGTATGATAAAAACAAATTGTAATTAACTTCTCTTGGTCTACTCAGATATTTCCAGAATAGCAAGGCAGAAATGAGACAAAAGAGATTTTTTATATGCATGTATTACTGAATTCAATAGCGCTTTCTCAATAATACTCACACACTTATTTGTGTGATAGAAACAAATTGTAAGAAACTTCTATTGGGTTACTCAGATATTTCCAGAATTACAAGATAGAAATAATACAAGACAGATTTTTTTTTCTGTGCCTGTACTACTCAATTCAATAGCCCTTTGTCAACAATAGTCAGACACTGACTATTCCCAATTCCAATTTCCAGGTTGGCATAAGCCAAACCAATTACAACCTCCTTCCCCTTCATTTCCTTTAGGATGGCTTTGTTTATATTTTAGTCTTTATCAAATTCCACTTCTCTTTCAACTAATAGAGCTAGTGTTTTCTTCCTCCTTGGCAATGTCATATTAGCCGGTTTAGACTGGTCAGAGCCTAGGATGATTATATCTTTAAATCAGTACCTCCTGATTTATTACAGCAGAATAAATAAATATTGAAGTTCAGATATATTATGGAAAATCAACTGTAGATCTACTGACAACTGAGAAAAGTGGCTGCAACTTTTTTGGAATTTATAAGTAAAGTTGACAGTATGAATTGAACAGGTGTTCAATTGCTCTTTATTCCCTGTGCAATAAAATAAATGTATTTAAATTACTTGATAGGAAGGAAGAACACTCTGAGACCATTTGCATTCTGTATATATCATATGTTTTCTCTGACATAAGGCACAATAACTTCATTAAATCCGAAATGTATTCTTCAATTTTGCCTTTCAACATAACTATATGTTATTTATAATTTCCAAAATTTTAGTCAAAAGAGAAACACATTTAATGTAGGAGTAAATGAATACTCAAGCAAAACTCTATGTCTAATACCTCTTAATGAAATAGATGTATAATGTTGTATTTATAACTGAAACATATGATTAGAATTTTAAAAGATTTCCTATCACACCTGTACCTTTTCCTAAACAATCCACATTCCTAATGTACATATTCCTAAATATGTACATTAACTGATGCAGTTTTCAAATTTGAGTACAGATACACTTGTGTCATAAGTAGAATGTAAAATCATTGGAGCACCACACTTGATGTTTGGGACATTTTGTATCTTCTGAAATTTTATAAATATTGTTTTCCAGTTTTATGTAAAAAATCTGCCACATACAATGTTTTTCTAAAAATTTCTGTCAATTTTGAAAAGACAGTATTTTGAAGCATAACATATTTAACCATAATATAACACACAGCAATTTAATTTTAAAGTTAACAATCTTAAATTTTTATGTTTTAAAAAAATCAGAGAAAACAAATTCCAAAGAACATGGAATTAGTTAGCTTTCAATGACACATTTGCCAAGTGAATTCAAACTTCTTGAAGTTTGTAGCATATTGAAACACAGCTATATATTTCAAGATGTGCCAGCAATAAAAAGGACATGCCTGATTCTGAAAGTGGATAAATGTGTAGCTTTGAAGGAATCTTTCACATAACAAACCTTGAGACTTTCCTATATTTAAAACTGGCCAATTTGGAGCTAGGGAGATAGTCAGTCAGTAAAGTGCAGTAATCTACAGAGCACACAGAAAAATTTAATAGTCTCATGACAGTTTTAATCACAGCAATGGGAAAGAAGAGACATATACATCCCTGGGGCTCTCTGGCTAGCCAGGACAGCCAAATCAGTGTTCCAATCTGTAAAAGATCCTTTCTTAAAACAAGGTGATAGTTCCTGAGGAATAACAGATAGATTGACTTCTGGCCCCATACATACACACACATACACACACACACACACACACACACACACACACCACACTCTTGTACACACAAACAATACAATAATATTTGGCAACTGAATATTTAATGACATGAGAAGAATTTATTGAACAAATACAAATAATTACAGTATTAAACCCCATCAAGAAGGCATACTAAAAGATGAGTTCAAAGTATTAAGTCATAGCTTATTATGGTAACAGGAAGCAAGACTATCTTTGTAATGAAGTTACAAGAGCAGATAGAGTTCTATAAGAATTGCTGTAAGGAACAGATGAAGACACCAAGTGGGGGCCATGTATCAGGATCGCAGAGCAGTGCTGAGATCTAGCTAAAGTAGGAAACCACACCTGCACAGACGTGTGTTTTTATTTTACCTACAGCATGCAACCATCGGAGAACAGAAGCAGAGGAACAGATGGTGAAATGGATCAAAGTAAGAAGTGTACAGGCAAGTTAAACACAAGAGCCAAGGAATGAATAAAATAGGCACCCTTATACTGGAAGCGTCTGGACACTCATACCATGGGTCAGGAAAGACAGAAATGCTATGACTTGAAGGAGATAGGAGAGAACTATAAATAAGTTTAAGGGATATATTTTGTTTTAAAGAATGAATTGGATGTAGATCATTCAAAGGAAAGTGGAGAATGGGATCCCTAGAGAAATCTGGCTAGTTAGAATAATCGTATAGAAAAAATATGGCTTCATCTGAGAGACCCTCCCTCAGAAATGACAGAGAGTAATCAAGGAAGATTCTTAATATCAATCTCAGCCCTCCACATACACCCATACACGTGCACATGCACCCCCTTCAAGCATGTGCCCACATGCATGTGAATATGCATACTCAAATCACATACACACACATGCAAATAGTAAGTGCCCTCCATGAATTTCTTGCACTTTTATTTCAAAAAATAAGGAACTAAATTTATTGCAGTTCCAAAATTTGGCCCAAGTTTAAGCTCAAATAAATCCAGACATTTGAGAGGAAGTTAAGCCAACTCTGCAGCACCATGATTTCTTAGTTTTGTTTTGTTTTATTCCCATTCACACACAACCCAAATAATAATGTTACAATGACAGATTGAGGACTGACCTGTGCGGGTGGCTCATCAACTTAATCCAGGTTTAGATTTCAAGTCCACATTATTTCTCCAATTTTATTCTTTCCTGGATCATCTGACAACTCTTCCTCATTTCTGTCCTTTGCCATACTATTCTGTATACATTACAAATCCACAATTATTGCATGTGTTCTCAACATTCAAATGAATTTTTTGCCCAACATCATAGTTCCTTGATTTCTTGAAACCCAATGAAGCTTTCTCTTGATTCCACTTCTGATTTGTCTTCATTAAAGACAGTTGTACTTTTAAAATTCTGTCCTTTCACCCTGAACAGACTATATCTAGCTCTTTCCCTATAACACTGTATTATCAGAGTCTAGATTACATATACATTTATGTTTCTGATTTTAATTGGACTTTCAGGGTCATCCATAAGTCTTGGTATATTCCTTCACACTTTCTCAATCATCATTATCACACCTCAGAGAAGGAGCACCTTAAGTTCTTTAAAATTAATTGTTACATACATCATAGTCATAGGCTTAAATCATACACAAAATTTATGCTTATTTAAAATGTATAGTCAAAAGTTGAAAAAATAAATTATTGGCTAACAACACATGTCTTTCAACCCCTATCATGTATTGTTTTTGTTGTTGTTCTGAGAAAATTTCAAACCTTCCCCATTTAAAGTCTGATTTCAATCTACTTTTCAGGCTTTCTTTCCTCAACTTTTCCAATGTATTTCCATCAGTGTATTATACTTAGATATCATTCACGCTTGTGCTGGCTAGTTTCTGTCGACTTGACACAAACTAAAGACTCCGTAAAACAGACAATCTCAATTGAGGAATTTCTTCCATCAGACTCTTTTTTGGTCTTGTCTCATTGATTTAGGATGATCCAGCTTACTTTGGGCATTGCTATCCCTGAGAAGGTAGGCCTTACTGTACAAGAAAGTTATCTGAGCAAGCTTAGGGAAACAAACCAGTAAACAGGGTTTTCCATTGTTTATTTCAGTTCCTGCAACCAAGGTCCTGCCTAAGCCTCCCTCAATGTTGGAATGAAACCTAGAAACCAAATAGGCCCTTTCCTTCCTGAACTTGGTTTTACTCAATGTTATAACACTGCAACAAAGAAGTAAACTAGGGAAATGCTCAAAACCACTACTCTGAACTTCAAATAATGATTCCCAGCATGTATTTGAAAGATTTTCTTCCCAAATCCTTTATCGTAAGCAGATGTAAGGCTCAACTCTGGGGAGTGAAATCATGAGGCAGCCTTTGCTCTCTTCATCTTCCAGTCTTAGTTTAGGTTACTCACTGCACATGAGATCATCCAGTAGGCAATCTTTCCAACAGGACCCTTGACTAAGGAGGCAGAGTACTGGACAAGCTTGTATCATATGTCCGCTCTTCCTCTGAATTTGCTAATTTTTCCATATTCATAAAAAATTATAATGCAATTAAATAAGGAAAACATTTAAAAATGCAATAAAATACAAAAAATCTAATTTTGAATATGTATTCCTGTTAGAAAATAAAGATCTATGAATATGTGTATGAATAGTTTATAATAGTCATCTTTTCTTTATAGAAATTTTGCTCAGACTAAAAAGATGTTGTAAAATGGTCTAGTGTATGTGAGTGTGTGATATAACTTAAATACATTTTCTTTCATGAAATAAAATAAGAACTATTACAATCTTTAAAATGATACAGACATTCCTCAAGATATTTCTCCAGGATTGACTAATGGGCTACTATGAAAAAATAAGCATTCAAAAGGAACTTAAGAATGATCCTAAGTAAAGGACAGCCAAGGATACACTAGACAGTATTATAATTAAAACTTGTTACTGTCTACATAAATAGTCTTGCTCAACACAGTTGAAAATTATTAAGTTTTGATGTTTATTTGAGGTTATCTATTAAGAAAATCAGGTCACTCATGAATAGACTGATTTAAATTTTTTTTACTTTAAATTTATGTGTATTTTGAGGTCTCATTACTTTATGTCATGTTTTTATTTCATTTTATTTCTTCACTGCACTGATGTTCCACTACAATACTGAATAACAATGGAAAGAGGGGTCACTTTTGTCTCTTTTTGAGTATAGGGCACAAGAAAGCCTTTTTAAAAATGTTCTTCAGTCTCTTCCATTCTTGCTGGCTGACAATATCACTAAATTTTATCAAGTACATTTTCTATACCAACTGAACTCATCATAGGTACTTATTCTTTGTTAACATAATGAATTGCTTTTCCCTCCATCTAGCTGAGAAACAAACTCAGAACCTTCTGGATGCTAAGGAAGAACTATTCCACTAAGGCTGGAGAGGTTGCTCAGTGGTTCAGAGCACTGGCTGCTCTCACAAAAAACTAAGGTTCGGTTCCCAGCATCAACATGGTAGTTAACAACTATCCATAACCCCAGTTCCTGGGGATTCAATGCCCTCTTCTGAACTCCTGAGGCATTGCACGACATGCGTACACTTATACACATGCAGACAATACACTCACAAACATAAAATAAAAATAATAAACAAACTATTTAAAAAATACTTGCCCCACTTATACACACCCCAGCCATTTTGATTTTTTCTTTTCTTTTCTTTTTTTTTTGACATCGGGTCTCCCTGTAGGCCCAGCTGACTTGGAACTCACTATTGCTGTGAGACCAGGCTGGCCTCAAACTCACAGAAATCCACCTGCCTCTGCCTCCCAAGTGCTGGGATTAAAGGCGTGTGCCACCATGCCAGGCTCATTTTGGATTTTAAAATTTTAAAGTTGAACCAGATGTATATTCTTGCATGAACCCTATATCAGTATGTTGTATTGTTTCATGTATGCATGGAATTTATTTGCTATACTAAATTTAATAAAGGATTTTTATGATTGTTTCATAAGGAGTCCTTATCTATATTATATTAATGATTTGTCTGATTTTTCATTTTAAATAAATATTGTCTTGAGGTCAGGATAAGTGGATAAAGTGCTTGCATTATGTCCTATTTTGCTTTTTGTTGTTGTGATAAACAGCATGACTGAAAGTGACTTGGTGAAGAAAAGGTTTACTTCAGCTTACAGATTATTGTGCATCATCAAAAGATGCCAGGACAGGAGCTCAAGACAGGAACCTGGGGACAGGAACTGAAGCACAGACCTTGGAGATACAATTCTTACTGACTTGTTACCTCTGGTTTGCTCACCTCACTTTCTTGTATAACCTGGACTATGTGCCCAGAGTGGCACTGCTCCAAATGGGTTGGACCGCCTACATAAATTAGCAATTATGAAACTGCCTCAAGGTTTCCTGAAAGGGAAGACAGAATGCAATGATACAAAGGGAGGAAGGGGAATAATAGAGCAGGAATGGTTAAAAGGGGTGGGAATGGGAGGGTAGGTTAGAAGCAGGAATATGAGGCCCACTCACAGTTAAGAGACTATTAAAAGAGACTATGGACCTTTAAGTGTTCGAGTTTTCTTGAGGATTGTTGGACTTTTAAGGCTGTACTGTCTTATGTTGTAATATTAATTTTAACATCATGTCTTGGGGACAAGAAATGGAAAGGTTTCAATTTAATAGTGATGTGTTTGTGTGTCAAGTTGACAAGGGGTCAATTGTGCTGGATAGCTTTAGCGTCAACTTTACACACCTGGGTAGAGGGAGACTCAACTGGGGAATTGCCTCCATTGGATTGACTTGTGTCTTTGAGGTAGTCTCTTGATTGTTGAGTGATGTGGGAGGTCCCAGCCCACTGTGGGTGGCACCACCCATGGGCAGGTAGGCCTGTGTTGCATAAGAAAGCAGGCAGAGCAAGGGCCCTGGGAGCAAGCCAGTTAAGCAGCATTCCTCCATGGCCTGTGCTCCAGCTCCTGCCTCTAGGTTCCTGCCTTGAGTTCCTACCTTAGGCTCCCTGATGAACTGAGACCTGGGAGATGTGAGCTAAATAAACCCTTTCCTCCCCAAGTTGGTATTGGTGACAGTATTTTGCCACAACAATGAAGAAACAAATTAGGACAAGTACCATGAGAGAATTTTCTTGGAATCTTCTTGATCATATGTAGAATCCAGTGTTCAAAGTAAAGAATAATAGATATATGGAATATCTGTAATATGAAAGTAGAAGTGTGGACTACTTCACAGCAGATGGAGACAAATCACGAAGACATTAGAGAAAGAGGATGAGTAAGAAAAAAATGTGAGAATATGACATAATTAAACACATTTCTTTGTATGTTAACTTAAAAAATGTGTTTTAAAAAGTAGGGGCAATTGCAAATTATTGCTAAACCATCATATCGGCACTCCTAATGGGTTCACACATTCATCTAATCCACATGTGAACTTCATTAAAATTTTCAAAAAATTTGCCTGCTTTTCTCATCCACTTTAGATAAACAAAGAACAGGGGTCCTGCTTCCTCTTCTTCCCAAATCAGGTCAGTTTGCTTCACTACAAAGAGCAGTGACTATGTGCAGTTTGTTCAAGTTTATCAATGCTGTATACATGAGATTCTCTTCGTAACTCTGGGAATCTCTAAGGTTGAATCAAGCTCTTAAAAAGAAGAAATCTTACCTTTAAATTTAATTTGACAATTTGTTTGAAGAAGTGTCTTCATGCCCCATCAAAATGATGAACACAAGTTCTATGTCAAAAGTATTTGTATTTTAAACTAATATTCACAAAATGAGACAATTTTCCAACATGAAGATAAGTTTTTTAATTGTTTACTAATTTTCCAGTTAACCTAAAAACAAAATATTTAAGAAATGTTTTAAAAATATTTTAATATTGGTTAAGGGTTATATTATTTTCTTTTATAACAATGCATATATTGCATAAAATTTCACTTAGAAATCTCTGAATCCTAAAATTGTATTATGCATATAAAGAATGGTTTTAATTACTTAGAAAGTACATATTCTGTTTGTGTAAGTTTTATGCATTTACATTCTTAAATATTTCCAAAGCCCATTATTTATAAACCTTGAAAACAGCCTATACTACATTATCAAAATATTCTAATTTACATATTTTCATGTAACAAGAACAGTATTTTGAGACATTAATTAGTTATGTATTTGTATCTATTTCAAATCATATTGCATTGTTTGGGTTTATAGCAATTTTTATCCCTTTCTGTGATAAGCTAGAAAGCAAAAACAACTGTGACTGTCTCTGGCTTTTGTTTTTTTTTAAAATTATTTATTTAATAACCTCATAATTAGAAGAAGCATTTCATTATAACAGCATTGATATGTTCAATAACAATTTCCAGAGCTAAGATGCATCTCTTTCAAAATTGGCTGTAAATTTTTAGGTTTACAGTTGAATTAATACAATTATACAATATTGTACTCAGTATAAACCCTATAAGATATAAAATTAAATGAGGTTTTAACCTTTAAAACAGATCTCCATTTCCTTATTAAAATGACTTTTGCTTTTAAAAGCTGAAACTTCTATCTAGGAAAACTAACCTGTATAAGAAAGAACATCAACAGCTGTGTCTATATCAATGTCGATCTGTCTCCTTGTTTATCTTTCTGTCATTCTCTAGAAAAAGACAAGTAAGTGCAGTTTCAACCATACCTTGGAAGAAGAGTCCTCTGTTTGGGGATGGATGGAAGGGAAACATGGGGAAAATAGGTCCGTGGATGGGGAAAAAAAAGGGTAAAGAGAGTGAGAAAGGAGCCAACATGCTTTCTGAAAGGTGTATGTGAGTGTAGCAGGGCTCTATAATAATGGGCATGAGCTAGAGACTCACTGTGCCAAGCAATCCACAGAATCCAACAGAAGTGATGGACAGAGCCATAGCTAGTCTTCTGACAGTTCTAGTTCCACTTGAAGCAGTGACATAAGATAATTGCTGCATCTGAGCATTTGTGGTGATATTGGTTATGGGTTTAAACAATGCCTTTGAGAACAAATGACCTTTTTAATGTCTCAGCTTTGAAATGTCTCTATGAATTTTGAAAACAACATGGCAAAAATCCCAGAGACCCAAGATTAAGCAGTAGTAAAGATATTCAAATCTAGTTAGTTTTTAAAATAAAATATAACTTTGGAACGGCATTATACTTTGAATCTTGGAAGTCCAGGACCCCGACTGTGATGATTTGGAAGGTGAAATCTTTGGTAAATGGGGCCTAGAAGAAGGAAGTTAGGTCACTCACTAGAAATATGACCTTCGTCTAACCGGAAGATGAGTCAAGAACCATGGTTCTTTTTCTTATCTCTTTTTACTTCTTGGCCACAACAAGTAGAGAAATCTTTGGCCATGTGTTCCTACATGGTACACTCCCTTTTCCAGGCCCAAAACTTTCCCAGTGGCCAAAAATATGGACTGGAAACTCTGGAACCACAAGCACTAATAAACCTTTCCTAATTATAAGATGAATCTCTGAAGTATTTGTTACACTAGTGAAAAGCTGCCCAACAGACACAGAGGTCTCTTTATCCTATATGTGGAGGCTTGTTTTGAGATTTTAGAAGCTTAAAGAGTCCAGTGACTCTCGCCTATGAACTGGAGATCTTTTTCAACAACTTAGGTTATATTTCTCCATAACTTGGAAAGATAAGAGCTCAAGTTTGAAGTGATTTGAATACTAAAATGTTTAATTATAGGTTTTGCTCTTCTATTTCAAAACTATTACTTATTAAAAAGAAGTACTGCTAAAAAGTTTAGTTTATATTATCCAGTTAACTCATTATTTATCTTTACATTTTTTTTCATATTTTGGCTTCATAATATCACTTTATGAGACCTGGAAGAAAATGGAAGAAAATGTGAGTGTCAATTTTTCCAGTGGTATTGGTTGTAAATTATTTCAACATTCATATTACTCTACTTAAAACTAAATATTTTTATAAACTCATTTTAAGTAGCAAAGATAGTGTATGAATATCATTTCTGGTTTTAAAATAAGTTAACAGCAAAGCCAGGAATGGTGGCACCTGCCTTTAGTCCCAGCACTAGGGGGGCAGAAGCAAGCAGATATCTGTGAGATCAATGCCAACCTGGTTTACATAGTGTGTACCACGCCAGCTGGGGTTACAGGGAGACCATGTCTCAGAAAGACGCCCCCCAAAAGAAGTTAATAGCAATTTTAAAAATTAATTTTCATGTTTTATTTTTATATTTTGCAATACATGTAGCTTAAGTGATAATTTGAAAAAAAAACAGTAATTATTGATTGCTGATTTTTACTTCTACATCCCATTGCAACATCAGAAAAATTATAGAGAATCTTGTACAATAAACATATCCTTTTAATTATTTTAAAATTCTTATTTACAAGAAAATAAAGCTATAGATTCAACATTTTGTTACTATGTACTCATATTTATATGAAATATTTTCTTTTATATATTAAAATATCCTAAATAAAGCAGTTATGATGTTGAGACTATGAAATTTTAATTCATAAATTTTTATTACATATTTATATATTATACATGTATGTGAGTAGGCATGCATGCAACATGCTATGTACCTGTTGAGGTCAGAGGACAATTTACAGGAGTCAGTTCTGTCCTTCAAACATGTGGGTACCTCCGATCAAACTCAGGTTTTCAGGTTTGGTGGCAAATGCTTTAACGAACTGAGCTATCTAGCCAGTTTAACTTTCAAATTTTTGAGGAAAAAAAATAATAATTAATTTTTTTTTCAAAATAATACCAAGTCCAAGAAACTAATAAGCATATATGGAGAACTTATGGTACTCTATGTCATACATTTTCCAAAAGAGATCCAGTTTCAATTATTTGTCATATATCTGATGATGCATTAAACAGTTTTCTTCTCCTTTTAGTAACTGCTTTATTGGGATGAAACTCACCCTTTTAAAAGTATACACTTCAGCGGTTAAACAAAATGAGTCCACAGACTCAAGCAAACCATCTCCCCAATTTAGTCATGGAATTTGTGTATAAATTTGGCACCCAGCAACCAGCCATCTACTTCCACCTACATACACCATGTGGCTTTCTGTGACTGGCTTTTTTAGACTAGCGTATTATTTTCCAGGTGAATCCATGTTATACTAAGTGTTAACACTTCACTCAACACTATTTACTTAGGAATTATGGTCCATGTTTAGACTCCTAAAGAAGCTATGGGCAACTTCCAATGGATCTAGCTACTTCTTCAGCACCAGAGGCACATGCAACCAGCACTCAGTCACAAGGCATTATCACTGCCAAAGGCTTATCCTTCCATAGACTGCTGCAATCATTTAGCTATTTTCCTCTATTTGGGGGCAACACCATTACAGTTTCTTCTATTTCCATCATTTTTTTCTATTCCTCGTAATATCCATTCCTTTCCTTCTCGGGATATCAGGCAACAGCCAAATGTATGGAGACTCACGGTGCTTATTACAACGCAAGAAATTTACTTCTCTTCACTTTGCAGTTTTCTATCCTTGTTATTATTTATGTAATGAATCTACCCATATCAGAACTTCTTTGCTCTGTAAAGAAATGGATTTTGTATTCCTCGTTCACTTGAACTACATATCAATTGTGTGCCAAGTGCTGAGTGAAATTCGGAGGAAATATGAATGTCAAGTTTAAGTCTGCCGTAGCAAGGCACAACTGAACTCCAAGAACTTGGGAAGTATACAGGAATTTGAGGTCAGAGTGAGCTTCTTGAGACTGACTTGAAATAGTGAGGATTTTTAATTTAATTCCACAAATGAAACAAAATATCTAACATCCTCACTCTCGCATTTGGTGAAGAAGGAAGGCATTTAAGCACGTTCTACAAAGAATATTATAATTTTCATAATAAACAATGAACCACTGTGACATAATGGGAGATCACTTCCCAGGGTGGCATATAGTCATGTACGTTTAATCGCAAGTATAATCTTCTTTAGCAAATTTATATGAAATGAAAATTGGCAATTTTTGAGAAAGAATGACATCTTAAGATACAATAAAGGAATAAAAGAAATACATTCTTTGATCTTGAATTTTCTGAGTGAGTTGTGACCCAAATTATTAACAGAGGAACTTAACTCAAGAGAGACTATGAGAAAAATAAAACAATCCTGTTAAACATGTGCTAAAACATACTCTAGGGTGCCTTTGATGATGTGCTAGTCTGTTTTGTTATTCATACCTGACAAAAGTATATGTAAAATTTGATTTCTACTGAAAAATTTCCCCTTCCACATAAAATTCTTCAGTTGTATTCAAATTAATTTCCATTGTATAATCATACTTCTTATGATAGCTTTTAAGTACTCACCTAATGCCAAGCTCTGTAATACATATTAAATTGTTATTATTCCAGTCAGCTGTTAGACAAAGGCTAGACTGGCTGCCAAAGGCCATGCTGAAGCTTTTGAATCAAACAAAACTACAACTATTACCCTAATATTCCTGCTTCAGCATGCCTAGGATAATTGTGGAAACTGTATTTTTATAGTCCATTGATGCATAGCCTTATTTTCATGAAAGATAACTTATAAAAAAGTTGCCAATATCTGATTTTGTAAATCTTTAAGTTGTATTTTTATTAAGGCAAGAATATTGCCAATATAATGAAGATGTCTAGATTGGTTACTAAAACTTTCCCATCAATTCAACGTGTTTGTGTAAGGGAAATATTCTTGGAAGGGTTCTCCTCTCATTAATCGATATATTGTCAAAATTTCAAACACAGTGACAGGCTGCAATATTTGTGACAAAGACTAAAATTTCTCACAATATTTGCAATATTTACCATCTAGCTTATGTGTGTGTATGAGATATTACCCTTCAATCAAAACCAGAAAGTCTTGCATGTTTTCCCTCCTCAGTAATTTGCTTTGTTGTAAGTCCCAATTCTTCATATTTCTGATTTTCTAGTTTCAAATTATTAATATTAAAATTTTACAGATAACCATACAAATTATTTTGCATCAAATGTCACATCATAGAAATTATACCCAATTGTCAAATTTTATCTACTTTACATAAAATTGTCTTTGGTTACATACTTTATTAAGGGCATTGTGTGGGATTATTAATCATGAACTCATTTGTCTTTTTCTCTTTTCAAAACATCCATAACAACTCTGAACTTTGAATGAGCACTTATTATGAATCAGCTTTTAGAACGTAACATTTATTGTCTACTGTGATTATTTCTACTGCAACACATACATGCATATTTAACAACTCATGTATGATGCTTGAGAAGTTAAAACATTATTTGTAGAAGCAGAGTTTTTCTTTTTCTTATTTAAATATTTTATTCATTAATTTTATTTTATGTGTACGCGTGTATTGCCTTCATGTAGGTAAGTGCACCTCTGTCGTGCTATGCCTGTGGAGGACAGACGAGGCTGTCAGATCCCCTGGAACTGGAGTTATGGACAGTTGTTAGCTGCCATATGGGTGCTGGGATTCGAAACCAGGTCTTCTGCTAGAAAAGCCAGTGTTCTTAACCACTAAGCCACCTCTCCAGCCCGAGTTTTTATTTTTCTTTTCTCCAAATTGTTCCCACCTGAAGAGTCAATGAAGCAAAGGATTATGCTTCTGGTTTACATATTGTCTATACAATTTTAGTTCTTATTTAAGACTGTATGATATATATTGTTAATGAGAGGTGTGTACATGATAGATATATAAAAGATGATAGATGATAGATGGATAGATAGTGATAGATAGATGGATAGAGAGAGAGATAGATAGATGGTAGATAGATGAGAGACAGACAGATAGATGATAGATAGATAGATAGATAGATAGATAGATAGATAGATAGATAGATGATAGATAGGTAGATAGATAGATATAGATGATAGATAGATAGAGATAGAGAGATAGAGAGATGAGAGATGCGAGATAGATAGATAGTAGAAAAACATTAAATGATGTGCTCAAAACATCCAGCATAATTGGTCTGGTGAAGTACCCTTAAGATAGGCAGCTGGAGTCCCCAATAGAAAGATTTCCAGTGTCTCCTCAGTTAAGGGTCCCAAGTAAAATAACAAAGAGTAGGAAAAAGTAACATTCTCAAATGTTACAAACATCGAGTGTAACAGACTAACACCTGTTAAGGCAGTAGCTGGAGTTCTCCACTGAAGTGCTGGGCAGAGCAAAGTGTGGTCTCAGGTGTCCACTTTGTTCTAAGTAAACAGACAGAGTTAAGCAACAGACAGAGTTAACACCATTGAATCCAGCAATCATAACATTCAGTAGAACCCAATGGGGGAAAGAGGCAGCTGGGTAGGTTGCTAGTTGAACTTTAACTCCATGACTGAACTTCTCCTGACTGAATTTCCCATGCTTTTCTTCCAGCTTCTCTTTCCTACTACAAACATGACACTATCATAGGATTAATTAAAACAACATTTTTGGAAATAATATACTTTCTAGCTGTTCTCAAGGGCACAATAATTTCTAAATCATGTTTTCTTCCCTGTTATAGAGTCAGGGCAGAGGCAGCCCATCCTCACACAAAGCACCTTAGAGACGTTTTGAGACTAGCATATTTGAATCTGAAGTGTGTGGTAGGGGGCTGTAGTTCTTCCAAAGTCAGCTTATCAGTGAGATCAAATAACATATAGCAGATTACCAATATATTGTACATTACATACTTGTTCTCTGTGAGTAGCAGTAACGGTTAACTTAGTATAGGTTTTCAGAATACACAGGAATGTGACTAATACAGATGGGTAATTAACATTATTCTATGTCATTGAATTAATCATCTTTCAGTATACTATAAGCAGGTGTTTCACCATGCCCTGCATAAAGATGCCAGACACACCTTGTTCCCAACACCCTAGTAATGTGCCTTTTTTCCCTGCCTTGGCTGACAGGGATAAAAATGCCTTTCTTGCTTCATTCCTCAATTGGAATCTTACAATTGGGAACATATTTTTAATAAAAAAAATCAAAGAATTTAGAATCCACCTTCCTAGCCAGCTTCCTCATTGGACCCTTACACTTCCATTTAGTATGCATCTGTTCTAATAACACTGTGGTCCAGTGCCAAAGAACCAAGAGCATCCCCTGTGTTCCAAAGATTGAAAATAGCTGATGCTAAACGCCTGGTCAATCTGTCACTCATGCTTTTCTGTAGAAATCATGATAAAGGCTCCTTTGTAGCCCCAGTTGCATGGCAGATCCCTCCTTTGGGAACTGTGAGCAATGGATTTTGATTTCTAATCTTGAGTTTTTTAACAACATGCTGCATTTTAGAACATCCTTGTTAGAGGATGCTTATACATATCATGTGCATGATAGTGGGCCTAATGAAAATAATGATATTGCTCTCACTGCTGCTTTAAATATGGGTGGGAAAAAGTGATGTAGACAAAGCAGAAAGGGTCTCCTCATTTGCCCCTTTGTTCTTAGTCTTCATTTATAACTTTCTTGTCTAATTTACCCTCAAGCCAATCTTAAAAAATAAGTAAAAGAACTTCTATTTATTTTGTATTTTCATTTTGCTGAACAAAGAAGATGACAGATGAGTTGTAATGTACGCTTTAGAAAATTTTTATTAATCAAAATTATGTCAGCAGTTGAGAGCACTGCTTGCTTTGGCAAAGGACCTGAGTTTGGTTCCCAGCTCCCATGTGGTGGCTCACAACTTTTATAACTCCATTTACAAGGAATTAGACACGCTTTTCTGGCCTTCAAGGTCACCAGGCATATATACCATGTACATACATACGTGAAAGCAAACATGATTTTATATAAACCCCTTAGGAAAGCCATATAACTTATATTCACATAAGGTGAGAATATTAAGGTCTATTTCCAGAGTTTATAATGAGGAATTAGCTCTATAAAACTAAATTTTCCCAAAATTCTTAAAAGTTGTCTGAATGTAAATAAAATAAATAACACATTTCTTAACTCATTAATTATTAATTTTCTTATTCCTATAATGAGGAAACAGGAAGTTAAACATTTGCTCCCAATTGGCAGAGTATACAGTATACCCCATCTTTTATGCTTTAATAATTTTGAAAGTATCTATAAAAGGATATAATTTAAGAACAATTTTCAAAACTGCAAATAAGAATGCAACCGAAGGGACAATAAAACTACAGTTGGATATATTAAGAAACAGTTTTGACATATATTTTTATTTATATAACACCATTAATGTATTTTTTCTCTTAGAGGATCTCACTGTAGCCTCATCTGGCCTGGAACTCTCTATGTAGACCAAGAAGGCCTCAATCTGCCAGAAATCTTCTTATCTATGCCTCCCATTTGCTGGAATTAAATGTGTGGGCCATCACACTGGGGAAATAATGTGTATTTTCACAAAGCTAAATAGGACTTGATTTTATTATTTCATTTTCTGTAATTGCATTGATAACATGTTGTTTTGTAACTACATAATAATATGTTGTTTTCAATTTTTTAATGTAACAAATCATTTTATCCTATTGTGAAAATATGGATTGGAGTTATTAATGTTACTTCATAATCCAAACAACTGCCTGTTAGTCTTGTTTTTACTTTAATATGAATACTTAAAATTTAACATTACATATGAATTTTATTTCCCTAAATGAAAAATATTTTTACAGTTCTCCAAAGGAACTTCCAAAATATGAATAATGCATTTAACCACATTGCTAAAACGGTGTGAAAAATACTGGTTTTTCCTCTGTCTCTCATAAGGAAACAAGTCCTGGGTTGGGGGCAGAAACTACAACAACATTAATAGGAAAACAACTGAAGAGAAAAACAAAATTCCATGTATATACCATAAACATAAGGAAAGTTTTGCTTCCATGAAATATATATCCCACCAAAGAGCCTTTCAGGATAACCTATAATTCTAATTTTAAGCAAAGCAGTAGATCTGAATACAGGACCTAGGTCTGGAAAGAACTTCATTGATAGATCTCATACAGAAACATAAAATAGTTTACAAGAGGGTAAACAATGACACAGAAATCTTTTCTTTGTGTGACCTCCATTTAGAACAAACAATGAAACAGTTAGAGGCCAGTATGGCAAGGATTTTGCAGAGCTTCACAGGGAAAAAGAAGCCCTGAAGTCAGAAGTCCAGACCCTACGGCATGCCCACAGCAGAAGGCAGAGCCAGTAGAAGGCTGGGAAAGGAAACTACAGTTACAAGAGAACTTTTCTGAAAATCCCATATTTACTATGTGTACACGTTAGCTTTTTCCCTTTTCTGCCCTTCTCCTCCTCTGGCTCTTCCCGCTACTGCTATTAATCCTTCTCTTCCTCTTCAGTCTTGCTCTCTCTTCTTTAAAACATATAAAGATTGGTCCTCACTTTTGAACCAAACTACATATTCTTAGCTATAAAATTAGGATAGAAACAAGAGAAATCACTAAAAATGTTGAGAGAAAAATGATATTCTTGTGATAATATTAATGTAACTACTCTGTTTTAATGACTATATTGTCTTTTAATTGAATTTTCTCTTTTTTTTTTAGGAAACAGAGTTGGAGGATTTTTATTAAAGATATTTCAATATAGTCTTTAAGCAGGAAGGTTAGGAGGAAGAGAAGTATTCAGAAAGATAAGTTCACCATCTCATTGTCATACTAGGTATTCCCTCCATCCCTTTAGCATAACTTAGAGTGAATCTGTCTTCCTAGGAGTGGTCCAGGTGATTTACCAGCGGAACTGGAAAGTTGTGTCTTTATCCAGACCAATGATGCCAGAGATTGTTATTCTCTTAATCTTTTTTTATTTGTAACTTAAAAAACTTTTATTTATTTTTATTCTGTTTCCATGAGCTGGATCACTCACATTCCACTTAAAGGCAAGAACATAGAGCATTTGTCTTTCTTTGCCTGGCATTTTTCATATCACATAATGTTCCCCATAGTATCCTTAGTCTATTTTAAAATATACTGTTTCTTATAGAAAGACTCATTGTTTTTGCTAATAGCACTGAGATGTTGACACATGCATCTCTAATCTGTATATATCTCATTATTACAATTTTTAAATAGAATTTTTGTGATTTTTTTTAAAATAAATAATTTATTGAGAATATCATACATGCATATAAGGTGTTTTATTGAACTGAATACTTCCAAAAAGGGTTTGCTGAAGTTTTAAATTGTAGTTAGCTCAGAATATGACATTTTTAATTGAATTTTTGTCTATTTCATACAGAACATCTCAATCAGTCTTAATCATCTTTATACCCCCATCCCCGCTGGCACCCTCATATAGCCCCCCACTGGAATCCATACGTTCTGTCATTTATCAAGGTCCATTGCATCAAGTTACTGTCTCCAGATGTCCATTAGTACAAGATCATCTACTGAGGTCTAGTCAGCTTATCTAGAGTCTCTTGTTTTAGGAAGATCAGCTCTTCCTCACCCAGCAATGTTCAGTTGCCAGTATTTCTTTAGTTAAGATTAGGGTCAGCTGTCTTTTTCCCCAGTTCTATTCTGGGTTTTTGTCTATTTGAGTTTGCATGGGTCCTGTGCATGCTGACACCATTGCTGTAGGTCCAAATGAACAGGTCCCAGGAGCTTGTAGGACTCTATTTCCATATGGTCATATACCTCCTCCCTGGCTCTTACAATCCTTCCACCCTCTCTTCCTCAATGGTCTCTTAGTCCTTGGTGGGTGTACTTTAATTTAGGAGTCCTGTCCAAGGACCAGCATTCTGCAGACTATTAGCCTCTAAACTTTGGCTATTTGTGACCTTTTGTGTTCCTGTCCCTCTTTTGCATGAGGGAGATTCATTAATGAGAACTGAGATATTCATTATTGTCTTTTTTTCCCTCGTTCTATATTCCATGAGCCTTAGATGTAGAAGTTGCATTGTGGATGTACCACTTGGACTTGGGCAATTCACAGACAATGTCTGTGTGACCAATTGTGTGCTCTGTAACAGTCTATGACTAATGCAAAAGAAGCTACTTTGATGAGTGGTAACTGGGATATTTGTCTGTAAATATAAGGATACATATTTTGCACATAGAAAGAAATTATAATAGTCTAGGGATGTGACAATTTTGGGGTTTTCTTTAATATCTTTGACCTCTCTAGCTATGTGGGTTTGGCTATGTTTACAGTACCACAAACGGGTTTCCTCCCATTGAGTGTGCTTTTATTCCAATTAGGTAACTGTTGATGGCCCCCCACCCCAAAGATAAAAGTGCCACTACTGCACCAATGTCATTTGCTGTGCAGGTCATGATATGGCTATTAGGTCTTAAAGTTGATGTTGGATGACTGGTTGATGTTCTCCCACAGCACTTTGCATAGTACTTTCCAAAGATATGATAGCTAGCTTACTTGGAAAGTGGCTTCCAGGTCATTTCCAGCTCCATTGCTTCAAATCCAGTGTCTGAAGTATGTTCTCTCTTCAGCATCAGGGTCTTACGTTCAAGTTCTGTGAGCGAATGAAGGGCTGTGGCAATAGCCTGTGTAGTTTTTGGAATCTCTTGGACCACCCAGGCCAACAACTCGAAGGTTTCTCCTGTCTGGCACTGTTTCTTTTTAGCTATACAGATGGACTCCTTTAGAGATATTGTATGTGTAATTTGTCATTAGGTTTTTGGAATCATAGGATTTCCTCTGCATTTTTCTATAGTATCATGCATTATTATTTTCTTCTCTCTCCCGGTCTAAACTTTGCACCATGACTTCCCAATTTAAAGTATACCCTTTCTCCTCATTTCTCCCTTGGTAATACTAGTCTCTGATGGTCTCAGGGCTTGAGGTCCTTCTTTCCCTTTATCCCTTAACTCTCCTTCAAATCTCCTATTTAATTCCCCCATTTGATCCATTTTCCCCTTACTAACACCTGTCTCCTACTCTTCTTCTCTCTCAGGTTTCTTCTTTTCCTTTACCTCCCTGGTTCTTTTTCATTATCCTGGTTCATACAGTTACAATGGATACATCCTCACATACAAGGATTTGGTGCTATGATCCATGTATGAGGGTGAAAATACATCATTTGTTCTTTTTGTTGTTGTTGTTTTGTTTGTTTGTTTTGTTACTTCACTTAGTCACTCAGCATATCACATTTACCAGCAAATTTCATGATGTCTTCTTTCTTTACCAGTGAGTAGAACTCCATTCCGTAAACGTACACATTTTCATCATCTGCTCGTCAGTTGAGGGATATTTAAGTTACTCCCAACTCTGGGCTATTGTAAAAAGAGCAGCAACAAATATAGGTATACAAGTATTTCTGAAATAGGATGTTTCTTTTGAATATATGCCAAGGAATGGTGTAATTGACTCAAATGGCAGGTTTATTTTTACATTTTTAAGAGTTCTCCACACTTCTTTCCACAGGGGCTACATGAGTTTCCAATCCTACCAGAACTGAATGAGTGTTCCCCTTCTCCACATCATCTCCAGCATTTAGTATCATTTGTTGTCTTGATCTCAGCCAGTCTGACTGGGGTAAGATGAAATATTAAGGTGATTTTAATTAATATTTCCCTAATTACTAACATTAAACACTTTTTAAGATGTTTCTTGGCTGCCGTTATTTCTTCTTTTGAGAAATCTCTGTTTAGATCCTTAGCCCATCTTGTAATTTGATCACTTGCTTCCTTGATTCTTTTTTTTTTTTTTTTTTTTTGAGTTCTTTATATATTCTAGAAATTAAACCTCTGTCCGTAGGTCAAAAGTGTCACTCCTGAAGATTTTTCTCCCTCTTTGTGCATTTTCTCTTCACTTACTTGGCTGTTTCTTTTGATGTACAGAAGCTTTTTTGTTTAATGAGGTCCCACTTGCTGATTCTCAACCTTAATTCCTGAGCAACTGATATCTGATTTAGAAAGTCCTTTCCCACACCTATATCTTGTAGGTTATTGTCAATGTTTCCTTCTAACAGTTTCTGAGTTTCAGGTTTCACATTGAGTTCTTTGATTCAATTGGAGTTGACTTTTGTACAAGGTGAAAGATTACAGCCTAGTTTCATTCTTCAACAGGCAGGGAGATCTAGTTTTGCGAGCAGTATTTGCTGAAGATGGTGTCTTTCTTCCAGTGAGAGTTCTTGGTCCCTTTGTCAAATATCAGGTGGCTTAAATTTCATATTCTTATGTTTGGGTCTCCAACTATGTAACCTTTTTTGAAAACAAGAATTTAGTGTTATAACTAGTTAAGATAAGAGCACTAGAAAAACTCTAGTCCTAAGTGATTGGTATCTCTGTAAAAGGGAAAAAAAAAAGGTGGGGGAACTTTTTTTCACACAGGGAAATAGTTCTGTGATTATAGCAGATACCTGGTTACACTTTTTTTCATTTGAAATAACCAAAGATTGCCAACCAACTTGAAGTTAGGGAAGAAGATGGAACAAATCCTTCCTCAGAACACTGGAAATGATCCAACTTCTCTGACTCAGTCTTCTAAAACTTGCAGCCTCCAGAACTGTGAAAAAATATTTCTGTTAAATAGCTTAGCTTGTGGAATATTTTTTGAGACCTTGAAAACTAATTTTTTTTTTTTTAACTGCTAAGTGTCAGTGAGTGGAGAAATGTCTCAGAAGTTAAGTGTACTAGATGCCCTTGTCCAGGACCAAAATTTGGTTCCCAGTGCCTATGAGTGGTTTTATAATCCC
Organism: Nannospalax galili; assembly: GCF_000622305.1. Taxonomy (NCBI): domain Eukaryota; kingdom Metazoa; phylum Chordata; class Mammalia; order Rodentia; family Spalacidae; genus Nannospalax; species Nannospalax galili. The sequence goes on along the minus strand of NW_008331484.1, from coordinate 7,618,821 downwards.
CACTAACTCCAGAAAGAAGATATCCAATGCCCCCTTCTGGCCTCTATGGCACCTGCACACAATGTGCACATAAATTCACATATACATACAAACATAAAGAGAAAGAATAAAACTAATATTTATGAATCTTTAAAAAATGTCAACCGATTCCTGGGGCAAGCAACATTCCTGGTCCCCAGGAGTCCTCTGGGCCTGTTCCTGTCCCCACCTCCCTCTGCCTCTGGGGCAGCACAGCCACCAGCTTTCTGGGCCCAGCATCTTTCCTGGGTAAGTTCGGTGATGCCCACCGGTCCTTAACTCTGCCAGCTTCATTCACACTCCCAGCTCCCCCACCCAATCTCTCCTCCTAGCCTGGGTACTGGCCTATTTCTTGTCTTGGCATCCCAGAACCCTGTACTGACTTCTTGGCCTAGAATTCCCACTGCTTCTGGATCCTTTGACGCCATGTCAGCCCAATTCCTCCCTGTAGTCTCCAGGAGCCCACTGGGCCTGTTCCCACCCCTACTTTCAATTGCATCCCTGGGCAACACAGCCACCAACTTCCTGGGGCCAGCATCTCTCCTGGGTAAGTTTGGCAGTGCCTACAGGGCCTTGACTCTGCCAGCTTTATTCACCCTCTCAGCTCCCCAACCCCATCTCTGCTCTTAGCCTGGGTATGGCCCATTTCTTGTCTTGGTTCCCCAGAGTATTTGACTGACCTCTTGGCCCAGAATCTCCACTACTTCCTGACACATTGCATCCAGACCAACCTTATTCCTCCCTGTAGTCCCCAGGAGCCCTCAGGGCCTCTTCCAGTACTCACCCCCGTTTGCATCCCTTGGTCTAACAGCCACATGCTTCCTGGGGTCAGCATTTTTCTGGGCCCTGCTCCCCAAAATTCCTGAGACCAGCATCTTTCCTGGAGGAATTCAGACCTTAGGAGAAAGTCTGAGAGCATGTGATACTCATCTGACTTGGGACTCTGTGGGAACTCCTGAGCAGCAAGATGAAAGCAATTTGGCCACTCCAATATAAAATCAAAAGAGAGAACCTAAAGCCTAGACCAACCAGATTTTCATGCTCAACAAGTAAACCACAAAGGTGCATAAAGTTTACAAAAAGAAGCCGACGTAAATTCAACAAAGGAAAGCTTGTGTCTCACACAAGAATCAGAAACCATAAAAGAAATCCACATGTCAAAATCACAAAGAAAAAATAATAATATGAAAAACCAAAATAATATACCTCACCAAGTACCAACAGTCCTCGAGAGGAGTATAGTAAGAACCTCCTAGAGATAACACAGGACATGAAATGCAAAAGAACAATTATAAACATGATGAAAGAATTCAGTGAATTTAAAGAATGTGCAAACAAATAAATCAAAGAACTGAAAGAAGATAGGGTTCAACTTCTGAATGAATTCAGAAAAGAGTTAGAAATACTGAAGAATACTCAGGCTGAAATGAAAAAGGAAGTGAAACACTCACTAAGCTAATTAGAAAAGACAGGAGAAAGTCTAAGCAACAGGATGAATGAAATGGAAAACAGAATATCAATACTGGAAGATAGAGTGGACAAATTAGACCACTTAAGCAAAGATTATGAAAAATTTAAGAAAACACAAGAATGGAATATGCAAGAATTGTGTGACATCATAAAAACACCAAACTTACGAATCCTAGATGTACAGGAGAGAGAAGACACTCAGGATAATGGTATGGACCAGATATTCAAAAGCATTGTAGAAGAAAATTTCTCAAAATCCAAGAAAGCATGCCATAAAATACAAGAAGTAAACAGAACACCAAATAGACAAGACCAGAAAAGAAACTCTTCACGGCACATCATAATAAAAATACTAAATGTACAAATCAAAGAGAGAATACTGAAAGCTTCAAAAGAAAAACAAGTCACATATAAAAGAAAACCCATCAGAATCACAACTGACTTTTCACTGAAAACTAGGAAAGATAGAAGACCCTGGACCAAAGTATTCACAGTTCTAAATGACCATAGATGCCAACCTAGATTACTTTACTCAGACAAAACATTTATTACAGTCAAAAGGGGTAGAAAAATCTTCCATGACATAAATAGGCTGAAAGAAATCATGACCACAAAACCAGCACTTCAGAGAATTCTTGAAGTAATACAAAGAGCTGAAGAAAGGAATGACTATACCCAAGGAGTTATGGAAAGAAACTTAATGAAGCTAGAACTACAGAAATGCCCAACTACACCAAGAATGTGAACAGAAATAAAAATTGCAAGAATCAATACATATCTTTCATTAATAACTTTAAATATCTATGGATCGAATTCCCGAGTCAAAGACAGAGAATAGTTGAATGGATTAAGAAACAAAATCCATCTTTTTCTTAACTGGAAGAAACTCATCTCACTTTCAAGGACAAGCACTACCTTAAGGTAAAAGGATGGAAAAAAATAGAACAAGCAAATGGTACTAAGAAAAAGAAGGCATTGCAATTCTAATATCTGACAAAATAGACATTAAACTAAAACTAATAAGAAGAGATAAAGAAGGCTATATCATTCTGATCAAAGGAACAATTGACCAAGGAGATATTACAAGCATATACACATATTCACCAAACTCTGGTGCACTCAAGTTCATAAAAACAGTACTATAGGACATTAAGACCCAGATTAATCCCAACTCATTAATAGTGGGGGACTTCAATACCCCAATGTCTCCATTAGATAGATAATCAGAACAGACAATTAACAGAGAGATTTCTGAACTAAACATACCATACATCAAATGGGCCTAACAGAGATCTACTGAATATTCCACCTAAATAACAAAGAATATACATTCTATTCAGAGCCCCATGGAAATTTCTCCAAAATCGACCATATACGGTGGCACAAAACAAACCTCAAAAAATACAAAAAGATTGAAATACTTCCATGCATTCTGTCAGACCACAATACAATAAAACTTAAAATAAAAACTGAAAGATACCCTAGTAACTACATAAACACATAAAGATTAAACAACACACTCCTGGGGCTAGAGAGATGGTTCAGTGGTTAAGAACACTGGTTGTTCTTACAGAAGACCTGGATTTGAATCCAGCATCCATATGGCAGCTAACAACTGTCTGTAACTCAAGTTCCAGGGTATCCAACATCCTCTTCTGTCCTCCACAGGCATTGCATGACACAGGTGCACTTACCTACACACAAGCAACACATGCATACACATAAAATAAAAATTATCAATAAAATAATTAAAAAAAAACACACTCCTGAATGATGAATGGGTCAAAGGAGAAATTAAGAAAGAAATAAAGGTATTCTTGGAACTAAATGAAAAGGACAATAATAGATTAAAAAAAAAAAAAACACCCTGGGACCTGTTGAAAGTAGTCCTTAGAGGGAAGTATATAGCTCTATGTGCCTATATTAAAAAATCAGAAAAAACACAAATAAAATATTTCAACTCAAGACACTTGAAAACCAACCACAAATGAAACCCCAGCAGACAAGAAGAAATGACAAAAATCAGAGCAGAAATTAATGAAATAGAAACAAAGAAAAACAATAAAAAGAATCAACAAATCCAAGAGCTGGATCTTTGAAAAGACAAACAAAATTGACAGACCTCTAGCCCAGTTAACCAAAAGAAAGAAAGAGTACCTCCAAATCAACAAAATCAGAGAAGAAAGGGGAAACATCACAACAGACACCGAAAAGATCCAGAACTTTATTAGGGAATGCTTTAAAAACTTAAACGCTACTAAATTTGAAAACCTGAATAAATGGACAGGTATCTAAAAGCATGGGGACCACCAAAACACAACTAAGAAGATATCAACAGCTTAAACAGACCCATAACACATAAGGAAATTGAAAGAATAATATAAAATCTCCCAAATAAAAAAGGCCAGGAACAGCTTAAACAGACCCATAACACATAAGGAAATTGAAAGAATAATATAAAATCTCCCAAATAAAAAAGGCCAGGACCAGACGGATTTACAGCAGAAATTAACCAGACATTTAAAGAAGATCTACACCCAATACTACTCAATTTATTAAAAAAGATAGAAATGGAGAGTGAACTTCCAAATCCCTTCTCTGAAGCCAGCATCGCTCAAATCCAGGTAAAGATACAACCAAAAGAGAAAACTGTACATCCATATCCTTAATGAACATGGATGCAGAAATTCTCAACAAAATACTTGCAAACTTCATATAGGCACACATCAAAAAGATTATCCACCATGATCAAGTAAGCTTTATTCCCAAGATGCAGGAATGGTTCAATAAACATAAGTTAATAAATGTCATAAATCATATAAATGGACTCAAAGACATGAACCACATGGTCATCTCAATAGATGCAGAGAAAGCCTTTTACAAAATTCAACATGCAGTTATGTTTAAAGTCCTAGAGGGAATTGCACTGGAAGGAATACATCTCAACATAATTAAAGCCATATACAACAAACCCACTGCCAAAATAATTCTAAATGGCCAAAAATTGGAATCATTCCTATTAGAATCAGTAACCAGACAAGGCTGTCCAATATCTCCATTCCTCCTCAACATAGTTCTTGAAACTCTTGCAAGAGCAATAAGATAAGAGAAGGAAATTAAATGATTAATAATTGGAAAAGAAGAGATCAAATTATCCCTTTTTATAGATGATATATTAATCCCAAGAGACATCAAAATATTAACACTAAAATTAACCTACAAAAGTCCATAGGCTTTCTATATACCAATAACAAGCAATCAGAGAAAGAGCACATGGAAACACTCCCTTTCACAAAGGCTGCAAGAAAAAGAAAAGATCTCAGAATAAACCTGACCAAAGACATTAAAGAGCTCTACAATGAAAATTTTAAATCTTTAAAGAAAGAGATTGAGGAAGCCATCAGAAGATGGAGGGACTTCCCATGCTCATGGATTGGAAGAATTAGTATTGTAAAAATGACCATCCTACCAAAAGCCATTTATAGATTAATATAATGCCAATCAAAATCCCCATGACATTCTTCACAAAATTGGAAAAAGCTATCCTAAGATTCATATGGAAGTATAAAAGACCCTGAATAGACAAAGCGAACCTGAGCACTAGGAGCAATGCTGGGGGGGATTACTATACCAGACTTGAACTCTATTACAGAGCTTTAGTCATAAAAACAACATGGTACTGGCACAAAAATAGACCCGTAAATCAATGGAAAAAAATTTGAAGAGCCAAATGTGAGTACATGCAATTTGAGCCACCTGATACTTGACAAAGGAGCCAAGAACATTCAGTGGAGGAAAGACAGCATGTTCAGCAAATGATGTTTGCAAAACTGGAACCCCACCTGTAGAAGAACGAAACTAAAGCCCTATCTCTCATCTTGCACAAAAGTCAACTCCAAATGGATCAAAGACCTCAATGTGAAGCATGAAACTCTGAAACTGTTATCAGAAAACATTAGCAATAACCTACAAGATATAGGTGTAGGAAAGGATTTTCTTAACCAGGTATCAATTGCTCAGGAAACCGCCAAGAATCAACAAATGAGACCTTATTAAACTAAAAAGCTACTGTATATTAAAAGAAGCAACCAAGGAATTGAAGAGAAAACCCAGAGAATGGGTGAAAATCTTCACCAGCAACACACCTGACAGAGGTTTAACATCCAGAATGTATAATGGGCTCAAAAAACAAAGAATCAAGAAAAGAAATGTCCCAATTATAAGATGGGCTAAGGAGATTAACAAAAGAAGAAATAAAGATGGCTAAGAAGCATCTTAAAAGGTGTTCAACATCATTAGTAATTAGAGCAATGCAAATTAAAACCATTTTAAGATTTCATCTTTATCCAATCAGGCTGGCTAAGATCAAGAGAACAAATGATACCAAATGGTGGAGAAGATGTGGGGAAAGGGGAATGCTCTTCCAATGCTGGTGGGATTGCAAACTTGATCAACCCTTATGGAAAGCACTGTGGAGAACTCTTAAAAATCTCAAAATGAACCTACCATTTGACCCAGTTATACTGCTCCTTGGCATATACTCAAAAAATTCATCCTATTACAAAGGCACTTGTACATCCATGCTTGTTGCTGCTCTTTTCACAATAGCTAAGAGATGGAAGCAATGTAAATGTCCCTCAACTGATGAGTGGATAATGAAAATGAAGTTCATTTATGACAGAGTTTTACTCAGCAATAAAGAAAGATGAAATCATGAAATTTGTTAGTAAATGGATGGAACTGGAAACTGTTATACTAAGTGAAGTAACACAGACTCAGAAAAAAAACTGATGTATGTTCTCCCTCATATATGGCTCCTAGCACCAAATCCTTATACGTGAGTATGTATACAGACATAACTACAGGAACCAGGACAATGAAATGAACTAGGGAGGTAAAGGAAAAGAAAGAATCTGAAAGCGAAGAATAGTAGGAGACAGGCATGAATACTGGCTATATGTATAAAAATGGGATTATGTTAATGGGGGGTAGGCTCATACAAGGAACCTTGGGGAGAGAGGTGGGACCTTAGGAGAATGGCACTATTAAGGGAGAAATGGGAAAAATGGGGGGACTTTAAGTGGGGAAACCATGATGGATGGGTTAGACAATATGAGAGATAAATAATGCCTAGCTAGTTTTAAAACTACCAGAGGGAACAATATTAATCGAACAACCTACTGACAAATTAAACATATGACTAGCTCAAGGACTATAATGTATGTCTAGGCAAGGTTTATCAGAGAACGTCTGGTCTTTTCCCAAGCTTATCTACATAGCACATGGTAATTAAAAGTACCAGACTAGTGGAACTAACCTTGGATGTTTACCAGTCATACTTTGAGGCCTATACAGTTTTTGCTCCTTGCCCTCCTAGGTTGACTAAGTCCCAGGGAACAATGAGCATCTCTCAAAATGTCCTGTAATTGTGGTGAGTCGCCTGTCCTCTTGATCAAGGAGGTCATGGAGACCACACCAAATTGACTTGAACCAGTGTCCAGTCTACAAAGAGGAGGGTCAACAGAGAGGAAATATTTCCTCCATGCTTCCAAGTGAAGCCAGACACAGTGAAACAGGACCTTTGCCTTACTTTCACATAGATGGAACTGGTAAAAGAAAGAGCCAGAGGCTCCTCCCAAGCTAATGCGACCCCTAAGGAAGAGATCCTCAAATAACCTTAAGAGTAAAAATAAATTGGTTTATCTGGCCCAACTCTATGGTATTAAGCACCCAAAAGGGAAGTATAAACAAAGATTAAAGGGATCAATATAATTCTTTAAGAGTCCATGTGTATAGCTAAAGGCTATGTAACAAGTAAAAATCCCAGATAGAAGAGATCTTCCTTTGAGTTGTTGGCCAGGGTGGTCCAAGAGACTCCCAGACAGTAACCCAGCATAGTACTGGGAAATGAACAGCGAACCCCAGTCTTATCTAAAGGAATGTTGGCAACTGATTGCTGCTAGATGAGGAACAGCTGATATTCCTAAAACAAGGAACTCTAGGTAGGCTGACTAGATTCAGCAGATGGACAAGCACTGGCAACGGCTGGGGACGACAACATCGTGGACAGCAACAGGGGTGACAGAGTATAAGGGAGGGTGCCATTTGGGATGTGGGTATATAGATGAATAAGATCGTTTGGGATGTTTTGTATGAAATACACACAAAAAAGTCAACAAACAAAAAAAAAAGAGCTATATTTGAGGAAGAAGCGTAAAAATTTGCTTCATGTTAATATAGGTGATAGACATTACCATTGAAACCTACCTGATGATTTTATATCCATCCTCTGGTGCCAAGGATTTCAGAAAGTAACCAACTGTGACTAGTAATAATCAGATACATAGAGAGTAGAAATGCATGTGCATCTAAGAATTAGAAGCATTAAGTTGAGTTTTTCTTGTTGAAACCGTATATTTTAAAATGAAATGGAGTTGTTTTCTAAACATCTCATTCAATTTTATTTCTTATAGGGTTATACTGAATTCAATATTGTATAACTGTACTAATTCAACTGTGAACCTAAAAATTTATTGCCAATACTGAAAGAGATGCATCTTTGCTCTGGAAATTATTATTGAATATGTTAATGCTGTAATGAAATGCTTCTTCTAATCATGTGGTTATTAAATAAATGATTAAAAATAAAAAATAAAAATGCCAAACTTTAGTTTGACAATTTAAACACACACACACACATATTACATGCACATACACATTTACATATACACATACCCATACACATACGCATGGGTATATAGATGCACAACCATATCTATACATCTTTCTCTTTCAAAATAAAAACTAAAAACTTGTCTTGAAACATAGGAACTTATTAAAGACCCTTCTAAAACAATCAAGTACATATCAGTTGAATTTCACAATATGGGACTAAGACATTTTTATTTATTTTTTATTTTTTTCACAAAAACTAAAAAGACCTGAAATCACACATGAGAATAATATCTTTGGAAGAATTCTGACACTTTAACGTACAATGATTGTAGGAGTGGTGACTAAACAGATATAATATGGCCTGTCTAAAATTTATGAATTCTGATATCTTTAAATATTACATTGATCAAATGAAATACACCTGCCAGCTTACCATAACCATAACCTACCATTTTAATTTCATGATATTAACATTCTCTCTTTCTCTTTCTTTATTCTAAATTTGGTTATCAGTAACAGTCATTATATCAATAATTTTATTTTATTCCTAAATAAATGTTTATATACCCTAAAGTTCTTATATAACTTCAGTTCGTAGGAATGGTTCAAAATGTTCAATCTGAAAACAGCACTCAAATCCATACATTCATTTGATTTCCTATGACTGTTAGGGAATAGCACTCAGTAGGGAAACCATGAAACCAACAACTGTATCTGACAAATTCCTATCTCTTAGTATACAATATGAAATTTTCAATTATCTTCCTATGAATATATTCATATGTACTTTGAGATGTTATCAGGTAAGAGTAATACATTTTTTCATGTATGAAATCTACATACAAATTGAGTTAGGTCACACCTTACTAACTTAAAAACATCCACCTAATGTAGTTGTAGATTACAAGACGTATTAAGATTGATAGATATTTATAATGAATTATTTCTTACAAAATGTGAAGCTTTGCCTGGCATGATGGTACACAGCTTTAACTCCAGCACCCAGGAGGCAGAGGCAGGTAGATGTCTCTAAGTTCAAGGCTAGCCTAGTCTACATAGTGAGTTCCAGGCCAGCTGGGGCTGCTGGGAGACCCTTCTCAAAAAAGACCAAAAAAAGTGAATCTTTTAAAATATATAATGCATTTCATATTAATATTATGTTTCTTGTGTTTATCATTCCTGCTGTTCCTTTCATTGAATGTTTGATATAACTTTGCCTGTTATTTTTGCTTATAGAATTTTAGAACCCCATCATTTTATGATCTTTCATAGACAAAAAGAATGTGGAGTCCCATTGGTAAATAAATGGACTTAGTTTCTGGAGTGACTGTCCTTGCATGAAAGAAGAATTGAACAACATAAAT
>NW_008331484.1:7577641-7609111 GCF_000622305.1 Nannospalax galili | reverse complement strand
CATTTTTTGGTTGTTGGCTTTAGCTTTAATGGCTGAGCTAAAAATACAAACAAAAAACAAACAAACAAAAAAAAACAAAACTTGTTTTCAAAGCTACTATGGAAAGTATTAATTTAAAACTGTTAATATCAATTTTCTAGTATATTACAAATTTCATGTTTTGACATAGTTCTTTAATTGACATGCTTCTTCTTTTAAACAATCAGAAATTTCCAGAAAAATTGAGATACAAAATGCATATTTTGATTTAATATATAAGATATACAAGCAAACTAATTATTAGCAGCTTTCATAACTTTGCCACTAAATTATGCCAAATAAAATAGAAAATGACATTTTCATTAGATATTAAATAAAATGCAAGCTATAAATTGATTTTGCCTACCTTATTAAAGCTTTTTGTGTTAAGGCCTGATCAATTCAGTTTGACCTGAAGCTTGGCAGACGATACTAGATATGTTATATTCTTGTAGCTTGTTTAGGCTACTGTGTGTACTCCCTCCCCCATGACCAGTAGTCAATGATGGGTAAGATCTTCCGGGAGAAAGTCAACCTGAGACAGGGCGTAGCTGCTTGAAGCTGCGTGCCGATGACAGCTAAGGCTTTGCTCTTGCAGAAGGCAACCTAGGATAGGCATGGTCCTTCCATCTTGGATATGGCATATTCTGTGGTTATATTAAATAAGAGAGGGGGAAATGTTAGAAGCTACTATTATAACGGGCACAGCCATTGCTGCATTAGGCTGTGGCAGCTTGCCTTGACTTAAGCATTGGAGAAAAGAATGCTTCCACCTTGGGAGTTTCCCTGCTCTCTGCTCCTGTGGCCTGAGTTGACAGGTTATGCTTCCCTGATTAATTGGCAGTCTTGGAAACATAACTAAAGAGTTCTGTTTCAGTTTATGGGCACCGGAGTTTCTCAGCACTGATAGCTTGGTTTCTATATAGAAATAATGAATTATAGTAGTTGCTAAGAGTAATCACAAACAGTACACCTTATATCTAAGATATTATAAATATTATGCAGCTGAATCTTGGATACTGTCAACATTGGGTGAGTTTCGATTGGTGAAGTAATGTATTCTTGGTGGTAACAATGTATCCTTGGTTATTCCTTGGTTACTTTCTGTTTAGTGATGTATCCTTAGTTATTCCTTGGTTACTCCAAATCTGATTCCTATATAAGCTTGGTTTGGTTCACAATAAACTTTCACTGGCACATAAACCTCTGCATCCCCTGTGTCCTTATTTCTATCTGTCGGGGTCCTCAAGCCATTCAGGCTTGAACTGTGGTCACTGCCCCGTGACATTCATGAGCATTTGAGTTACAATATTTTATACAAGATTACAATTATACATTACTGGTCTATATTTTATACAGGAGTTTAGGCTAGTCTAGGTTTTTCCCAAAATGACAATAGTGAGAGCAAAAAATAAAAGCTGCAGACATTATGGTAGATATTTTCAGTTTTAAGTTGGTTTGTGATTATTCTTTAAATGTTACTCTTTTCCTTACTTGTCTAATCACTCAAATTGACTAGATTTTAAAATTTAAATATAAAGTCCACTCAATGGTTGGAAACTCCTGTGTGGTACTGTAAATTTAGCCAAATGCACATAGTTGGAGAGGTCATAGATCTTATAGAAAACACCAACATTGAGAATAAGAGTCTACAGGGTGTGGGTCCTTGGACAGGACTGATATTAATATCTGCCTACCCAGGGCTCAGGGACCATTGTGGAAAATTGAGTGGAAATATTGTAATAGTCAGGGAAGAGGGCATTGATCATGTGGAAAGAGTCCTACAGGCTCCTGGAGCTCTTTTCATATCAACCTACAGAAATGGTGTTAGCATGTAGAAGACCCATGCAAACTCAAGCAGACAAAAATCCAGGACAGAACTGTGGAAACGGACAGCAGGCCACTATCTTACTCAAAGAATTATTGATAGCTGACTACTTCTGGGTGAGGAAGAGCTAATCTTCTTAAAGGGAAGGACTCTAGATAGGCTGACTACAGCTCAGTGCATGAACTTGCACCGAGGGACATCTATTGATACTAACTTGACATGATAGGCTTTAGCACAAATGACAAAAATGTATAAATTCCAGTGGGGGTGCTCTGGGAGGAGGCCAATGGGCAAGGGACATAAAGATGATTAAGATGTTATATATGAAATTCACAAAAAATCCATTATTTTTTATAATATGATATTAAATGATGCCATTAAAAGTACAGTTAAGTACATAGGCATATTTTTGTATAGATATTTAAATCATGAAACATTTAATTTCTATATATATTTTTTAAGCCAGCAGAATTTCATTTGCTGTGTGACTTTTCTTTAACATTCTGTTAGTTGACCTGAAGTTAATGATGCATTCAAGGACAATAACTGTATGACATATTTGGGCTTTATAAGGATCTCTTTGAAATGAATCTGCCTTATTATGAGGAAAAAGCTTAACTCTGACAGTAATGAGAACTAATCATGTTAAATTTCTCAGCCTATTGAAGCTGAACACTTGACTTATTTTGTCAGAGGGATATCTGTAAACAGACATACAGTCATGAATACTGTAAGGAAATTTCATGCATTATTCTAGCTCATTGAATGAAACTGGAAGTTAGGGAGAATATTTTGCAAATTTTCTTAAATGAGATTTTTAATAAAAAATAATACAAAAATTCCACCTTGTTTAATAGTCATTTGCATTTTAATTTTTGGTGCATGGTCCAAGGGTAACTTCTAATGATATCTCAAATAATAAAAAATAAAATATTGAAAATATTATACTAAAAATTTTTTATGAATATGACTTTTCCTTCATATATAAATAAAATATAATGTGGAACAAAGTAAAAAAATTCATTTTATATATATGGCAAACAAAGTAGAAATTAGACTGATGACTGTAACAACAGAAATCTTACCTTATTATTGTATTGATTTATTAAGTTTGATTCAACCCTTATTTGTTTAGTTATTATTGTGAAACTTTCCTGTATTATAAGTTACGAATGCACGTGTCTTAGTTTCTATTGCTGTGGTAAAATACTGACCAAAACCACTCTGGCGAGGAAATGGTTTATTTCACTTTCAGTCTGTAGTGTTCATCATGGAGGGAAGACAGGACAGGAGGTCAGGGCAGGAAGAAAACTATAAACCTTGGAGGATAGATGCTTACTGGTTTGCTCCTCTGTCTAGTGCACAAGGCCAACTGCCCAGGGGTGGCATAGCAGCAAAGACAGTGGGCTGACCCTCCAATAGTGCAGATACAGCCACAGGTCAATCCAATGGAGGAAATTCCTCATTGAGGGTTCTCCTACCCAGGTGTGTCAAGTTAACAAGTAAAGCAATCAGCGCAGCACAGAAAGGGAAAAAGACATAAACAGGCTTCTTATGCTCATGAAACTAATGCTCTAGAGTGGAAAATGATTTCATCATATATGTATTACTTGAGTAACTATTGTAAGTAAATAGAACATAAATATAGGGAATAAGACTAGCTCTGCCACGATTAATTTGACTACTAGCAGCTTCATCTGTGAGATGATGAGTAAGCTAGAAATTTCAAGAAGGATGGTTGAAGCACACCAAACTGTGAAGAAAGATTGCACCCTGGGCCAAGAAAACAGCAGGAGTTGAGAATCCGATGGAAAAGTATGTCTGTCTTCATGTAAAGGAGAGATTTCTGATTGTGCTTCTGTGTTAGATGGAACATGATATGTATGAGGTAAACATATTCTGCAAGGCATGTTTTCATAATTATTTAGAAACAATTTTAAATCTTTCAGAGTCCATTTTCTTTGTTATTTTCAATGTTGAAATGATATATTTTCCAGTAGGTAGAAAAAGGAACAGCTTTAGGGTTTTAATAAAATATCATGCTCTTCCCTTCAACATTTCCTAGCCATAATCCACATTCTCCTCACGAAGTTTCAAAATCTGACAAATGTCTGAAGGACTTAGCCACTTAGCCCAGCCTGAGTTTAGCCACTTCTTCTCAGCAGGACTTTGTTTCTGTGGCTCTGATGATTGTGGGGCACTTTAAAACATTTCTTCTTACTTCCTAAATTTCCACATAGGCTCAAGCTCAGAAAATGTCCTGTGGAGAGAACCGGCCAAGCATGCCAGGCCCCTAGGAGTTCTTTCTTATTCCAGCAGCATATGCCAACTGAAAGCTTTCTAGTATTCTGTCTTCAGCATAGTCTGTTTAAACTAAGCCTGATTCACAGCCTATACCCAAATTAGCAATGTTCATGGGAGTCCAAAGGAGTCTGTGATTTTATAAGTTCACTTAAGGAACTTTATCCCTGCAATGAAGTCTGTGTTTAACTATATTTTAGGTCTTTGACAGATGTCTCATGATGAAGAAATATGGGGTTATATGATCAATACAGATTCCTATAGAATTTATAAGAGCTGTATTGGCTTGCTTCTTGTCAATGGGTCCTACCTAGAACAGACTTTAGTAATGTTTAAATTTACCACTTTTGTATACGAGAGTATGTTCCATTATTTGGCAGTTAATCATCCTTCAAATACAGTTCTCCAAAGAGTTTAGTACCCAGTATGTGTTCTCACATATTTCTGTTCAAGATTATCTATTAAGAACTAGAAGAACAAAAGTGCATTTGTATTGAATGTGTAATCCTGCATTGAAATGAACTTGAGATAAAATTTTACTTACCACCTATTCTCCTTGAAATTTTGATTCTATGGTGATTTCTGATGGCACAGGACCATTATTCCATAATTTCTGAAATGGCATTTTTTTGCTCAAATGTACTATTATTCTCTTTGATGTCTCTGAATTCTTTGGTTGTATGAAAAGGAAACTATGCTATTAATTTCTTATTTTATCATAAACTTCCCAAAATATATCAGATTTATTCTCAATGAAGAGAGTATTTTCTTTGAACTGACTAGTATCTGCGATTTGGGAAGAGATCCATTATTGCAGGTGGAGCAAGTTAGTCTCTGTAGTCATTTTTGATATATTTCATTGTTGTTATTGTTGAACAACATGATGGTGTTTGATTTGTACTGTCTAAGAAATATGTTAATTTGTGGCTTGATATGGAATTAATATTTATGTTCTCTCCAAATTGATGTGCTGAAACCCTGAATTCTAATGTGATGTTAGAAGGTGATGACTTAGGGGTATTTAGATTTAAATAAGGCAAAAAGGGTTAGTCCTATTCTTGATGGGATTAGTGTGGTCCTTGAAAGAACAGCAACAGAGGAAAGTGCTCCATCTTCCATGTGAGGTCACTGAGGATGGAATTACATACAAAACCAGAGAAAAGACCCTCCTCATAGGAATCTACTCACGATGGTACTTGGACCTTGAAATAGAGTCAACAGAAACAGTGAGAAATAAGTTCTTGTTGTTAGTCACCCAGTCTTTGGCATTTTATTATGGCAATCTAAGATGAGCATACTATAACCAATCCATTTTATTTCTACAGTAATCAGTGAGTAGTTACAGCCAAGATCTTTGCTGGCCAAAACATTCAATTTGCCAAATTTGATAGAATGGCACTATATCATCCTGTTATGCTACTGAAATAAAGCAAGGAAGAGCCATTAAACAAAATGTGTAGTGAGTGGAGGGGAAGCTGTGAAGCACTATTCAGCATGCGGATGGAAGTAGTTTGCCATTTCCCCAACTACTGGATGGGAAGATGATTGAGCATTATATGGTTTGTGGAAACTGTAAGAAAGAGTCAGTGTCGATCACTTCTCTCAAAGTAGCTGTGCTATGCATTCCTTTAATGTGAAGAAACTGGATAGACAGAAGGTAATATTGAAACTTGATTCAGTGCTCTTTGCAACCAATTCTATTTTGTTTTTTAGTATTAGAGAAACTACTCCTTTATTGAAAAGTTAAAGAAAGAGGCAGGTAAAGGTGATATTATGATTCTGCCTTCAAAAGAATGTTGAAGGATTATTCATACATAAGTGATAGAATATTAAAGAGAATTAGTAAGGATAAGCAAGTAATTATTAAAAACATAAATGGGCAACAAACTATTATAAAATACATGACAATTCTTGCTTAAATTGACCTTCTAAATAGTACCAAAGGGTAAAACTGCCTGCAAACTAAGGTGAATAAATTTGCTTTATAACTTGTGCCACATCTTGCTCCTTGCAGGCAGAACTGACCTTGAAGTTCTTTTATATGTGAAAATTTATTAGGAACAAATTGAGTTAAAATTAGTGTTTAAAGTTTAAAGAGTTTTCACAAGTAGGAATATTATATTTCCACTGGTAAATTGCTCTGCTATTTATGATACTTAAAGTTACAGCAGGTTTGTATATTTTTGGTTTGGCTCTTAATTTTGTAAACCTTTTTTTAATTATCAAAGTAGTATATAATTTCTAGTGAACTAAATGAAATAAACAAGGCTAGCAATTAATGTCAACAGTTAACAAAAATTTAGATATTTGGAATAGACTGTATTATGATGTCTAATTATTGATATTTTCCTGGGTCCATTCTCTTTATACCATATGAATTGCCTTTGCCATAGGGATATTACTAGACATGATGCAAGGAGAGAGTGAGTCTGCCTGAGAGGATGGGCTTGAGCCCTTCCATTTCATTCTAAACTCCCTCCATATTTAGAAGCCAAGTCCACAAAGAACCACAGTTGAAAATAAAATCACCAACAAAGGTCAGCTTACATTTGCTGTTTCACAGCACATAGACAAAGTCCTTGTTTTCACCATATGGTATTGAGGTTTGAAGTGGATTGTTGCAAAACTTTACTCAATCTCCAGTTGAAAAATCAAGACAAGACATTGGCACATAGAATAGATTCCTCCTGTAATTCAGACTTAAAATATGCAGCATGTGCTTTGGGAATAAATATCAGAAGTTGATAAAACTATTGTGTATACTTAGCCCAAAAGGCCAGAGTACAGAATGATTAAGGAGAGCCTAGAAATGTGAGGACATGCAGTTTTGAAAGTAATATTGTTTTTCTTTCTTTTTTTTCAGTGAGTAATAATTTAAAGGTTAATATACAATGTTAAACTTAAAAACAACTCAGGACTCTTAAAATATTTTCTATAGATATAGGAAGTAAAATGGGAAATAGAAACCCAAGGGCTTGACAACCATACCCATTGTTAAGAATACAGAGCTATATTTGTGGTCCTTTTCTATCGTTTAAATACATCCAAATGGTGACCTATGTAGTTCTACAAAATCTTAAAATACTTTTCTACTTTATGAATGAAGCTCTTGAAACCTACAGTGTCTCAAAATTAGAATTTATTTCACATATTTTTCTCTTTTTAAGTATGAATTTTTATTGCGTTTTTATGCATTTCATATACTAGATCTCAGTCAAATTTAGTTCACCTCTCCCATTCACACCCAGCATAGCCTTCACCCTACCTGATTTCATGTATTCTGTCATTTATGTTAAAGCCTATCTGGTCAAGCATTTTATGTATATGTCCTTAGGTGCAAGTTCATTCACTGGAGTCTAGTCAGCCTAGTGTTACTACCTTAAAGAAGATCTACTCTCATTCACCCCACCCCAAGTAATTAGTTGCTAATAGTTACTCAACTAAGCTTGAGGCCTACTGCCCATTTCCCCAGTTCAATGCTGGGTTTTTGTCTGATTGAGTCAGTGTAGGTATTGAGAATGCTGTCACCATTGTTGCAAAATTCCCAGAAGCCTGAAAGTCTCTATTTCTTCATGTTCATACACTAACCCCGACTTTTACAATCTTTCTGCCCCTTCTTCCACAATGGTCCTGTAGCCATGGGTGGGTAAAGTTTAAAATAAGAGTCTTGTGTAGGGGCACACACTTCTACAGTCTCTTATTCTCTAAAACTTGGCAACTTATGGCTTTCTATGTGCATCACATTGTTTTATAAGGAAGTTCTGCTGGTGAGAGGCTGGTTTGAGGCTTTCTCTTGTTTTAAATTGACTTATTGAGCTTTTCAGTTCCATCTTCTTTTCAGCTTGGCTTTTGTTCAATATTTCTATCCATTAATTTATTTCTCAAGTCTGTAATTGTTTTTGTTATTTCATTCAACTACATATTTATATTTTCTTGAGTTTCAGTGACAAGTTTATGCCTATCTTCTTTGAGTTCCTTTGAACTTTTGTCTGTGTGTTCTGTTAGTTCTTTGATCATGTTTATAATTGTTCTTTTAAATTCTGCTCCATGGGGTTCCACTGGGTGATTCTCCTGTAGTACACTTCTCTAGGACTGGTAGGATTTGTTGGAGACATATTCTTTTGTTTTCCACACTGTGTTTGTGCATTGCCATTTGGACATGTGGATCTCTTTTCTTGGTTGTGTGTCCAATAGGACATTATATTATGCTTTCATTTAGTTTAAGTTTGGTTCTACTTGTATTGTTATTGTAGCTTGGGTACATTTTGCTCAAGTATAAAAATTTTGTTGGTGTGTGCTTCAGGTTCTCACAAGGTAGTAAGCTAGTCTATGGAAGGCATATCATGAGGCCCTGGGCAAGGTGGTTTTGGGGAACACCTGTGGGATGTCTATGAAACTAGGCAGAATATAGGTGGACCCTGTAGCTGGAGAAGAAAGGTAGCCTCATTGCATAGGATCTGAACACAGTAGACAGAATCTGAAATAAGAGGGCAATCCAGAGATCTGGGACAGTGTTGCATAGGGCTGTCCTCTGACAGACCATGGACAGATGTCTTCTTCCAAAGCCTGGTTGCACCTGCTTGCCTACCACATCCAAGCTAATCTTGATGACCTCTGTGCTTTGCAAGAAAGGAAGGGCTGGGAGAATAAGTCACACCTCCCAAATAACCATGAAGGGGAGAGGTTATCCCAAATAACCTGAGGAAGCTCTGGGGAAAGTCTCTCTCCATTTTATGGGCCTGTGGAAAAGTCAGGATCCAAACTTGGATGGATAATTTTAGTAAACCCTTATGAGGGGAGCACCCACACTCTTGTACTTACACACCCAATGATCTTTAAGTAAGCTCAGTTAACTCACTGGTTTCCCAGACTGCGGTTTGGTGAAGTTGGACCTCAGGTTTTTCAGAGGGACAAAGGGAGGTGGTGATTGGAAGCCATTTGATCTCCCAGAATGAATTTTAGCTACAGCCCATGTAGTTGACCAGGATTGCCAAAACTGAGGATGAATTTAGGAATAGCGATGATGTCTCTAATATGGAGAAGCTGGCAGAGGAAATTTTTACATGGTGGGCTATTCCCATATGGCTGTTGGCTGTAGAGGCAATAGCACCGGCAATGCCGTGGTGGGTATTGAGATGTACAAGTAGGGCTAGGAGACCTAAGGGGTTGATGTCAAGGAGGAAATCTTGGCATAGCAGTCTTCCTAGTGGCACAGAGTGTCACGTGTACTTGGGGTCTGCCTCTGGAGTATGGAGATGCTACGAGAACAGCCAAAGGTCCACTGCAGACATTACAAGCTCTAGGAGTAGTGCCCTGGGGCTGAAGAATCAGTAAGCAGCTGAAGATGCAACCTGGCCTCTCCTATGGGTAATAAGAAATCTGTTCCAGTTTGAGTCAGAAACCTGGAGGGAGACTGAAAGTATAAGAGAGGAATTGCAGCAAGAAAGGGGGATAAGGATGGCCTCTTCAGTATTGGCCTCTGAGCTGGCCAGCAAATTGGAAAAATAGAAAAAGAGACAGAGGAATTAGCCTTCCATTTTTTACAGTTAGGGTCCAGAGGGGAAGAGAACACAGATTAAATCCATATCACAAGGTTCACCCTAGGACTCCAAATCCTGGAACTCAGGGAAGAAGGCAGATAATGATGAGGAAGGAAACCACTTATAAATAGCTGAAGATGCCCCTCATGGTTGACCTTTAATTAAAAAAAAAAAAACAAAAATGGAAAATTCATGGGTGACATAGGCATTAACAATGGCCTGTTTCAAAAGACAATGGTAAATCAGAGAATACTCAATACTGGAGCTGTTGGAACTAGGGATGTCTTTCAAACAAGCAATGAAGGAGCCTCTCACCATGTGATTGCAAGACTGTGGGACATGGGAGCTGATAGAATTAGCTTAAGTGCTTCAGAAGAGGAAAAGCTGAGCAGTATAACTACTCATACCTCCTTGAGACACAGGCTGCAAAGCCTATACAGGGGAAGGATAAGGGGAATCAGTCCCTGATGAACTGACTTGTATAAACAATTAGAGATATTTGGTATTGCTAATACTTTGGCAGATCTAAGTGATTTAGACCAGCATATAAATTGTGTCCTTAAAATGGTAGAGGACTTCATCTAGCAGCAATCAGTTGCCAACATTCCTTTAGATAAGATTGAGGTGTTCTGTTTTATTTTCACTGTTCTATGCTGGGTTACTGTCTGCCTGAGTTTGCATGGGACTTGTATATGATGACACAATTGCCACAGAATCATTTGAGCAAGTTCCCAGAAGCTTGTATTGCCCTGTTTCCATATCATCATGTACCGCCTCCCTGGTTCTTCCTGACTGAGTATATGGACTCCAGTATATATGTGGGGGGTGGGGGGGTCCTATGGCAGGGTGCCAGTGGGGATGGGGGTAAAAAAATGATTAAGACCGTTTGAGCTGTTCTGTATGAAATTCAATAATAAATTCAATAATAAAAATTCAATAATAAATAAATGCATACATACACAAATAAATAAAAGTAATAAAAAAAGAAAAATAAAATGGTAAAAGGGGAAAAAGAAGAAAAAATGGTAGAGCAACCTAGAGGAGACAGGAAAAAGGGAAAGCAAAAAAGAGGTCGGTTGGGGTTACCTGAAGGCAAATGTGGCAAGATTTGTGTGGAGCCCAGGTTCCTAAAGAAAAATCTGAAAAAAAGCCAAATTTTGTGCTAAGGAGATTTTGGAGGCTTTAAAACCAAAGGAGCAGTTCATATAAGGCCTCCATGATTAAACAACACAGGTATAGAAGATAAAAATTGTCCTAGGGGTGTATAGTGATCACTCCAGGTTCAACAGGATACATTTCCCTCCTTCAAAAGTTTATGGTAGCTGTGGAGATAGTTTGATCTGCCAGGGCATCCCACAGCACCAAGGTGTGGTAGTGGAATGGAGAGACAACAGGTGTGACTATAGCCAGGGGGGCAGACCCATGGGAACCTGACTCAGGCAACCAATGGGTGCAGCAGGGGCAAGAGGGGCCAATTCCTCTTTGGCTTTGTGAAAGCCCAGGCAGCCTAAGCCAGCCCCAATGTATTTATCAGGGATGGAGTAATGCAGGGAGACTCCATGTAAGAGCATCAGGATATGAAATAACTCAGAGAAAACAGTTAAAGATAGCAAAGAGCTAAATAAGTAAATTAATGCCTTTTATCCACGATATTGTACTCAACATGGATGTGTTGAGAAAACAATTGATAGAAATGAATGAAATGTTTCCATGCTGCATAAAACCTTGTTTATATTTGATTTAGTATTTTCTTAGTTTTGAATTTCTACGATTACCTGATGCTTGCTGGAAACAGAGGACAATAGATATTCAGCTCTTCACCAAGATTATCTTTGTAACTCCACTCTTCATGATGGGATAATGGTTCAGAACGTGTTATTTTGACCATCCTCTGGAAAAAGTTTTAAATGATATAATGCTAACCTCTGTGTGTTTTCCAGATGTGGAAATCCATGTGAAAAATATTCAATTACACCTGAAGAAACAAAGATATAAATTAGATTTACAAGGGTTAGAAGGGCCAGGTTACACCTATGAAATTCTTGGGAGCTTTATGGTCAGGTAAGGCACAAGTGATATCCACCAGATAAGTTGAGAAAAGTCTATAACAGCCTGTGGCTGTAGGTGCTAGAGCAAACAGACATATCTTACAAAAATTGAAACAGAGGCTCTCAGAACTGTACAATTGTTAAATGAAAATTTACGTACTGGGGTTGAGTTGCCCGCCTATTTTTCTGTTGGCCAGGGAGGCCCCAGTGGCTCCAAAAAGATAAAGCTAGTGCCACTAATATTGGCATTCCAGAGCTAGATGGCAAGACCCTATTGCTAAAGATACTGCATGATGTGAGCAATGAAAGGGAGAAATCAGACTAAAGAGGAAAGATAAATTATGACTCTGAAGTCTAGGTGTACAGATAGTTATGGTGTGAATCTTAAAAAACTCTGTCAGCCTCATGTTTGACCTGTAGGAGATGAGTGTAGGCAACCTTGAATGTGATGAACTCATAAGCGCGGCTTTTTTGGGATTTGTACCCAGAACACACGAAAGTCTCACAGTGAAGAGTCACAGAAAAGCTACTTGCAGTTGTGGAGTAGAAACAGAGGAAAATAAATTTTACACAAAGAAGATTATATCAAAGGTATGCATGCATTCCAGAATGAAATAATCCCCATTAATTTATAGCACAGACATAACAAATTCATCTCTACAATCCGCAAGACATCTCTCATCTGAAAGTGTAGAAGTAGTAAGGCAAACTGTGAAGTACAAGTTGAGGATTTGGACACACTAAAATATATAACTATAAAATTAAAGGAGATCTTAAGCTGGGCGTGGTGGCACACACCTTTAATCCCAGCACTTGGGAGGCAGAGGCAGGCGGATCTCTGTGAGTTCAAGGCCAGCCTGGTCTACATAGAGAGTTCCAGGACAGTTGGGGCTACAGGGAGACCTGGTCTCAAAAAAAGACCAAAAAAAAAAAAAAAAAAATTAAAGGAGATCTTTTCTCTCCCCACCTCCTAAAGAGCATACCAACAGTATAACAACAGAGGATTTCATCTGAGAGAGCACTAAGGTTTTCATTCTATCTCAAATGGAATTAAGGAACCCACAGGACAGAACGGGAAGCTAGACAACTTCACAACAGGAGTCAGGTTTTATTTGTTCATCTTTAATGTTGTGAACTCCTCTTCTTTTCCATATTTATGTCCACGAGGTTCTTTAATATACTTACAATGTTTCTACATTCTACATAGTATCTTTGGATATCCAAAACTCCTATTTTTATAATTTGTAAACAAAGTTTTCAACATGTGCCATGTTGCTTGTGCAAAAATATATGGATATATGTTTTATTTCTCACTTTTATTACATCCTACAACCTAAATGTGTGCATATTTTATTGCTCATAGCTGTAAGATATAATGAGATCGCTATTTTTTATCAGCTCCATTGATATCAGCATCTTGGTTTTCTGTTTAGCTATTCCCCTCTCCCTAGCTTGTTTCGTTGAACCCAGCCCTCAGTCAGTTTCTTCTTCAAATTATTTGTTGATACAGAGAATATACCTATTCAGAAGCATGATATGTTTTAACTTTATAAAAAAGTTTTATGTCTGATTAATCCTTCCTGTCATTCTTAAATATTTTCATGTTTTCAAGCATTTGCTTTTGCATATACATTTCATAAAAATCACATCTTTTTGAAAATTGTATGCAATCATCTGAAGGGTGACAATTTCATTCTTGGAATGATTTGACGTTCTCAAGACTTGACTTAAAAAAAAACTTATGTAGTTGTATTGATTATTGCAGGGGAAATACTAGCAGTCTTTATTTCTGCATTGTAAGTTTAATACATTTTCTGGTCACAAGACTTTGCAATCTGACTTCCTATGTATGTTCTTTTATTCTTCAAGATGATAATTTCTACCAAATAAAATGAAACAAATGAGCATAAGTAATTGTTCACTTTAGATAGCTGTTCAATTTTCATCATTATATTACAGTAAGGGATCATATGAAAATTAGTTTCTGATTTTAATTTAAATGAATTTCACTGGTAAATTGGATTTTTCTTTGCTTCATAAGAATATATTTTATAGCAAACTGAATCTCCTGCCTTTACAAATTGATATGAATCAGGAGAGAAATTTCATTTCATGCAAACCTTTTTAATATCTAGACAGAAATATAAAATTTACTCTTGCAATCATCCCTGGTTCTCGTCATTAAGAATTCTATTATCTAAGTAAACAGATTAGCTTGCTTCCCAGCATATGCTCCATGCTCCTCCACAGTATTATGTGCTAATGTATTTAATCTGTTCTATATCTTCAGGTGTTTAAAATGTAACCTCAAACACTGATGCGGGTACTGGGACTCTTGTGAACACTTCTAGACTCATAGTAAATGTGATCTGTCAGTAAAGCTCTGTAAGCTGCAATCTGCTAGCCCACATAGGTAATCAAAATAAAAAGCATTATCTTCTTAGAAATTAACATTTTGATTCTAAATAATTCATTTGTTTCTCTGTTATATTTACATTCATTTTAAACTTTCTAAAATTTTCATGATTTTTGTCACTTTTTATAAAATATTTCTGCATTTAAAATGAAAACTTTTTACTAGGAATTATATTTCCATGCTAAAATGAACATAAAATTCAATTTTATCACCCTTAGAAGCATATGATGTTAATAAGTTAAAAAGGAAAAATGTGTAGGTATACAGTTGATAATATGTTTAACAAACTTTTAACATTCAACTTTGTAACAAAGTTAACGTTATTACGAAAAGTAATAGTTTTTCAGCCTGATCTTTAACAGGTGCAAGTGATTGTGTGTTGATACTGTCAGACATTCTTCGTTAAAATTTTGCCTTCCTTCATTGTTAAACTCAAACTTTGTTTGACTCTCGGTGTAATGAATTAACTTGACTTTTCTTCTGACTTTCAAGGAAATTTATTATTTGTCTGAGTTTAGCATGCTAATATATTATTTTATTTATTTATTGGTTACAAATGAAAATATGATCTGATTCTAAACCATAGTAGTCTAATGAGTAGAGTTTGAGGAGGATTTTTCATTAGTAACAAATATCAAACAATGAAAAGGACCTTTCTTTTTCCTCTTCTTGCTTTCAATATGATTTTGTGAAGATGTGATAGTTGAAATTTTGGCAGTTATATTTAAGCCATGAGGTGACAACCTACAGACCAAAGCTATCACAATCCATGCAAAGGATTTTTTAAAAATATATAAATATTTTAAAATTTTGTGAATTTCATACAATACATCATAATCATATTTAGACCCCATCTCCTATCTATACCTCCCATAACCTGTCCACCAGATTTCACACATTCTGTCATGTATGTTATAGCCTATTGAGTCAAGTCTGTGTCCCCAGATGTCCTTCAGAATGAGTTCATTCACTGGATTTGTTTAGTCTTTCTGGCCATCACTCCTTTAAAGAAGTCCAACTCTCCCTTCACCCAGCAGTGAAAAGCTGCCAATAGTTCTTGGCTAAGGTTGGGACCTCCTGCTCATTTCCCCAGTTCTATGTTTGGTTTTGTCTGATTGAGTTTACTTGGGTCTTGTGCATGCTGTCACCATTGCTCTAAGTTCACATGAGGAAGTTTCCAGAAGCCTGGAAAACAGTTTCCTTATAGTCATGCACCCCTGGCCCTCCTCAGCCCCCTCTTCTGCAATGGTCCCTGAGCCCTGGGTGGGTGAGGTTTAATATAGAAGTCCTATCTAAGGACATGCTCTCTTCTGTCTCTTACTCTCTTCATTTTGTTGAGTGGTGGTCTTTTGTGTTAATCGCCTTCTGATGCATGACTGAGAGTTGAGAGCTTCTTTTTTAACAGATGTAGACATTTGCAGAGTTCCACAACTGGGTACACACAGAAAATAAGTGCATATGGTACATCTACAATGGAAACTCTACATTTAAGGCTCACAGTACATAGTGGAACAGTGGGTAGAGAGATTACTAATGCATCTTTCAACTGTCACTCAAAGGTTTTTGAGTCTATTAACCATGAGTTGTTGAATCAAGACTGTACACACACACACACACACACACACACACACACACACACATACACATTCACAAAGTATTTGTTGAGTTAGACAGCTAATTGATGGACCCTCTGCTTGTTTAAGGTTTTGTTTTGGGACTGAGTGCACATAATAGTAATTGATATAGCTTCTTTTATTATTTAAAACTTCATATTCCAATTCAGCAAACATAACTATCATTTAATTGCAAAATAATAGGTAATATTTTATACCTTTACTAAAAGTCTATATTCCCTCGCATAGGATTATATCTCCTATAATTTTCACAGCAAGCTTAAAAAACGTGTGTGTATCTGAATGGGTATTTTAGCTTATACACTTTAAGGGAGGCCCAGAAGGGAGGCCCACGGAGGTAAAGGAAGTCACCTGTATGTGATCTGGCCACAGAGTTCCAGAGACAGCTAGAGTTTTGAAATTATATCACATCATCCAAAATTTGTACAAATGACCAATGAAAGTATTAAAAATGAAATACATAGGTTTAGAACTCATAAAATCAGTAGATACCAAAACCTGTATTTTTTTTCTTTATTAAAATCTTTCAATCCTGTTACTTGTTATGGTTTATATACTTGATATTTCATCTCAGTGTAGGCATAGATTTTCTTAGTGATATAATATCTCTTTTGTTTTCTGTATATTCATGTAATAGTCATTTCATATCCAGGACTAAAATCCTCAACAAATGATGATCCATCTGTACATTTTATTCTTTTCATAAAACAGCAATACCTAAGTATAAAAACTACAATACCTAAGTAAACAAGGATCTGAGAGTTCACATAAGTCTGTTTCGCAGTCTTTCAAAAACATATTGTAAGAATGAAAATTTATTTTCAAAAATAGAAAATAAATGAATTATTTATCATTGGTAAAGGATCATATCACCTATATCCTCAAGTCTAATTTTAATTCCAAATGTCATAAATATTGGAAATTCAAATTTTTATGTGATTTTTATTTCTTGGTATAATAAATCATTACTTATCTAGATATCAATTTTCAGAAAAGAGATATACAAGTCACTTTTCTTCCCTGAGAAAGGGAGGGAATATCAAGCACAGATTTCACAAAGTATCAATTTACCTTTTATACAATCTCCCCAGATCTCTCTGCTGCAATATGTAACTTCCTGAACTTTTCATTTGCTATTTCCATCTATGATGGAGTATATAATATAATAAACAATATATAATTAACAATCCTCTTTCCATTTCCATTTTTTTCTGGAACACTCTATACCTTTTTCTACAGAGATCTATTTCCTAATTCACCTTTAAATAATTATTTACTGATATTATATACACGAAGTCAGGGAATACATAAACCACAATAAATCATAAAAAATAAAATATTTAATCTTAACTTGGTACTAATAATGTCTACTATACCTTTATAATAAAAATAAATATTTCTTACATTTCTTTAAGTTATTGAGAATTAATTCATTTTCTCAATGTTTTCAACATACATTAACATTACTTTTCATTTACTCATTTATATCCAAATGAATCACAAATGAATACCTAGGAGCTGCTCAGCAAGGAACACAGTGCCCAATAGAAGAGACTTTCCTTAAAGTGACAAACATGCCATACAGCACTCATTAAAGAAGTTTCTTTTTTGCAATAGATGGAGGCTACTGTAGAGTTGCACATCTGGTCAGGCACAGAGAACATACACCTCGGAGATGCCCAGTACTTGGTGAGACATCTGCAGTCAAATCTCTACAACCAAGGCTCATGGAACTTAGTGGAACAAGGGGTAGAGAGATGGATGACGCACCCCTCAACTCTCACCAGCGAGACTTCCATGTACATCAGAATGCGATACACACAGAAGGCCATTACTGGCCAAGAGACTGCAGAGTGTAGGATTGGACTTCTGTATGGAACCTCACCCAACCATGGAATAGAGACCATTGCAGAAGGGAGAAGAGGCAGAAAGATTGTAAGAGCCAGGGCTGGTTCATGAACACAGGGAGGTGGAGGTTTCCAGGCCACTGGAGGCTTGTTCATATGAGCCTATGGCAGAGGTGGCATCCAACTCTGAACCCATGTCAGCTCAATTAAACGAGGGCCCAAAGGGGAGGTGAGAAATAAGTGGCAGGCCAGCACTAGATTGAGAACTATTTGAGATTGATTGATGCTGAGTGAAGGAAAATATGACTTACATACGACCACTGGATGGGCTGACTAGACTCCAGTGGATGTATTTACACTGAAGGACATTTGGGGACAAACACCTGAATGAATAGGACTCATCATGTATGACATAGTGCACAGGGTTTGGTGTGGGGGGTTGGGGGAGGCGTGGATGGAGGAGGGTGTCTGTGTTTGAGTGGGAAATATCTGTGGAATTTTAAAAACTCAATAAAAATATAAAAAGAAAGATAATTTAAAAAAGAAAAATATTACTGCAATTGTGCACAACTGTAGTTATTGACAGGGTAGACATTGAAAATCACATGTGAAATTGCATGCCAATCATACATAGGATTTTTCTTTATACATAACCTTGCTATTTTAAGAGCATGAGTTGTATAATATGATGTGATAGCTCAGAAATGATTGGGGGAATGTCTATGCTTCCTGGCACTGCACCACATTGTATTTATGGTCAACAAAAACATTTTAAGCCTGTTGCTTAGCAACCTGCAAAGAAGGAAAAATTATATTACCATTTACAGAATAAGGGTTTATGATATTAAATTCTTGAATTGTGTTTGGTGTTAATGCTCTGTAAGGAGTTTACCAATGACGCTGTCTTGACTGATATTCTAATTTTATTTTTCAACTTTAAACTTCTGACTTTTACATGTAAGCACAATATGAAAAACATATAAATAAAATCTAAGAGGAGAGAGAGAGTGAGCTAGACAGAAGGAGAGAAAGTGAGAGCAAAAGCATGGATGAGTGATAGAGAGAGAGAGAGAGAGAGAGAGAGAATAGAGACCAGATGAAAATGAATCTCATCTTCATTTGCAACAGTCATTTTATCACCTGCAGGAGAAGCATATTGTTATTAAAAATTCCTATGCAGATACTATTTCCCCATCCTCTTGGGGGCTATTTGTGGTGAATACTGCTATATACTTGTAAAATGACTAGTTAATTTCAGAATAATTCAAAGTGGAATGAGAAGCCAGAACACAGGAACCTGCAGTCACACTGAATACTGGCCGATATGCCCCACTTACTCATTCTGTATGGATATCTTCAATGGGGTTTGCAGTTCTCCTTGAATGCAGGAGGCTCAGGAGCAGTACCCTTGCCCTAAAATCAATCACTTTCTTGTTTTCTAAACACATGAACTTAACCAATTATGACAAACAATAATAAACAATACTGGGACATTATAACTGTGCTTTAATGTTAGCATATTCATTCTTTATACAAATATAAGATTATCTTATTCTACTGAATTTTAGTATCTAAATTTTCTCTTCAACAAAATCAGATACTGTAGCATAGTATAACCTGTGTCCCTGGGATGGTCTTGGTTTGCCTTAATTTAATGATTTCTCACTGAGGCCCCAGCACATTCTTTCTGTATTGTTTTCCTTTCTGCATACTTCATCACACTTAAAATTTTTATTCATGAAATTTACTTCTCTTCCTTTTACAGAGAACAAGTAATGCTAGCCTCTCACACCTACCATTTCATCCTCTCAAAGACCTCTATCAATGATCTTTTTTAGAGTAGGATATGTCCTCACCACTGTCCACACTGAACCAAAACATACTTCTGATACTATGCTATACTTTGCTTACAGAATAGCAGCTTTTATGATCTTAATAGTCTGTATTTTTCCCTTCAGGCTCTATCTATACTAGCCCCAAAGTTCTGTGTTCAATATATATGCATTTGGCCAATAATATATTGGAAAAATGAATATATTCACAAACTAATGATGGAAACATTTCCATCAATTTTAAAAGTTAAAATTTATGAAGACATTTGATCTCTCAGACACATGGAATTTGCTTTTAGTGAAAAGAACAGTTGCATATGTTTCTTTGAATTTAATAAATGATTTTTATATTTTTTAACAAATGTTTGTCATATATTATATTCCCTAAACCATATAGGACTGGTTCCTATTACTAACGTATTTAGTTATATGTTAGTAGACTCTAGGAATGATTTTTTTTTTTTTTGGTCTTTTTGAGACAGTGTCTCCCTGTAGCCCAAGCTATCCTGGAACCTACTATGTAGACAAGGCCGGCTTGAACTCACAGACAGCCACCTGTCTCTGCCTCCTGGGTGCTGGGTTTAAAGATATACACCACCATGGAATGATTTTTATGATCTTCAAATGTTCTGCTCAAATGGCATATATCTAGCTTTGAAACAAAAACCTTAAAACTTAACTTTATAATGTAGACAAGCTCACTGAGCAAAATGTGACAGGGGCATCTGGCTTCAAACCCTCATTGTCCTCCACTCAAGAGAGTGTACAATTGTGTATATGCATGATTGTGTATATGTATGATTATATATATATAATATATATATATATATATTACCCAAAGATGAATCTTTGTGATAGAAGTTATAGTTAGAACAGTGCATGGTTTTTCTCTAGGATCTATGACCTCTCTGGCCAATGTATTTGGCTATGTTTACAGTACCACGCACGAGTGCCCTCCCATTGAGAGAGCTTTACATCCAATTAGATAAGTGTTGATTACTTCCAAATTAAAAGCCATTACTTCACCAATAGAGATAATTTGCTATGCCAGTCATTGCTGTGATTATTAAGCTTCACATGTGGGTTGGACCATTTATTGATCTTTCTCCCTCAGGATCCTGGATAGTATTCTCTGATACTGTGAGAGCTAGTTTTCAGGGAGGAGACTTTCAGCTCAGTTCCAGCTCCATTGCTTCACATTCTTTGTCTGAAGTACATCCTGTCTTCAGAAATAGGGTGTTACCTTCAAGTTCTGAGAGAAAATCAAGGGATATGGCAAAAGCCTGTGCTATTTTGTATATCTCTTGGACTATCCTGTCTGGCACTATGTTTCTTGTTACATAGCCTTCAACTATACAATGCACTCATATGTGTATTTTTCAGTAGGCTTTTGAATGAATGTATTTCCTTCTAGTTTTTCCCACCACCAAAGCATTATTTGTCTCTTCTCTCTCTCCTCTTACATAATGGTCCCTCCTCACTCCCCAGTTAACTTACCTCCATTTTCCCTATTTCCCCCTTGAGAAATCCCATCTCCTATTAGTGCCTTCTCTTGAGCTCCATCTTCCTCTTTATTTCCCTGGAGAACAACCTGTATCTATCATATTCCTTTATAAATTTAATTTTTTACCATATACTAGATTTGCATGCTTATGTTTACAGACAACTATATCTCTCACTACTCATCAAAGAAGCTTTGTTCTGCAACAGATGGAGAATACTAAAGAGTTTCAAAACTGGTCAAATGCAGAGTATGTGTCTGTGAAATGCACAGTCCTAAGTGGCACATCCACAATATGCAACCTCTATACCTAAGGCTCAGGGAGCATAGTAGAACAGGTGATAAATAATAATGCATCTCTCAACTCTCATCAATGAAGCTTCCTTATGCAACAGACGGCAATTAACAAAGAAAGCCACAATTTGTCAAAATATACAATATAACAGAATCTGCAGAGTGCTTTTCCCTGGATAGAACTATTACATTAAACTTCTGGCACCCAGGGCTCAAGGATCATTGTGGAAGAGGGGGCAGGAAAGCAGTAAAAGCCTATGGTGGTGGATGACCACAAGGAAACAGAGTTTTCTAGGCTGCTGGGAATTTAAACATATGAACTTAAAGCAATGGTGACAGCTTGCACAAGACCCATGCAAACTCAGTCAGACAAAAACCCAACATAAAAGTGGGGAAATCAATAATAAGCCTGAACATTTCCTAAGGAACTGTTGGCAAATGATCAAGGAGAGAGAGAGAGAGAGAGAGAGAGAGAGAGAGAGAGAGAGAAATAGGCCTTCTATAAAGAGGTGATGCTATATAGGATGACCAGGCTCCATTGGATGAAGTCGTCTGGGGACACAAACTTGATTTGATACACCTTAACATATGTGACAGAATGCATGGATACCGGCAGGGTGACTGGGAAGGGGCAAATAGGGGAGGTGGTCTAAACATGATTAAGATATAGTGTATGAAATGCACAAAAATCAATAAAAATAGTAAAGAAAAAAAGAATGTATATTTATGGGCATGCAAGATTGCTGAGCAGGTAAAAGCACTTGTTGAGCAGGTATGACAACCTGAGTTCAATCCCCAGAACCCACAGCAGACATTGAGAACCACCTTTCAAAGATGGGATTCTGACCTTCATAAGAATGTTGTCATATGAGTGTACTAACAATGCTGACTTAGAGTAATAACAAAATAGTATTTTCTTAGAAAAAGAGTACATGTACAAACAAAAAGATACTTCTTAATTCATTCTATAAGCATTCATGAATAAACAGCAATGTGTTGACCCTTACATGGCATTCTAGAAATATACAATTCATCACAATGTCAGTCAGTTTGGAGCTTGTGGACTACAGCATAGTAAGGTTGTTATAGATTTTACAGTCCAAAAAACATTCAAAATTGCTGTGATTGCAAAGGAGAGGGTACGATTACCACACACAAAGGAGAATGGAAGCATAAGGAACTCATTTTAACTTTGAAAACCCAGGTTTCCTGAATACATACAAAGTATTGAGAATGCAACACAATGCTTTTTGTTGAAATTCCAGAATATGTGAACAAGGAATTAGGTTTCGAGCCAAAGATCATTATTTAAATTACTTGTATCAACATTTAAGTAAGAATTACTTTAGAGTAAGAATTCAACTAACATTTTTTTTTTTTTAGCAAGATTTAGCATTAGGATGAGAACCTGTGCTTGGATGTGGAAGCAATCACCCTAAAAATACATTCATATGTGACATCCACTGAAAGACATGTTTTTTGTTGAATAAATATCCATCAGTGTTCTTGTTCTTTATTTCAGGTTAATATTACGTCCTCTTTTCTATTTTTCCAATTGCTTATTTCCCACTTTTTCTTCACAGTTTAATGTAGCACATTGTGTACTGTTCTTTATGTGTATTTAAATGCTAATATCATAATGTTCCTTAAATTTTCACTTTAATATATAAATCCTTTCCAATTTTGTGGGCCTTCATTTTTCACTTATCGTTCAGTCGTTCTTTTTTTTCACCCTTCTGTATTATTATCATTTTCTTCATGTGCTTCAGTGAATAGTGGCTATTGCTGTGATTTATGATTTGATAATTGTGCCTTATTTTGAGATTACTCTTTCATTAAGCAAAGATTGAATTTGTAACTCCAGTTATTTTGTTTTGCAGACCTGACTTTTTTTTTTTTTTTTTTTTTTTTTTTTTGCTATTTTTCTAGTAACAGTAAAGTTTTCATTTTTCTTATTTTATCCATTTCCTTTTTATATCATGACCACACATTTTAATTTTTAAAATATTTTTAAGATTTTGTTTAGCCTACATGTATGTTATTGCACCATATGCTTGCCTGATGTCTGCAGAAGCCAAAGAGGGCGTCCTACCCCTGGAACTGGAATTAAGGACAGGTGTTAACTGCCATGTGGAACCAAACCCAGGGAACTTGGGTCCTCTGCAAGATCAGTAAGAGCCACCGCCCGAGTCCTTTATTTAAACATTTTGATGGGGTACTGTAATGACTGTACGTCTTGATCCTGATTTCTGTTCTGACTCTATGTAAACATTGTGTTCACTTCAGTGAGCTATCAAAGTTAGTCTAGGCTCACTGCCGAGAGTAAATAGCCAGTCTCTTTCCCTAACTGCATTCAGTGATATCACAGTCATAATTTCAAATCTATCACAGTGAGAATAGTTACTTTAAAGAAATCAAAACCCAAAGGTCAGAACTTTCCAACTCCCATAGACAATGTATATGATCCTATTTACCACAAGTCTATTTTTACAATTGTTTTATTAAATCTCATGTGACCTATATAAAGTGACAAAGGAATCAGATGATGTTGCTATTTATTTTCCTCAGAAAATGCTTAGCATCTTCCTTTGGAAAGCAGATACAATGAGGCATGTACAGCAGCTTTAAACTGGCTCAAACCTGAAGGGATGATGGGTTCAAATGTTGAAAAGTTCTGTGCATGTGCCCAGCTTACCCAAGCAAACTGTCCTAGCTTGTTTCTTCATTGTTGTGACAAAACACTCTGACCACTACCAACTTGGGGGAGGAAAGGGTTTATTCAGCTTACAACTCCCAGGTTGTAGTTCATCAGGGAGCCCAAGGTAGGAAATCAGGGAAGGAACCTGGAAGCAGGAGCTGGAGTACAGGCCATGGAGGAACGCTGCTTACTGGCTTGCTCCCTTGGCCCCTGCTCAGCCTGCTTTCTTATGCAACACAGGCCCACCTGCCCAGGGGGTGGTACCATCCACAGTGGGCTGGGCCCTCCCACATCACTCATCAAGAAGATGCCCTTTAGACATGGCCACAGGCAGTCCAATAGAGGAAATTCCCCAATTGAGGCTCCCTCAACCCAGGTGTGTCAAGTTGACACTAAAGCTATCCAGCACAACTGACCCCTTGTCAACTTGACACACAAACACATCACTATTAAACCATAAGCTTTCCAATTCTTGTCCCCAAGCTATGATGTTATCATTAATATCACATCATAGGACAGTATGACCTTAAAAACCCCACAGTCCTTAAAAAAATCCAAACTTAAAAGTCCATAGTCTCTTAATTAAAAGTCTCAGCTGTGGGTGGGCTTCTTTAAATCCAAAACAAGTACTGTCTTATTTCAAAGTGAAGAATCGGGCACACCTAATCAAAATCAAAGTCCAGGAAAGTAGCTCAAGACTGGACATCTGGGATTCACTCACGATCTTCTGGCTCCAAAGGGTACTGGCAGCTCCACTGCTCTGACTCTGCAGTCCACAGCACATTCAGCTCATCTCGCAGAGCCAGGCCAGCTCCGCTCCATACCTGCCGCTGTCCTTGGTGGTCGTCCCATGGTTCCGGCATCTACAAAAAGCTGGGGTCGCCGCTGAAACTGAGGCTACACCTTCACCAATGGCCTCTTCTTGCCTCTTGGGGTGCAAAGCCTCAGATTCTCTCTATGACCCCTTCAATTCTGTGGTCTTTGCTGCAACTGAAGCTGCACTTTCACCTATGGTCTTTCCTGGCCTCTCAGAGTACCAAGCTTCAGCTGCTCTCTAGGACCCCTTCACGCTTTCAACACCAGAACCATGCAGGAGACTCTTACACATTACCAAGTCCTGCTTCCAGCTTGAAATAGAGGTGCGGGTCCCCTCTGTGTGCTGACTCTGAGGAAATACCTCCCAAAAGACTCCACCACAGTGATGCTGGTCTCTTGTTACTTACATCTGATTTTTCAGCCCCAGCTAACCAGCATCAATTGTCCCAGTAAAGCAAAGGTTTTGCTTCAGGTTTTGGTCTGCTCTTAATCACAGCTGATTCTTCAGCCCCAGCTGACCAGAACCCACAGATTCTCAATCTAAAATCTCACACAAACAGCCCTAATAGTCTCCGCTTCCCTTTGAAGCTTCACAAGCCAAGCCTCCATCGTCTACAACTATTTGAGCATAACTGTTCCAAGCTCCACAGCGTAGGAAGGACCGTCCTGCCTGATTGGTTTGGGGTACCTGTGAAAGGAGGCAAAGTGTGTCCTCAAAGTGAACCTGGAGAGCAAATCCCCTTTACCATCTGTTCCAGTTTGTTTCTTGACTGCTGTGACAAAACACTCTGACCAGTACCAACTTGGGGAGGAAAGGGTTTATTTGTCTTACATCTCTCAGGTCGCACGCAGTTCATCAGGGAGCCCAAGGTAGGAACTCAGGGCAGGAACTTGGAGGCAGGAGCTGGAGCACAGGCCATGGAGGAATGCTGCTTACTGGCTTGCTCCCCTGGCCCCTGCTCAGCCTGCTTTCTTATGCAACACAGGCCCACCTGTCCAGGGGTGGTACCATCCACAGTGGGCTGGGCCTTCCCACATCACTCATCAAGAAGATGCCCTTCAGACATGGCCACATGCCAGTCCAATAGAGGCAATTCCCCGACTGAGGCTCCCTCAACCAAGGTGTGTCAAGTTGACACTAAAGCTATCCAGCATATAGACTTCTCTAGAACTTTCCACAGAAGGTTTCCTCTTGTATCCTAAACCTACTAGCCTCAGCAAGCTCAATGTGCAAACAAAACTTCTTTGCACTTCAAATGTTTAAACTCACCTGTTCAGCCCCTTCCTCTAAGCAACTTTAGAGTTCATACATGTGGAAGGGAGAATCTTTCAGAACTGATTCTGAGCCCACTTCTAACTCATCATAGTCATTTTATTTCTGATATTTTTTTTCTTTGAATGAATACAATCTCTATTTAATGAGGAATAAAATATCTTACCTCTCTTCAGTTGCTAACAATACCAAATTTATTTAGTTAAAATCAAGATTGTATGTATTTTAACATGTAATTTGGCTCTTAGAGGGAACCACCCAAAAATTAGTTTTAAATTTTTGACCAAATATTACACAAGTAACAGTTAACCAAGTTATTAAAATAAAAGTGATCCGATCATCACAGTTATTGTAAAGCATTGACTTGGTTATCTTCATAAAACTTGGTGCCAGCCTGAATGTGCTGCACAGAGCAAGTGAACAGTGCATGGAGCTGAAGTGACAACAGTAATTCATCCCATTTAAAAAAATACTTTGTTATTTTTATTCTATGTTTATGCATGCATTGACCACATAGTTGCAATTGCACTCATGTCATCCATTGCTCATGGAGGTTAGAAGATGGCAGAGGATTCCCTGGAACTAGAGTTATGAACTGTTGTTAGCCGCTATGTGGGTGCTGAGGATCAAACTCAGGTCCCCTGCAAGAGCAGCCAGTGTTCTTTTTAAAAAATATATTTTATTTATTATTTTTATATGTATGTATATATTGCCTGCATGTAGGTAAGTACACTCATGTCATGCAATGCCCGCAGACGACAGAAGAGGCTGTTGGATCCCCTGGAACTGGAGTTATGGACAGTTGTTAGCTGCCATGTAGGTGATGGGATTTGAACCACGGTCTTCTGAAAGAACATTCAGTGTTCTTAACCACTGAGTCATCTCTCCAGCACTGCAGCTAGTGCTCTTAAGTGCTAAGCCATCGTCTCAGTCCCAGTTCATCTGTTTTTTAGTTAGGAGCATCTTTCATACCATTCTGTTACTAAGTAATTTTCATTTCTCAATATAGTCTCTTACTTTTATTGTATATGATATGGTCAGAACAAGTTTACTTAACATAATCTGAATCAAATTATATCCTTCAAATTAAAAGACATGCCTGGCATGGTGGAACAAGCCTTTAATTCCAGCACTTGCATGTGCGCTTGCATGTGCATCATGATGTGAGTATGGTCAGAGGACTACTTGGAGAAGTTGGTTCTATTCTTAACCTTGTGGATTCTGTGGATCAAACTCAATTCGTTTTAGGCCAGCCTGGTCTACATAACAAGTTTCAACCCAGCTGGGACACAGGGAGACCTTGTTTCAAAGAAAAGACTAAAAGGAAAAAAAATCAAAAGACATAATTTTATTATTTTAATAAATTTGTCATATATAACACCAATGGATACATTATACTCACCTACTATGAGCTATAAATTTTACTCATTATAAATGCTTTATTGTTGTAAGTTGACTGTAATTTACTTTTTAATGTTCATTAAAAGCATGTATTTCTGTTTCTCATGACAGTTCACAGCATATAACAAGAGATGAGGAACTCCTTTGAAGTGTTTGCAAGACTGACACAGCAGAGGTCTTCAAAATAACCTATTCAAAAGTAACTAGGTTATTTTTTAAAAGAGGAGTGGGTAAAAACGTGAGAGATTGGATTGATAATAAAGATTCAGGACATGTATTGTTTGCTTTTCCTCAGAAACCATTGCTTACTGAAAGTGTATAGAAATATTTTAATAGTTGTATAGCATTTATTTTGCTACTTTGACAAGCTCATCTCTTGCAGCAGCTCCTGTCGTTGCTATTTTAATATGTCCATGTAGCTGATCATGCTTTCCACAAATACAGTCTTTTATTTCTTTCCAAACTGGACCTATTATTTTTCCCTTTATCTTATTGTGTTGGTTAGGTCATAGTTGAACAGAAATATTGAAAGCCAGTATTTCTACCTTATCTAAAAACTTTTTCAAATACATTAGTTTTGTGAGGTAATTATGATATCTGTTATACAATTAAGATATTTGTAGCTTTCTGTTATGCTGAGACATTTCCACTACATGAATTACACTGAATATTTCTCCCCAAATAAGTGTTGAATTTTATCAATTACCATTTCTATGATTATGGTGATTACACACTCTTATAGCCAGTTATTATATTTATAAAGCATTTTGTGACTATTCAAGAAACATTGATAATACTCAAATTTTATGAACAAGGGTCAGCAAGATGTCTCAGTAGGAAAAGGCACTTGCCCCAGAGCCTAATGAATTGAGTTTGATGCCCAGAATCCACAAAGTTAAGGGTAGAACCAACTCCTGCAAGTTGTGCTCTGACCACACTCATCCCATGGTACACATGCGTGCACACATTCATAGACACCATAATAATGCTAATAGCCAAAATTTTTTAAAGGAACAGATTAATAACAATGTCATTTAATATCAAGTGTAGGTACATAAACTATGTCACATAATTAAACTGGAAAAATCTGCTCTTCAGTAAAAGGAAGACATTCTTGACACATGGAGGTACATAGATGAGTTTCAAAAGCATACTACTATCATGAGAAAAAAAACTTTATTTTATTTATACAATGTTATAGGAAAGATAAAATTACAGGCACAAACATGGGTCATGCTGCATGGGCCATGGGTGCAACAGCTGTGAAGAAAAATTTTTATGTCACTAAAATTGTATTCTCTCCTGGTTATGGAGATGGGTGAATGACTTCATACATTTTTAAAAACGCAATTTTCTGGTTTTAAATGGTGATTTCAAATAGGCAAATTATATCCCTCCTGTGAATTGGAGCTGTGGCCCCTTCCTGTAAGCTGGAGCTATGCTTCACCTTTGTGAGTTGGAGCCGAGATCCCCATCCCATGAAACTGGAGCTTTGCTCCCCTCCCATGACCCAGAGTTATGCTCACCTCCCGCATTCTGTAATTGTAGCCCCCTCCTGTGAACCTGGAATTCTGGTCCCTATGAACCCAAACCTGTGTTCTCCTCCTGTGAGCTAGACTTGTAGTACCGTAGTGTGAACTGGAGCTGTTGTACCCTCCCTTGAGCCAGAGTTATGCTCCCTTCCTGCGAACCCAGAGTTGTGGTCTCCTCCTGTGAACCTGGAGTTGTACCTCCCCTCAATAATCAAGATCTGTGAAATTAGAGTTGTGTGGCCTTTTTTATGAATTGGAGCCAAGGTCCTCTCACACGTCTCCCTCCCTCTGCTTCCCCATGAGCAAGAGTTTTGGTGCCATTCTGAGAGCTGGAGCAGCTGTCCACTCCTTTGAGCTGGAGTTGTGGTATCCTCCTGAAAACTGTAGCTGTGATCCCTTCCTGTCATCCTGGAGCTGTGACCCCCTTCTTTCAACCTGGAGCTATGGTTCCTTCTTGTGAATTGGACCTGTGGTGCCCCTGCCAGTAGCTTGGGGGCCACTCTAAAAGCTGGAGCTACCGGACTTGAGGTCCTTTACTGTGAACTTGTAGCTGTGGTACCCACTTAGGAGGTGGAACCAGAGCCTCCTCCAGTGAGCTGGAGCTGTTGTCCCGATTGATTCTGGGAGTTGGAATGGTGCCCCATCAAGATGATCCAGAGTCGTGGTCTCCTTCTGTAATTTGAAGCTGTAGTTCCCTTGCCTGAACCTGGTGCTGAGGTCCCGTCTTTGAGCTGGAGTTCTGGTCACCGTACATAATAAGACTTAAATTTTGAATGCCTATCACGAGCCACATTTCAGCAGAGTAGAGTGGAGGACTTTCTGATGTTGAACAGCAGTTTCAGTCTTCTCTGATTCACTACATTTCCCACAGCCCCCTCCCCTGAAGGTCTAGGTTATGCGTGGCAGAGGCTTTGCTTTTATTATGCTTGGTAGAGGATTGGCCTCTGTTGTTTAAAGACTCAGATCTGGAGAGGACTGATTCTGTGGAATGGACCTCCCACCTTCCCTGAAGGCCAGCTGTGGTCCTCATTTCACATGTGGTCCTGGGTATTCAGGCCTTGATGTTGGACCTCTCACTACCAAGCACCCACAGTTGTCTACGATTTTTTAGTACACTTCTAGAGCTTCAGCATGCCTTCACCTATGCCCTAAGCAAACTTCTAAAGAAAAAAGTCACAGTCTGCAAATTTTTTTAAAAAAGTACTGTAATAACTAAATTACCAAACTGATATAATTATCAATCTAAAAATATAATTAGTCTTAGAATATAAATTTGAAAATCTATATGTCTCCTATAATGTTTAATATTATTTACTGACAAAACTGCACTACAAAGTATCAATAATGTGAAATTTTCAGTTATTATAATGTGAGTTTGCCACTCACTCTCCAAATTCTCCACCTATACAGTCTTTCAATATAATTGTGTTACTTTAAAAATATTTTACTTATTTTTTACTTTTAGTTTATTATGTGTATGTGTATATTTCTTGCATGTGAGTAAGTATACCTGTGTTGTGCAATGCCTCTGGAGGTCAGAAGAGGGTTTCAGATCCCCTGGAACTGGAGCCATCTCCCCAGCCCCTCATTTTACTTCTTAAAGAAGGCAGTGCTAATAAAATATTTTTAACTAAAAATATTTAAAGGTTCCAAGATAGATAAGCAAAAAGTTCACTAGATGTTTAGATATTATGTAATTGTATCACCTAATTATAAGATATTAATATTCTCTCTATACTGTTATTGCACAAATGATTTTATATTTATATAGTTTTTTATGGATGCTATTTTCCTTTATTGTTTCTTTCCTTATACTGCCTTATTTTATTATCAACTTCATATTTCTCCATAAATAATTTACTTTGGAGCAAAGTTACTATACGTCAGTTAAAACAAAATCAATATGGTGAATATATAGATATTTACATTACTATTTGGTCATAGACATTTTCTATACAGTCAGTACAACTAAACACATAGGTGAAAGAATATTATACTGAATCCCACCAATACATGAAAGTGAAAATAAAAATATGGCCTATATGAATTTCAAGAAAATACTCAATAAGTGTTAATACAAATATAAACTTGAACAAAAAAAGATTTGCTGTTATTCAAGATACGGAGTAATCCAAATAATGTGAATTGAAAACAATTTAAAAAACAATAAAGACTTGAGCTATGAAATTAAAGGCTTTTAAAGTATGTACTAATTTTGGCACAGGCTAAAAATATAACTCCAAATTTTAGAGTAAACATAAAACTCATAATCTACATGAATGATGAAAATAGCTATTTTTCATATAAATGATTTAAAAACTGTTATTTGTCATTATTCAACAAAGAATATATTCAGAGAAATAGTTTCCACCACATGCTTAGAAAAAAAAACATAGATTTGTATTGTATTTCTCAACAAAGATTTAGATGTTCATATAAAATATCAATTTTGCAGTAGCTAGATGAGGACTGACCAGAGTCCTGATGCTCT
>NW_008331484.1:7547225-7577491 GCF_000622305.1 Nannospalax galili | reverse complement strand
CTGGACAGCTTTTAGAGTTACTAAATCTTCTAACCTTAGCCCTCCCTAAGGATATTTTTTTCTCTTTGAGGAGACATTCTTCCCCCTCTTCTTTAGTTTATATATTGCATAAGCTACACATCCAACATTGATGAAGACCTACAGAAAATTGGTCAAAAAGGACACTCAAAGTTATCGTATTTTCATCTAGATGCTGAGGATCCAGCTTAATTTCCATGATGAACGTATAGTCATTATTTTAGGAAACTAAATGAAGTAAAAGCCTGAAGCTTGGCTGGTAGTAAAGATAGATATAGCTGTCTCTCATCAGAACATAAAGAAACAGATACGTTTTATTTCACACTCATTTTCTGAGTTGACATGGCTGGACCTAAAACTTTTAGCTGCATTAAATTATATGGTTTTGTACATAATTATACCCCCCCCAAATGATGGTTTACCCTCCTCCCTTTGCTAACAGTTTGGCTTGTGACTGCCATAGGAATGACATTACAATTTCAGCACAATTAAAATTCAATGGTTTTACCTAAAGGGAAAATGAATACTTATAAATCAATTGTTTGATTTGAAAATCAGCTAACTGGATAATTTGGCTTTATCTACACTAAAACAGAAGGACAAATTTAAAATATTTTTCTGAGTATATTGAACTAATCACTATTTTCCTGAATAATGTTCTTAAACAGTACCTATCTTCACATATAATGTAGCATAACTCTAGTTTAGACTAAACATTTTCAGAAAAATATAGTTCCTCATTACATCATTTTAACTGTGCTATAATTGGTATGAATATTATTTGCTATGGTTAATACTACTGATTTGAGTTTTGTATGGATTTTAAAAAAAGAGGCAATGTAGGCTACATATCCTTTATGATATGAATGAAGTACTTTCTTGCTCAAAATAATTTGAAACTCTTCTGACATGCAACATTTGCTTACATACCGTCTTAACCTTAGAGCAGGAAACATACTTTTTCAGCCACTTTTAATTTACTTGAGTCAATTTCAAATTGAATTAACTCACTTTGCAATAAAATTGTTGATGCAACGAAGCAATTATGGTATGTTCTTTCAACATTAAGTGCATTTTTGCATACCCTTACCATTCCTAGAGTCAAA
Organism: Nannospalax galili; assembly: GCF_000622305.1. Classification (NCBI taxonomy): domain Eukaryota; kingdom Metazoa; phylum Chordata; class Mammalia; order Rodentia; family Spalacidae; genus Nannospalax; species Nannospalax galili. The sequence continues at coordinate 7,576,367 of NW_008331484.1, read as the reverse complement.
ACTTTTAGCTATTTTTCACAGTTATTAATGAAATTGGCATATTCCAAATTTTGAGGTATTAAGGAATATGGAAATTTCACCTGAGAAAATCCTAAAGAAATGTTATATGTTCGCATGCTTGCCCACATATAAAGCATATATAATTGTTTCTTAGAAGTAGTTGAGATGATATGATGATATATAAACAAAATGTATTTTGGACAGTCTGAAGTATCCAATAGGTGAATATTTCCAACCATCAAATCTTTTAATCTTGTATAATGAATGACAAACACGATTTCTAAATTCTTAAGAATTATAGTCTGATTATAAGTTTAATGTATGTGATGAAGCAACATCCTTTGAAAATGATCTTTTAAAATTTCTTAAACACACTTTTCCACAAATAATTGTTTTTTAAATCCAATATTTAGGATCCTGTTCTCATCAGTCAACTACACTTTTATTTTTATTGAAAACATTGTTCACAGGACAAATTAAAACTCATCCTGAATTGGTATGTTTGATATTTATAAATTATGATACAAATACTGCATAGTCTCTGCTCTCAGAGAATGTGACAGCCAGGAAAGAAGACACTTAGATAACTAAATGGCAATTATGTATGATAATCCAAACAGGAGGCATAGAGACATCACATAAAGAATGAGCGATTACTACAACTTAGGGGTGTCATTGGTGACTTTCCAGAGGAACTAATATTTGATTTTGGACTTATGAATAAAATATTCATTATGAGAATGCAAGGACATGCTTTAAATAATGGAATTTTAATGCTCAAAAAATAAAGATGGGAGTTTGTTCTTCCTAAACAAAACTCAACCATGTTCTATAAAGAACACGTATTAATATTACTACTGGGAAATTCACACACTCATGTCCATTCTGTTTCTACCCAAAGCTTCCTTTTCAACTGGGATCTGGGGTGTTTGTTTCCTCTTGGGTTCATAGCAAGATGATTCTTTCTCTCTTCATCTCCCACAGTTAGGCTTTCTGAACAGTTTTCTTTATTTGATCAATGAAATAGGAGTTAAATAAAGCTGCACTCTTTACAAATGCTTTACAGTTTAAGGCAGTATTTGTTGCATTTTCTTCTGTCCATTAAATTATCATGAAAAAACATGCTGAAGAACAGTCTACATGGGCATGGGTCCTTGAATGACAACAGTTAGCAGATCTCAACCCAATTATTTGTGGACATTTAATGTGAAAAAATGATTTAAACAATTTGTTTTATAAAGTCACACTACTGATTTATTTCTTTATGCTGATAATATGTTTTCTTGGGTTTTTAATTTTTCATAAATTTCAGGTTTATGGCAACACTCCATCAAGCAAGGTTGCTGTCACCATTTTCCGAAGAGCGGGTGCTGACTTTTAATAGCTGTTTCATACTTGGCAATTCTCACAATATCTCAAAAACCTGAATCATTTTATCTGGTAGTTATTTTTGTGAAAAGGTATATTTTATATCATAATTATAAGTGTCTGGAGGCATCATGAACTGCACCAATATAAGGCAGGAAGAATAACACATTGTGTATATGGTTGTGTGTGTGTGTGTGTTCTTCTGCTCCAATGACTGATTGTTGCTCCATCTCTCTATTTTCTCAAGTGTCTCGAGTGCCTGAAACAGAGGAACATTAAACATAAAGCTCTACTAGCCTCTAATTAGTCATGTGAAAAGTAGAAATGCATGTCTTTCACTTAAATCAAAAGCTGAATATAATTTAGTTTACCTAAGAAGCCATCTTGAAAGTCAAAATGGAAGCTACAACTCTGTGCTAATCCAATGTCTAAGCTCTGAAGAGGAAAGAAAATCATTGTGAGAAATTAAAATTACTGTTAGTGGAAAGGAAATCTCTGCGAGAAATTAAAATTATTGTTACTGCAAACATATGGAAAATAATAAAGGGAAACCAGCATGCTGATATGGAGAAAGGTTGAGTGATCTGCATCAAAGATCAAATAAGACACAACATTCTCTTGAGCTGAAGCCTAATTCAGAATAAGACCCTAAGGCTCTTCAATTCTATGAAGACTGGGGCGGCAAGATTATAGTAGAAGAAAAGCTCAAGACTAACAGCGGTTGGCTCTTGGGGTTTTAAGGACAGAAGCCATCTCCATAGCATCAAAATAAAAGTTGAAACAAGTGCTGAGGCAGAAGCTACAGCAAACTATCCAAAAGGTGTAGCTAAGATAATTAATGAAGGAGCTACCTAGATAACAGACTTAAAATGTAGATGGAGCAGACTTCCCTAGAAAGCACGTGCCTTTTAGGACTTCCATAGCTGGAGAAACGTCACTGCCTGATTTCAAAATCCCAAAGAGCACGGTGACTCTCTTGCAATGAGCTTATATAACAGAAGACTTTATGGGAAAATAAACATGCACTTAGTGACTGTTCAAAAAATATTAAGACAAAATTGTACTAAATTAGTTCTTTTGTGCTCTACAAATGGAGCAACCAAGCCTAAGTTAGAGCACATTAGTTTCTGGTATGATTTACTTAATATTCTACCACCAACATGAAACCTATTATTTAGAAAATGAGTTTTCAAAATAATACTGCTTATTAGTAATGTGCTACTATACAGCATCTCAAATGGAGGTAAGTATGCTGTGCTTGATGATATCCATTCTGAAGGCATTCCAGAAACCAAGAAGTATTTCAGCTCTTAAAACTTATTATTTAAGATGCACTTTGTTAGTTTATGTCTGTTATATACTGATTCATTTGAAGGATTTGGGCAAAATAAAATTAGAATATCAAAAAGATTCTTCACTATAGTTGGCATTATGACTGTTCCTTATAGAAGATAGTAACATCAATACTAACATTAATTTCAAGAAAAATATTCCTTCAGGTATGACTTTGAAGTCTTGAAGAAGTCACGGGAGGGAGTAACTTCAGATCTACAAATAGCAAGAGAATCAAAATTAGGGGTTGATTACAAAAGATGAGACTGAGTAAATGGAATCTCATGATAAAAGTGTAGGTGAAGAAGTGCTTATAATAAAGAACTTAAGAATCGGATTTCTAGGGTTGAAAATGACAACTTGTAATGATTTTATTATCATTGTTTAATTGACAAGAAGGAATTTAGAATATCATGTGAATTTACATTGGTAAGACAGAGACTAAATTTGAGAGGGGTGAACCCCTGTTTGAAAACATTTTTATCAAACATAATGTTATAAAATAACCCCATGTACAGGTAAGTTCATCATATAAAGAAAAATTGAGGCAGTAAGTTTCATTGTTGTCTCATTTTAATAAATTGACACAACCACCCCAAACACTAGGAACCATTATTCTGTTCAGATATCAGCCATCAACATTAAGGCAAAAGTTGCCACCAGCAAAAAGTTGAAGATTCACTGAAGTCTCAGATGGCCATTTGCAGTGTTTGCCAACAACTCATTTTCTTATTGGTATAAGTACATTGTTGTTGATCACTTAAGAGATCATAGTACCGTGTTAACATAAAGTTTATAACATTTAAAAAAACATTTATTTTCAGGATGTGCTTTACTGTGATATTAACTTTATTTCAGTGTTCTGAAAGCAATCATGTAATATCTGATGAATACTTGTCTATTAGTACAGTTTTGATTGGTTTATTAGCACAACATAATGTCGAATTTCATCTTCACTGGTGGCTGTAAACATTTTGATATTAGGACTCTGGCATTGATATGAAGTGGTAAGTAACAAAGAAGTAAATACTGTATATAAAACACATGTTGTTCTGCAGTAAAACTCAATATCTTAATGACTCACCTCACAGCAATCACTGTACAATTCCTCTCCTTATGCTCGAACATGCACTATTCCTTGTGTTAATTCATCCTTTTGTGATTATTTTCTATTTTTTTATGCTACTCCTCTTAATTTTCAAATAGGACACTACTGGTGAGATAATTTAATTACTGTTTGTCTCTTACTTATGTTCAATCACAAAGTAGTTTGCACCATGGTCATGTGCCCCCATGAACAGCTAAGACACAGAATCACACTGCATGCTGAATAACTGAAGGTTATAAAAAGTGTTTGTGAGTATGTATGAATGAAAGAAATGAGAGCACTGATTATATATATTTATTGACTTGACTGTTCCAAAATTCTACAAAAGGGCAAAGTAGCACTGACCCAAATCATAATGTTTACTAAATAAAATTTTAAACAATTAGCCAGAATTAAAACTAATCACCAAAGAGGTCATTTACTGTTACTTAATACAAATTTTGTACTTTAGAGTTTAGAAAACAAAAAATTACATAAACAAGATTTGCCATTGAAGACAAGGAAAGCCAATTGCATTGCTGTTAATTTCATGAAATGAAGATTTTCCTTTTTAGAATACAATTTTCACAAATAAAATGAATATTCAAAATAAATATTTGGCAATTGATGGGTACATTCTTTTCATTTATTTAATGACTTGAAACTTCAACATACTCATCTCCAATATTTTCTACTATACTAGTTTGCAAGGACTGAAGTAATTAGTATATGCAAAATAATAAGAATCTGTGCATTCCATATATGTGGACATGTATGTTTATAATGTATATAGTGTATAGCACTATTTGCATGTATAAGCATACTTACATATGCATGCAGCATTTGATGACGATGAAGATTATGATTGTGAAGAATGTATAATAATCAAGAAAAATATAACATCTTTAACAATTTTCATTAATTTTAATTATTATTTACCTAAAGTTAAATATTTTGGCAGTAGGCATGTGCTCTGCAGCACCAGCTGGCCTGGAACTCACTATGTAGACCTGACTGGCCTCAGTTTTACAGAGTTGCCCGCCTCTGCTTCTCAAGTGCTGGAATTTAAGGTGAGTGTCAGCATGCTCAGCTAATAGAGATGCATTTTGACAAAGCTTCTCAGACTGACAATTTTTTCATATAGGGAAACAGAAGGAAAGGAATATTACATGAACATAATGATTTTACTATATAATCCACTTGATACTCTTTCAAGAAAATTTAAGAAAGAAATATATGAATAAAATGTTAATTATATAAGTTAATTTTTAAAGATTGATAAACAAAAACAGTTGAAATTTTTAGGACAAATAGACAAAAATGCCCAGTTGCACAAAAATCAACTCTCAGATTTTATTCTTTTGATTTTATTGGATTAGAGCTGACTTTCAAGTGTGTCAAGGGACTGGTCTTATCTTGCACTGCATTTTGGGGTGATAGTGACTCTGTGTGTTCACTCCCTCTCCTTTTCTTTCCAAGGGCTTAGATTTGTGTAGGTTTTAGGATAGTTATTATATAGGCTCACCAATTCGAATTTCAGTCTTAAAAGAAGTGTGTGAGTTTTCCAGTGATTCATTTATCCTTGCTTGAGAGGAATTTTTCTAGAAATGTCCCATATGATTTAGAGCTTATATTCAGTTAATATCATATCATCACCTTTCCCAAGTTAGTTTTTACACCTCCATCAAAATAAGTAATTAAAATATAAAAATTATAAGAAAGAGGCCCTCGACTGGGGAGTCCCTGCCCCAACTCAGTCTTCAACACTCGGAATATCTCCCTTCAGAGTTTCCATCCCAACCTACAGAAAGCATTTGTGAGTCTTTGTGTCCATTTTGTTCAGAGTTTCAAGTCCATGTTGAGGGTCTGAATAACATTTGCTTTCCTCTATCTCTGTTTGCCTGTGTTTCTGCTGGATTTTTTTGTACGCTGATAATAGACTAATGGAATTCTGAAGTGACATATGCATTGAAGAGGATAAAGCAATAGTGCCTTGTTCCATGTTCTCTTGTTACAACAAAATACTACAAAATATGTGGTTTATTAAAATAAGAACTAAAATTACTTCTCTCACGGTGCTGGAGGCTGGCAAGCCTACCATCTGGTCACTGCATTTGGTGTCTAAGGACTGCTGCTCTCTGTTTCCAAGAGAGTGCTTTAAAGCTTGCAGCCTCTTGGAAAATAAGAGCTTCATTCTCACATGGTAGAAAACAGAGGGGGAAAAAGAACACATTTCCTCTTACATGATCTTTTATACTAGCATAAATCCATTCATAAAAGCCCCATTACCCAAATACCTCCCAATAGGCACACTTTCCATTTTCACAGAACTAGAAAATCCATTTATAATTCATGCTTTAAAGAATATTTACAGACTATAGAAAACATATGTTATAAAATTAGAAAAAAAATCTGTGTATTTACATATACTGATGAACTCCAAGTTAATCAAATAGTCCTAATTGCTTTGAAGGATAAAGACTATTGGAGTATAAAATAATAAGATAGAAATAGCTAAGGACAGCCTCTAAGATTCCAAAGATAAAAAGCACAATAGCGCAAGCTCATCTTCCTCCTTAGAACACTGGTATATCTCCCAAATTACAAAGCTATAAATGTCTTGTGCTTACTTTTCTAACAGAACTCAGAGTAATATGAACAAAAACAAACATTACTTCTAATAAGTTATTATATAAGAATATGACTTTACACGGAGATCTTGCCCTTGTCCAGTAAAGAATGTCCCACACATGCTGAGGCAAGAAACACTAAGCTCACTGGGACAGAGAAAAACATGAAGTATGAGGAGACCTTGCTGAGAATAAAGGTTCCACCAGGAGAGAGAGTGGAGGATGAATGAAGTGGAGGAGGAAATGAAGAAATGAAGAAATGATTTACGAAAATATAGAAAACTCTCAATCAATAAAATTACAGTATATCTTAATGACTGTAATGGATTAAACTTTCTGAATTAGAAAACAATTTTCCATTGCCAAGATATGGAAAAAAGGACAAAATAATGGAATCATCTTTTTTGTGCAGATGGATATAGTCTGTAAATAATAATTATAGAATGTGGGCTTGTTGCTCTTTTCAAGTAAATATGTGTAAAGTATGAGCCATGGGCTGTTGTGCTTTTCGTGGTAGAATCATAAGAAGATGGAGGAGGATACTTATATAAATGTGGATGGCTGAAATCAAGAGAACATTATACTAGAAAGTAAACTCAGATTTCTTAGAAATGATTTCATTGCAATCATCAATTATTATGAATAAGGTATCATTAGGAATGCTTCAAATAATGTTCATTTTTATAGCACATTTATGTATCTTGCATTTAATAATTGCATAATATATAAAAATAAATCCAACGATTCAAAACCCATTTTAAATATGACAGCTTTCATGACTTAAATCCACCAACATTGATTCCATGTATAGTTGCTTCCAGAGAATACAGATTTTTGTTAGTGTAACATTTTTGCTTTAGGAAGGTGTGTAATACACTATTTAAGAATATTATTAACCTGTCATCCCTATCATATATATATACATATATCCATACACTCTTGATATACTTTCTAAAAGAAATAAAATATATCAAAGATTATTTTGAACTTCAGTTGAATATTGATTTGATATTGATATTTGAATATTGAATATTGATTTCAACATTGATTTTTATCATATTTTCCTTTGTCTTTTTGAAATGCATTAGTTTTTTTATGATTTTAGCTTTATTTTACCATATCAAATATTAAATATAAAATTATTAGGCATACATTTAATGTCGCAAACATTGCTTATTTTCAAAAGGAATCTATTAAACATTCAAATTTATTAATAAAATTTCCCTGATAGTTTTCTTCTAGATTCCTCGTCTTTACGGTTTTATACTTTACTGAAAGCTCTTTGAGAAATTCTTCTCACCACTATTTGAAGAAAATCTGAACATGTATGTTAATTACTTTTTGTACTTTCTTTGTATATTCAGGGGAGATCTTCTTGGCTCACATTTCTCAATAACAGATATTATCCTGATATGGTTAGAAGCTGAATGATATTACCTATTTGTTCTTCTCATTGCTTGCTTGCTTTTCATATATTTACACATCTGAGTAGTTATCTCTTATGTTTTGAAAAATTAATAATCAATTGCATTTACGTTTAATGTCATTGCCTTAATAAAACTTTTCTAACATAATTGAGCTAAAATTTGTTCTTTGCATACCTTAGAACAGACCAAGCTCTATGGTAAGAATGGTCTTGATTTTGGGTGGTCAGAAGTTGACTTTTCATTCTATGTTTTATTATTTAGTTTTGGGAAAACACATCCTTACAATTAATATACATTGTAGAATTATTCTCTGCAAAACATTTATTTTATGCCATAAATTATATTTAGAATTCACCTTGCCACATGACTTTTCATTTTACATTTAATTGTTACAAATTTGTGTATTTGAAGAACCCTGTGTGTGTGTGTTTGTGTGTGTGTGTGTGTGTGTGTGTGTCTGTGTGTCTGTGTGTCTGTGGTATATTTGTTTGTTCGTTTTCGTTAGATAAAGTCTTTCCCTGTAGCCCCAGCTGACCTGAAAGTCACTATGTGTACAAGATTGGCCTCAGTCTCAGAGATCCTCCTGCCTCTGTCTCTGGGTTGATGGAACAAAAGGTGTGTGCTACCATCATACAGGGCTGAAGACTGTTTTTAATCTTATGAATGTACAGAGATTTTATTCAAGAATCTTATCCTAAAAATAGAAAACAGAAGACTATTATCCTGTCTGATTTGATGACAATCACAAAACACCCTTCTACCCATTCAGAAAGCCATCAGTTCTTGTTTAGTACCTGTAATGAGAAGTCTGTGTAGTTCTGAACATTTTTGTTGTTGTCTGTTGATAAGGTAAAGACAAAAGAGTAAGGTCCATGTTGATATCCTAGGATCTGCTAGGAGCTGAGTCTTCATAATATGCCAATATTTGGGGAATTTCATGCAAAATCAGTGAATCAATGTTTGAAACATCATTATGGAGTTGGTACAATTACCATCTTACATTAATGAGAACACCTGAGTATACTGAAATTAAATAACTGCCCTATGCATTGCAGTTAGTAAAGGACTGGGGTAACATGACATTTCTTTTGGCTTCTTTGGTCCTGCATGTTTTTGTGAGATTTTGTTCATTCTCTTTGATTTTTATTTAGCTAAGGGTTTTATCTTCATGGCATTAAACCGCTTAGCATGAAACCATTTTATAAATTTCAGAATTCTAATTTCTATCCAAAAATTACATGTTGCTTAGCATCTGTTTCACATGTTTTCTTTAATACTCAATTCATGTTCCCAGGTAACAATGAAATGAATACATGAGGTCCTCCCTAAGTCTGTATCATCCCATGTCTGGGGTTACTGATACAATCCTTGGCCTGTAGTTGACTTGTGAAGTTGAGGGTTGACGAGATAAAAATCAGTGCTTAGCATCTCTGTTTGCTGAGGAATGTCCAGTGTTTCACTTTGTTGTTGTTGTTTTTACAATTTTCCTTTTTGAGTTTTTGTAATGGCTAGAGTCAGAAGGTAGTATATATTTTATGGTGAAATTTGATAAAAATTACTAAAGACTGTAGGAAATTCTCAATTGCCTACCATTTCTTAGCATCCACTTCATAGATTTCAGTGAGACTTTTCCATCAGAGGCTAGATGGATTTTCATTTGATGGGTTTATTCCTGTTTGTTTTTGTACTTACCAAAGGATTCCAAATGTTGCAAGGTTTTTATTTTTATTTTTTATAACTTTACTGATACATACCATAGACATGTATTATAGACAAGTAAAGAAAGTAGTGACATGGCCTTTATTTCATATTGAAATAAAAAAATTATAAGAAAAAGGTCTAGAGATTTCCAGCAGCCTTGTTTTCCCCCTTTTAAGTTGCCTTTTTGTTAATTTCTTTTTCCCTATTTTCACAAGCACCTTTTGAGATAATATTTTCCACAGAGTGAACTGGCCTCTAATAGACTAATTGACACTTCTCTAGGGGTTTGTGTTCTTGGAGTACAGCCTCGGGATTATTAAACTAACAAATAAAACATTTTAAAGTATACCATAGATTTCTGGCCCAAAGCCCAGTGGCACTTGCATGGTTTTGGCTGTGTTTCTTGCTAAAGACAGGTATGAGGATTATTCCAAAGAGAGGGAAATTGGTAGGCACAGGCAGCTGTTTTATTTTGTTTTGTTTTTCACTCTGTCACTAGTAGTGCAAAATGTGAGCTTCACAGTGCAGTTTCAATGAGAAGAACTTCTGTTGCAATTTCAATGGGAAGACCTTTCGTTTGTTTGTTAACCTACCACTTAACCCCAAGACTTTGTTTAAGCAATTATTCTTTCCACACTGTGAGAAGTTCTATTATAAACACCATAAATAGATGAGACTATCTTGACAAACTGTATGCAGAGACCCAAAGTTCAAATTCTCTTCAAATTTCGAGCATTTCTTTTACATAATTTTATTCACAGAAAACAATAGAGTATTTTCAAAGTTTCATATGCAATCTCAAGTGAAAAATTTGGTTTGCATCATCTCAATAACCTTCAAAATTTCAGATTGTAACATTGCTTTAAGATGAATAAAACATTACAGCTTCATCTATTCTGTTTGAACTCCCTTTTTATGTATTGCCTAACTTTCCTGACGCTTCTAGTAAATAACTTATACACACATATATACATATATACATATATCTATTATAATTCCAATATAGAAATTGATGTTTTCAATTGAAATTATATTTTGTATGTTTTCTTAAATGGTCTCTGTCACTCAAAAAACACATCTAATCTTTCTCATTAGTCCTAAAAACTAAAGAAGATGTAGCTACTGGAAAGTGAGACACAGGATAGTATCATTACTAGTAAAGATAGCAAATATCAAATCACACTTACCGTGGCACGTATTTTGTGAGGATTAACCATCACAACTACTCTATTTCCCCGGAACTATCAAGGAACCAAAATGCTGAAACTGGGAAAGCAAAATATCATGAATTGGATTCATAGACGTTGGATTCAGGAATCGGAGATTCATATAGCTCTGAGTTAGTGTTCTAAGTCAGGCAAAAAGATAAATTTACATGGTTTATTGAATATTAAGAAGGAGCAGCAAATACTGGTGACAGAATATAAAAATGGAATCTATAACAGAATAGAAATACTATACAATGACTGCGATAATCTCTTTATGTATGCATGTATGTATTCCAGCGGGTATGTGCAGTTGTATATCCACATTTGTATGTGTATATATGTACATGGAAGCCAGAGGCAATCTCACATATCATTCCTCAGGACTTACCTATTTTGTTTTTGAGTTAGCGTCTATCCTTGGCCTAGAAATGAATGAGTAGGCAAGTATAGCTGGGCAGCAAGACTCATGATCTACCCATGTCTGCTTCCATCGTACTGGAACTCCAATCTCATTCCAGCATACCTAAGTTTTTATGTGAATTTGAGGGATTTAATTCAGATTTTTTTGCTTGCAGGCAAGAATTTTTCCAAATTTACTGAAGACATGCATAAATAAAATTCTGAATGTGCTAATTATAATATTTTTATTGACTGTGAATCTCATATAATTATTTTAATTGTATTCAGACCCTCCCTCCCCAGCTCCTCTTATTTTCACCCTCATCTCCTGAATTCTTATAACTTCATGCCTTCCATTATTTTAAGGTCTTTCACATTTAATTTGTGTTTCTTAAACAATCTTGGGTGTATATCCATCTCCCGGAGCCTGGTTAACCTACCTGACATCACATCCTAAAATAAAATTGACTCTCCTTATCCTAGAACCTATCATTTGCCAATAATTCAGCTAAAGCTGGAGTTCCTTACCTCCTCCTTCCATACTGAGTTTTGTATGGCTTGGGCTTGCCAATGTATAGCAAGCTCTTGCAAGTACTGTGGATTCATGATTGCAAATGTCCTGCTTTGTTTGAAGAACATGGTCTCCTTGTATCCATCCACCACCCCTGCCACTTGCTATATTTTTGACCCATCTTCCACAGTGGTGCCTGAACCTTGGGAGTAGAAAGTGTGATATTTAGGGTCACAGATTTTGAAGTCTCTTACTCTACTCTCTTTGGCAAGTTGCGATTCTCTGTCTTTGCAAGAAGAAGCTTATTTGATGGGAGTTGAGAGATGTATAAAACAGATGGATTTAACAATAAGTCATTAACAGGGCGGTTGATACTATGCTCATTTAGCAGGATAATATTAGTTGGTACTCTCTTATGTCTTGCAAACTTGGTTTTGGCACCCAAAACAGTGTCAAGTATGGGCTCCATCTTGTAAAATTGACCTTCACAGAAGCAGAATATGGTGTGTAAATACTATAAGAATCATGCCACTACTGCACCGAGGGCTGGTCTTTCCAAGCCAGTCATTATTGTAGTTCAAAAAAGTTCAGAATGAAAGCTAGGTAGTAGGGATGAAGTTTCAAGGTCAGTACAAGTTTCACTTCTCTTTGTTTGTTCTATGGCTCACAGACAATACATAGTGCTTTCAGCAATAGGGTCTTGTCAAGTTCTGGAGGGCATCAAGAGCAATGGCATTAGTGATTAGTGTTTAAGGGTCTATAGAACTTACCAATTCAACATCTCCAAAAGATGCAGCCCATTCTTGGCATTGTGCTTTTTTTTTTTTTTTTTTCTACCCTTCGATGTCTAGTAGGGCCTTTGCTCTCCTCAGAATAATTCCATTTCAACGATTTTTAGATGTGCATATGTATATCCTTTAAGAAGCTCCTACAGTGGTAGGATTTAACATTTTTTCACGGGAGGGCAGGATCTCCCTGCAGCCCTAGATGGCCTGAAACTCTTTATGTATAGCAGACTGGCTTTGATTTGACAAGTATCCACCTGCTTCTGCCTCCCAAATGCTGGGATTAAAATTATTGGCCAGCTCACCTAGCTCTTCTCTTGACTTTTATAAAAGGTCTCTAGTGTAAGTTACCCCTTTCCATACTCACTCCTGTCCCATGCCCTCCCATTCCCTACCCCTTTGAATACTTCCTATTTTGTTATTTTCCTCTCCCCCTTTATATCATTAAATTATATTTCCTTTCCTTTGAATCCCACTGTCCCCATGGCCCACTAATTTCCTGACCTCTATAAATTTTTCAGTTGAAATGTATCTATCTAAATATTAGAAACTAGCATTGACTTATGAGATAACATGCATTGTTGTCTTTCTAGGTCTTCATTATCTAACTTAGGATGATTATTTCAATCCATTTTCCTGGGACTTTCATAACTTAAGCTTTTCCAAAAACTGAATAATATTCAATTGTGTAAATGCATCATGTTTTCATTATCCATTCATTAGCTGATAGACATCTAGCTTGTCTTCTGGCTTTTATGAACATGGGTGAATAGAGATATGCTATTTTGTTTTTTTTACAAAATAGACTGATTAGCTTAAATACTTCATACCTCTCTAGAATAAGGATTGCTGACTGTGTTGTTTACCTACTGAACCATCTATTGACTTCTCTCTTCCAGTCAGAAACTATTCCTAGAGCCTTGAGATTTAATAACGGTTGACACCTTTCCTATCCTAGAAGATAAATGTCGATTAGTCCACTTCTGAATGATTAGTAGCAAAAACAGGCATTTCTGGAATCTTCAATCAACAAATGATAGCTGCTTAAGAACCCTAGTAAATTTTTCCTTCACATTTTAAAATGACTTTAGAGTTTTGGTGTGCCTCAGAATGATTCAGCTAAAGTCCCATAAAACATGTTCACATATCAACTAATGAAAAGTTTAGAATTCATGTGGAAAAAGCATTAACAATACTTAAGAAAATCCACTAAAACAAGGTTAATTAACTACTGTAAAGCCATGCATTGATTTTGATTTTAGACTTTGATTTGGGGTTTTTGAGATCAGTTCCCCCATAGCTAAGGCTTGCCTCCACATTTTATGTAGCTGGGGCTGAACTTGAACTCATGATCATCCTACTTTCACCTCATCTGTGTTAAGATTGTATGTGTGTATCACCACACCTGGCTCCTATAAGATTTTTAAACTATGAGAAAGCTAATTTTTTTTATAAAATTAAGACTGATACAAGTTTAAAACAAAGTTATGTGATACATAAACCCAAATAAAATAACTTATTATATAATAAACATAACAATACATTTCAGAGAAAGTATACATGTATCCTGGTTAATGTTGTCAAAAGGACAAATTACAGAAAGCAAATTTTACCAGTGGATGACTTAAAGTATATAAATAAGAAAAACCTGAAAGTACAAGGTAAAATGTCAAAATTTATTTTATGTTGAATGAATAATAAAATGATAAATAATTAAAATAGCAAATGGAGCATTGAAAAATAATACATTCATTAAATGGAGATAGATACTACCCATAAAACTCAGAGTAAGCTTAATGGATACGTATATGTTTAATGTGGTTGGAAACATATATCAGAATTTGAATAGGTCAACTACATCCAGGTTTTTTTTTTTTTTTTGACAAATACTTTTTGGAAATCAGCATACTGACTACGTGTACAAGAAATGTTGTAGATCCAAAATGTTACAGCAGAATCCAAAAGGTAATCTGGATGATGTACTGTTATGTGAAAGCTAAAAACTGCAGGTATTAGTAGGGAAATATTATTCAGCTATAGATAACCAAGAACTAAGCAAATATACTTTAGGAAACTCAATGAAATATATTGAAAAATATAAAGATAAATCCCATGAGCTTTGAAAACACAGAAACAATAAAGAATAGAGTTAAAGCTCTTTACTTTTGAAAATATTTTCCCTTATTATCTTCTTTTCATATATGCTTATCTCTACTCTAAAACTTGATTACATTAATGCCATTTCTATTTTGGAAATAAACATCACTTTGAAGCTGCATTTGTGTGTATATGCATGTGTTTAGAAATCTACCAAATGTAAAGAAGGCAATAGGACGGGAAAATTCCATTTTTCTTTAGCATGAAAAATAAAAAATTTGGGAACACATCCAAGTATTTTCTTGTCCTAGAATTCTATGTTCATTTAGTTAGGTGACAAAGTCCCTAAGGTGGGATCTCTTAAAATTCAGATATCCAACTTCAGTCCCATGTGAGTATTTTTGATTTAATGCTGATTATATTTTAGTGCAGCAATCTTGTTTGAAATCTTCAGAGGAAATGGTACTTTATTTTCCAGGTATCAAAAATAAATACTTTGAACTCTTCAGCACTCTCATATTTCTCTGTAAATGTCAAGTTCTTGTTCCCAAATTCTCTTTTCTCCTAAAGTGATGATATTCACAATGCACACCACTGACCTTCTCCCTGTGCCACATTAGTAGCTTACTCAGCACTGTGACCTTCCCCTCCACAGATGTTACTGTAAATCAACTGTGAAGATGTCAGGTCGGGGTTCAGGGTTCACTGTCATCATTTTCTCTTTTTAATGGAGGAGTCTAAATGTTATGTTACTAAACTTTCCATCAAACAGAGTGTCCCTGCTATCTTCAATAAAGCATAAGGTTGCTACTTTCCAAATTGTTATAGCTGAAAACTTGCATGATCTTGAACATTGAGACAGGACAGAAATTCAGTCTCTCTCTCTCTCTCTCTCTCTCTCTCTCTCTCCTCTCTCCCTGTCCCCTCTCTCTTACATACATACATACATACATACATATTAAAATTTAGTTGGTTGGTATGGTGAATAATCTCGCTTTTCCTTTTGACATACCTAGGAAGAAGGAACCTCAGTTAAGAAATTTCCTCCATCAGATAGGTCAGTGGGCAGGTCTGTTGAATACTTTATTGATGCTAATTGATGTAGGGCAGTCCGGTCTGCTGTAGGCAGGACCATCCTTAGGTTAATGGGCCTGGACTGTCTAAGAGAGCCGAAATTTCACTTGAGAGCAAGTCTGTACCAATATTCTTCCATGTACTCACCTTGAGTTCCTGCTTTGACTTTCCTTGATGACAAATTGTACCTGTACCTGAATTATTACACTTTCATCCCCAACTTGGTTTTGGTCAGAATGTTATGTCACAGAATCAGAAAAGAAAACAAGAAAAGTTGAGGTCAGTGGGAGGAAATGTAAGATTTTTTTAAAAATATGTTAACATATTTTACAAAATGACAAATAAGTCATGATATATTTTATTTACTTGACATAATTGGTATCAATCCATCATATATTTAAGAATACTGAGAATTGTGGGTAACCTTAGCCTTCATAAGGAAGAATTTTGAGTCTTGAGGCAATAAAATGTTGCAATTACTTAGGAATAAGGGAAAGATTTCAAGATTTCAAGATTACATCTTCCCCTCTTATCATATTGTAAGGTAGGAGCCAGTAAATGAATCCACAAAGAATTCATAAATTTATTGTTTTGTGGAAACAAACCTGTGCTAGTGTAATTCTACAGCTTCAATTTGCATGTTTTTAGAGCTGACTGACATACACAATTCTCAAAGCTACATAATCTCTGCAAATTTGTTTGTACCTTTTATCACCTTAAGTGATTTTATTCTCGCATTGTGAATTTATAATAATGCTACTGTTCATTAATATTTTCAGCCACTAGATCAACCTAAAATGCACATTAGAAATGTGGAAAAGCAGATTGCATTAAAGATGTGTTTATATACACCACGACATACAGAAATACACAACCTATAAAGAAACAGATTTTTTTCTTAATATATTCTCTAAGGTTCCTTATTGGCATCAAGACATTGCCAAGCTTTGTTTCCTTGAGACAGTGTCTCCCTTAACTCAGGCAGGCTGGAAACTCAGTTATCAAGCAGAGGCTGGCACTGAAATCTTTTTGTCTCTAGCCTCAGCCGTTCAAGTGCAGGGACTACAGCATGCACAATCTATTAGTATACCTTATTCTTCATAATTCTAAAAACAATGCATTTTTTAATAATTTTATTTCAAATTCAATTACTTTATTAATGTTTTAAAGATCTATTTATCAATTTTGTTTTATGTTGTGTGTATTTTATAAGAATTTTTATGCTTTTGTGTGTACATTTCTAATATTTATTTTATGTTTATTATGTACATGTGTATATTTCTGTGTGGGTATGTGCTTAATGAGGCACCTGAGGCAGCAGGAAGGGGCATTGAATCCTCTGGAGGTGAGGTTACAGGAGGTTGCTACAGGCCTGATACAGGTGTGGAGTACTGAACTTGGGTCCTTAAGAAGACAAGAGGCACTCTTAACTGCTGAGCCACCTCTCCAGCCCCTTTCCTTTTCTATTTTTCTTAAATTGTAATCTACTTTCTCCTTTATAATTTTAAAAAATATTTTAAATACTTTATTTTTAATGACTTTAAAATTTCATACAATATTTCCCACTCATTTTGAGAGTAATATATTCTCAATGAAATTTATTTTAAAAATGTAGACCTGTGGGGCTAAGCAGTTAAGAGCACTGGCTGTTCTTGCAGTGGGCTCAGGTTCCGTTCCAAGTACCCACTTAGTGGCTAACAACCAACCACAGTTCCAGTTCCAGGGGAACCAATGCTCTCTTCTGACCTCTGTGGGCATCATATGACAAGGTGCACTGCCCTCAATGCAGGCAATAACCTCATACATATAAAAGTGAGAAATAAAATATTTTTAATATGCCGAACTGTACAAAGAGAAGTAGAGAATTAATAATTCCAGGACTAGACAAAAATCACTGTTCATGAGATAACTATTTCTTCCTTATCTTGTTACTGAAATACTGGTAAATTTATAATATTGTAATTAGATAGTAACAAAGCATAAAGTTTTCTACTGGTTATTTAAAAAGTTATATTATTCCAGAACATTTTCTTGTGGTACTAAAGAGCCTACCCAGTGCTATTTTGATGCTATCATGAGTCAGGATACACTTTAATTAATTTTACCATTGTCCTAGCTGTTATTGGCCTTTTATATTTAATTTTTTATTGAACATTTTAAATTTAATACATTCTCCACTCAAATTCAGACACCCCCATCCATGCCTCCCCCACGCCCCCACCGAACCCTGTGCACTCTGCCACACATACTGAGTCCTCCTCATTCAGGTGTTTGTACCCAAATGTCCTTCAGTGTAAATGTGTCCACTGAAGACTAGTCAGTCCATCCAGTGGTCATATGTAAGTCATACTCTCCCTCACCCAGGACCAGTCAGTCTCAAATAGTTCTCTATCTCATGCTGGACTGCCACCCATTTCTCATCTCCCCTTTGGGGCCTTGTTTTATTGAGCTTACATGGATCCTGTGAATTTCTTGTTTTTATACTGTTATACAGAGATGAACATTCTAGGATATAGATTGTACAATTAGTGCCTACACCAACATTTGATTAACTTAATGATTATTACTACATTACTGATACTATCTTTACTGTGTTTGTATTATGGTATATCTGACTTTGTGCAGCTCTCCAGTGTGGAGAAAATCTTATTTTAAAATATAAATGCTGATTTGGGAATTTCATGCAATGTTCTTTGATCATATTCAAGCCCCTTCCCTCTCTGAACCTTAATTGCTGTGCTCCCCCAACTCCATGTCCTCTATCATTATTTGTCTTTTTACAGGCTTATCTAGTCTAATCTGTACCTCCCAGGTGCTCCTGGGTGAGTCTACCCTTGGAGTCTGGTCAACCCACCAGTCATCACAGCAGTAAGGAAAATTGATTCTACGTCACTTAGCAGTTGTCAGTTGCCAACATGTCCTCAGCTAGGACTGAGACTTCCTACCCATTCCATTAGCTACTAAGCTTTTTGTGTTTTTTAATGGAGAAGGATTTTTTACATTTAAAAAACTAATTTTACTTATAAGTGAAATATGAGTAGGATAAAATTCAGATTGTTACACTCCAAGAAAAGCAAGTAGTTTTCATTGCATACCACAGTCTTGTCATTTCTTTATAGATATGAACTGGGTTCCCACTCTTTTCTCTGTCCTTCCTAAAATATACCACATTTATACTAACATGTATATATAGTATATATGTGCACTTATGTAACATGTATTTACATATGTATATGTAAGTATGTTAGAACACAAATATTAACTTTATTTTAAACAAACACTTAAATTCCTTACCTTCTTTTTCTTCACATAGCATGAAATGTTAACATTGGCTGCCTTGTTAACATACTTTTAGGCTATAAAAAGAAATATTTTGATATTTTTTCTGCCTGAGACTATTTATTTTTCTTGAAAGTACTACTATATTTTGCTGAAACATTATTCATATAAATTTGTTGTTATTGTTGCTATCGTTCCTGATTTTAGACAGGGTCTCTCTATGGTCCCAGTTGGCCTGGAACTCTATGTGGACCAGAATGGCCTCAGTATCACAAAGATCCACCTGTCTCTGCCTCACAATTTCTGGAACTAAAAGTGTGTGTTACCAAGTCCAGCTTATTCACAGAAATTTAAACATTATAAATGCATATAATTCATGCATGAGTTCTTCCTAGTGTTATAACTACTGAAGATATTTTTGTGCTTATTTGACTAAGTTTTCTGTATCTGGTTAAAATAAATATTAAACTCTCTCATTATCTCTGCACAAGAGTTCATAAAGCTGATCTGAAATTATTTAACACCCAAGTGACCCAACTGCTGGGTTCAACGTTGTGTGACATCCTGAACTTGACTCCCAGTATGTTCCTGTTTA
The DNA here is from genome assembly GCF_000622305.1 of Nannospalax galili. Taxonomy (NCBI): domain Eukaryota; kingdom Metazoa; phylum Chordata; class Mammalia; order Rodentia; family Spalacidae; genus Nannospalax; species Nannospalax galili. The sequence goes on along the minus strand of NW_008331484.1, from coordinate 7,556,874 downwards.
ATAATGCATTATTAAAAGTGGTTTTCTGTACACAGTCTATGATTTATACTTAGCACATGCTTAAGTATGTGTGAGTTTGTATTCTTGATATAGTCTAGGAAGAGGGTATTCTGCAATAAAATCTCTGATTAGACAATTTTGGCATGCAGCATTGTACCTTATTGGTGGAATAATTAATAATGTGTGACTCCACTAAGAAAGGATTCTTGGAAATTTGTGCTTTGTTATTTATAGATTTTGCACCATGTGTCATTTCTATTTCATAGCTTTACTTTGTATCTTTTCTCCACAATAAGTACTATTCATGAGTTTATCTACATGCTGTGTTTTCAGTCTTCCTAAGAAATCACTAAGGCTACATGTGCTCTTGAGACCTCAGCATACTCCTTTCTGCATTTGAGTCATCCAGTGTAACTAGTCTGTGGCTATTATGTTGCTATTGGAAGTAATTTCCTTCAGTTTTGGATGGGGCAGTATCTATTTGGTACAGCAACTTATATTATTTTCTTCCTTTCTTTGAACAACCATGTTCCAGAGGGCAGAAAATCACAAGTTTCTGGCTCAAAATGAACATGGCATGGAAAAGAGAAAAGAAGAAGCCAACATAGAGTTTGCAAATGGAATTTTTATTATTTTAGACACTGAAATTTTAAAGGGTTATGCTATTACCTCCTAATAAAGAGAATATTTACTGATACAAATAATAAATAGTTATTATTTTTGTAAATAATGTTAGATACTAAGAAGGTTATTTTGTCACACAATAACAATAATAATAATCGCTTTGAAAGCATAGAAATTACTTAAAATCGTAATGGCCATAATTTGTTTAAAGCAGAATATATGCTACTAAAGCATTTTGTCATTTTTTTGCAAATAATATTGGCATCCATCTTTAGTTACAATAAATAATCTGTGGTAGATTAAAACATGCTCTAATTCATAAGAAAATGGTATCATAAAGTCTTCTGTGAGATGATTTTATTAATAGATTAAGCATTTTTTAAATTATTTATTTAATAACCACATGATTAAAAGAAGCATTTCATTACAGCATTAACATATTCAACAATAATTTCCAGAGCAAAGATGCATCTCTTTCAGTATTGGCTGTAAATTTTTAGGTTCACAATTGAATTAATATTTATATAATATTGAACTCAGTATAAACCCTGTAAAACATAAAATTGAATGAGGTTTTAACCTTTAAAAAATCTTCATTTCATTTAAAAATATACTGTTTCATAGATAAAAACTCATTTTTAATGCTATTAACATGTTTTCAAATGCATCCCTAATCTCTATGTACCTGATTATTACTCCTCACTGTCAGTTATTTTCTGAGATCCACCTGAGCATGGATATAAAATCGTTGGATAGATTTCAATGCTAACGTGTTTCACATCTACTAATTAACATGGAGAAAATTTTTATGCTTCTTCCTCAAATATAACTCATTTTCTTATCCATTGATTTTTTGTGTATATTTCATACAGAACATCCCAAACAATCTTATTCATCTATATACCCACATCCGAAATGGCACCCTCCCATAGTCTCCCCCCGACTGGAGCCCATGTATTCAAATCACTACTACTGTTCACTGTGCTGTTGGCACCCCCAGCTGTTCTCCAGTGCTTGTCCATCTAGTGAATCCATTCAGACTATCTAGAGTTCCTTGTTTTAGGAAGATCAGCTCTTCCTAATCTAACAGCAATCAGTTACCAATATTCCTTTAGATAACACTGGGGCCTGCTGTTCATTTTCCCAGTTTTATGCTGGGTTACTGTTTGGGAGTCTCTAGGGCCACCCTGGCCAACAACTCAAATGATGGTATCTCCTGTCTGATATCGTTTCTTGTTATGTAGTCTTAAGCTATACACATGGACTCTACAGTTTCATATTGACCCCTTTAGTCTTTGGATATACTTTCCTGTTGGGTATTTAAGACCACACAGTTGGCCCAGATAAACCAATTTATTTTTACTCTTAAGGTCATTTGAAGATCTGCTCCTCGGGGGTCACATGGGCCCAGGCAGAGGCCCTGACTCCTTTCCTTTACCAGTTTCATCTATGTGAAGGTAGGTCAAAGGTCCTGCTTGACCATGGCTGGCTTCACTTGGAAGTATGGAAGGAATGTTTCCTCTGTGTTGACCCTCCTCTTTGTAGACTGGACACTGGTTCAAGTCAATTTGTTGTGGTCTCCATGGCCTCCTTGATCAAGAGGACAGGTGACTCACTACAGTTACAGGACATTTTGGGAGCTACTCATAGTCCCCTGGAGCTTAGTCGACCTAGGAGGGCAAGGGGCAAAAACTGTCCTTTATGTCCCTCTGACCAAATTAGTATAGGCCTCAAAGTATGACCGTTAGACATCCAAGAAGGTTATTTCCACCAGTCTGGTACTTTTAATTACAATGTGCTATATAGATAAAGCTGGGGCAAAGACCAAACATTCTCAAATAAACCTTGCCTAGACATGTATTATATTCTTTGAGCTAGTTGTATGTATAGTTTACCAGTAGGTTGTTCGATTGATATGGTTCCCTCTGTTTTTAAAACTAGCTAGGCATTATTTATCTCTTGCATTGTCTGACCCTTCCACTGTGCCCCCCCCATTTTTTCCTTTTCTCCCTTAATAATACCCTTCTACTATGGTCCCACCTCTCTTGAGATCCTTCTTTCCCTATGTCCCCAGGGTTCTTTGTATAATCCTCCCTCCCTCTCCCCTTAAAATAACCCATTTTTATCCATATATTCCTTATTAATGCCTGCTTCCAACTGTTGTTCTCTTTCAGATTCTTTCTTTGCTTTTACCTCTCTGGTTCCTTTTCATTATCCTGGTTCCTGTAGTTATGTCTGGATACATACTCACTTATAAGGATTTGTGCTAGGATCCACAGGTGGCAGAGAACATGCGTCAGGTTTTTTGTTTGTTTGTTTGTTTGTTTGTTTGTTTGTTTGTTTTTGATTTCTGAGTGTGTGTTTTTTCATTTAGGGTAACAGTTTCTAGTCCCATCCATTTACCTTCAAATTTCATGATTTCATCTTTCTTTACTGCTGAGTAAAACTCCATTTTATAAAGGAACCACATTTTCATTATCCACTCATCAGTTGAGGGACACTTAGGTTGCTTCCATCTCTTAGCTATTTTGAAAAGAGAAGCAACAAGCACAGATGTACATATCTCTGTAATAAGATGAGTTCTTTGGGTACGTGCCAAGGAGTGGTATAACTGGGTCAAATGGTAGGTTCATTTATAACCTTTTAAGCATTCTCCACACTGCTGTCCATAGGGGTTGAACAAGTTTGCAATTCCACCAGCAGTGGATGAGTGTTCCCCTTTCCCCAAATCCTCTCCAGCACTTGGTATCATTTGTTCTCTGGATCTTAGCCAGTCTGACTGGGGTAAGATGAAGTCTTAAAGTAGATTTAATTTGCATTTCCCTAATTACTAATGATGGTGAACACCTTTTAAGATGCTTCTTAGCCATCTTTATTTCTTCTTTTGAGAACTCGCTGTTCAACTCCTTAGCCCATCTTTTAACTGGGTTGCTTCCTTTTTTAATCTTTGTTTTATAGGTTTGTTATATATTGTGGATATTAAACTTCTGTCAGATGTGTTGCTGGTGAAGATTTTCTCCCATTCTGTTGGTTTTCTCTTCACTTCCTTGGTGTTTCTTTTGATATACAGAAGCTTTTTAGTTTAATGAGGTTCAGTTTGTTGATACTTGACCTTGTTTCCTGAGCAATTTATGTCCGGTTGAGAAAATCCTTTCCTACACATATATCTTGTAGATTATTGCCAATGTATTCCTCTAACAGTTTCAGAGTTTCAGGCTTCATATTGAGGTTTTTTATCTACTTGGAGTTAGATTTTGTGCAAGGTGAAAGATTGGGTTTAGTTTCATTCTTCTACAGGTGGAGATCCAGCTTTGCCAGCACCATTTGCTGAACATGCTGCCTTTCCTCCAGTGAATGTTCTCGGCCCCTTTGTCAAATATCAGGTGGCTAAAATTGCATGTACTCATATTTGGATCTTAAATTTGTTCCATTGATCTATGGGTCTATTTTAGTGCCAGTACCATGTTGGTTTTATGAATATAGCTCTGTAATATACTTTAAAGTCTGATATAGTAATCCCCCAAGCACTGCTCTTAGTACTCAGGGTCGCGTTGGCTATCAGAGATCTTTTGTCTTTCCATACGAACTTTAGGATTTTTTTTTTTCATCTCTGTGAAGAATGTCATAGAGATTTTGATTGGCATTGCATTGAATCTATAAATGGCATTGATAGGATGATCATTTTCACAATATTAATTCTTCCATCCCATGAGCATCGGAGGTCCTTCTGTATTCTGATGTTTTCCTCTATCTCTTTCTTTAAAGATTTACAATTTTCATGGTTGAAGACTTTAATGCCTTTGGTCAGGTTTATTCCAAGATTTTTTTTATTATTTTTTGCAGCTATTGTGAAAGGGACTATTTCCATTTCTTCTTTATCTGATTGCTTGTTGTTGGTATATAAAAGGCTGCAGACTACTGTAGATTAATTTTGTAACCTGGTGGAATTTTTTACTTCTTTTACATATAATATTGTATCATCTGCAAAAATGGATGATTTGATATCTTCCAATTATTACTCTTTAATTTCCTTCTCTTGTCTTATTGCTCTTCCCAAAGTTTCAAGAACTATGTTAAAAAGGAGTGGAGTTAGTGAACAGCCTTTCCTGGTTCCTGATTTTAACGGGAATGCTTACAGTTTTTCTCCATTTAGAATGATGTTGGCTGTGCGTATGTTTTATATTAGTTTAATTATGTTGCAGCATGTTACCTCCAGTCGAATTCCCTCTAGGATTTTGAACATAAATATATACTGAATTATATCAAAGGCCTTCTTTGCATCTATTGAGACGACCATGTGGTTCTTGTCTTTGAGTCCGTTTATATGATTTCTGATGTTTATTAACTTATGTATATTGAACCCTCCCTGCATCTGTGGAATAAAGCCAACTTGTTCATGGTGGATGATCTTTATGATGTGTGTCTGTAAGCTGTTTGCAAGTAGTATGCTGAGAATTTTTGCATTTTCATTAAGGATATGGGTTGATAGTTTTCGTTTTTGGTTGTATCTTTACCTGACTTTGGTATTAGAGTGGTTCTGGATTCATAGAAGAATTTGGAAGTTCTCCCTCCATTTCTATCTTTTTGAAAAAAAAATAAGTAGTTATTGGAATAGATCTTTAAATTTCTGGTAGAATTCTGCTGTAAATTCATCTTGTCCTGGGCTTTTATTAGCTGGGAGGTTTTGTATTACTTTACAGTTCCCCTATGTATTATGGGTCTGTTTAAACGGTTGCTCTCTTCTTGGTTTTGTTTTGGTGGTTCCCATGCTTTTAGATACCTATCTATTTCTTTTAGGTTTTCAATTTTAGTAGCATATAGGTTTTTAAAGTATTCCCTTATAATGTTCTGGATCTTTTTGGTATCTGGTGTGATTTTTCCCACTTCATCGCTGATTTTGTTGATTTGGAGGTGCTCTTTCTTTCTTTTGGTTAGTTGGGCTAGCGTTCTGTCAATCTTGTTTATCTTTTCAAAGAACAAGCTGTTGGAATCGTTGATTCTTTGTATTGTTTTCTTTGTTCTATTTCATTAATTTCTACAGTTCTGTATGAAAAACACAAAAAATCAACAAATAAAAAATTTGTTATATTTGAGGAAGAAGCATAAAAATTTGCTTCATGTTAATTAGTAGAGGTGAAAAATACTACCATTAAAATCTACCTGATGACCTTATATCCATGCTCAGGTGCCAAGGATCTCAGAAAGTAACCGACTCTGACTAGTAATACTCAGGTACATAGAGATTAGAGATGCATATGCAAACATCTAAGTGTTGGTAGCATTAAAAATGATATTGTTTTCTGTATGAAACAATATATTTTAAAATGAAATGCAGATGTTTCTTAAAGGTTAAAACCTCATTCAATTTTATGTCTTATGGGCTTTATACAGAGTTCAATATTGTATAACTGTATTAATTCAACTGTGAACCTAAAAATTTACAGTCAATTTTGAAAGAGATATATCTTAGCTCTGGAAATTGTTATTGAATATGTCAATGCTGTTGTAATGAAATGCCTCTTCTTTCTGAGTTTTTAAATGTAGGCACTTAGAGCTATAAACTTCCCTCTAAGAACTGCTTTCAGTGTGTCCCAAAGGTTTTGTGTGTTGTATTGTCCTTTTCACTTAGTTCCAGGAATACTTTTATTTCTTTTTTAATTTATCGTTTGACTCATTCATCATTCAGGAATGTCTTGTTTAGTCTCCATATGTTCATGTAGTTACTAGAGTTTCTTCCGGTGTTGATTTTAAGCTTTTTTGCATTGTGTTCTGATAGAATGTATGGAATTACTTTAATCTTTTTGTATTTGTTGAGGTGTTTTTTATGCCCCAGTGTATGGTCGATTTTGGAGAAATTTCCATGGGGTGCCGAATAGAAACTATATTCTTTAGTGCTTGGGTGGAATATTCCGTAGATGTCTCTTAGATCCATTTAATGTATGGTATTATTTAATTTAGATGTGTCTCTGTCAATTCTCTGTCCTGTTGACCTATCTAATGGAGGCAGTGGGGTATTGAAATCCCCCTTATTAATGAATTGGGATTAACTGGGTCTTAAAGTCTTGTAGTACTGATTTTATGAAGTTAGGTGCACCAGAGTTCAGTGACTACATGTTCATGATTGTAATATCTTCTTCTTCAATTGTTTCTTTGATCAGAATGAAGTGGCCCTCTTTATATCTTCTGATTAGTTTTAGTTCATAGTCTATTTGTCTGGCATTAGAATTGCAGTGCCTGCTTTTTTCTTAGTACCATTTGCTTGGTATACTTTTTCAATCATTTCACTGTGAGGTAGTGCCTGTCCTTGAAAGTGAGATGAGTTTCTTGCAGACAACAAAAAGATGGTTTTCATTCCTAAATCCATTCAACTAGTGTGTGTCTTTTGACTGGGGAGTTCAGTCCGTTCACATTTAAAGTTATTAATGACAGATGTGTATTGATTCCTGTCATTTTTATTTCTGTTCATATTCTTGGTGTAGCTGTGCATTTCCATAGTCATACCTTCATTCAGTTTCTTTCCATAACCCCTTGCATATAGTCCTTCCTCTCTTCAGCTCTTTGTATTGCTTCAAGAACTCTCTGAGGGGCTGGTTTTATGGAAATGAATTCTTTCAGCCTATTTATGTTACGGAATATTTTTCTTTCCCCTTCCACTATAATAGATATTTTGTCTGAGTAAAGTAATCTGAGATGGCACCTGTGGTCATTTAGAACTGGGAATACTTTGGTCCAGGCTCTTCTGGCTTTCATAGTTTGCACTGAAACATCAGCTGTAATTCTGATAGGTTTTCCTTTATACGAGACTTGTTGTTTTTCTTTTGCAGCTTTTAGTATTCTATGTTTTGTATGTTTAGTGTTTTTACTATGATGTGCCATGAAGAGTTTCTTTTCTGATCCTGTCTATTTGATTTTCTATATGCTTCTTTCATTTATATGGGCATATCTTTCTTTAATTTGGGGCAATTTTTCTTCTATAATCCTGTTGAAGATCTTGTCCATACCATTATCCTGAGATTCTTCTCCTTCCTGTTTGCCTAGGATTAGTAAGTTTGGTCTTTTTAGGTTGTCACACAATTCCTGAATATTCCATTCTTGTGTATTCTTAAATTTTTCATAATCTTGGCTTTAGTGGTCTAGTCCACTAATTGGCTTACTGAATGTACCACTTCCTTTCATTTCAGTCTGAGCACTCTTCGATGTTTCTAATTCTTTTCTCTATTCATTCAGAAGTTTATCCCTATCTTGTTTCAGTTCTTTTATTTCTTTGTGTGTTAAGTCCACTGAATTCTTTTATCATGTTTATAATTGTTCTTTTGCGTTCCATGTCCTGTGTTATCTCCATTGGGTTCTCACTCTAGTCATCCTCTAGATGACTGATGGCACTTGGTTGGGATATATTATTTTGATTTTTCATGTTATTATTTTTTCTCTGTGACTTTGACATGTGAATTTCTTTTGTAGATTCTGGTTCTTGTGTGAGACTCAAGCCTTCCTTTGTTGAGTTTAGGTCTGCATATTTTGGTAAACTTTATGTGCCTTTGTATTTGCTTGTTGGGCATGAAAATCTTGTTGGTCTAAGCTTCAGGTTCTCTCTTTTGATTTTATATTGGACTGGCCAAATTGCTTTCATCTTGCTGCTCAGGTGTTTTCACAGAGGCCCAAGTCAGATGATGATCAGATGCTCTCAGGCTTTCTCCTATGGTCTGGGTACCTCCAGGGAAGATGCTAGCCTCAGGAATTTGAGGACTCTGCTGGCCTAGGAAAGATGCTAGCCCCCAGAAATGCAAATTGAGGTGGGGTTGAGAAGAGATCCACGGTTACCTGGGGACTACAGGGAGGAATTGGTTTGGTCTGGACACAAAGGGTCAGGATGCAGTGAGGATTCTGGGCTAAGAGGTCAGTCCATGGGTCTGGTGTGTCATAACAAGAGATGGGCCAGTGCCCCTGCTAGGAGCAGAGAGGGGTTGGAGGAGATGGGAGGGTGAATGAGGCTGGCAGAGTCAAGGCTCAGTGGGCACAGCCAAACTTACCCAGGCAAGGTACTGGCTCTAGGAAGCTCTAGAGCTGAGCCACCCAGAGATCCAAAGGGAGGTGGGGACTAGAGGGGGGAATTAGGTTGGTCTGGATGCAAAGGATCAGGAAGCAGTGGAGAGTTGGGCCAAGGTGGTTTGGTCCAGTGGTCTGGGGTGCCAAGACTGGAAATGTGCCCTTTCCCTTGCTAGGAGGAGAGATGGAATGGGGAAGCTGGGAGGGTGAATGAGTCTAGAGGAGCCAAGGCACAGTTGGCACAGCAGCCAAACTTACCCAGGCAAGCTGTTGGCTCCAGGAACAGTGGGTAGATTAAGCATTTTTAAAGGCTTCAAAATAGTAGTCAAATTTAACAATCAGCCATCTAGTGAAATGATAGCCTGATTAAATTCCATAAATTGGTGGTTTTATACTTCTTTTTATTAATATGAAACTATATATTATATATTATTTATTAGCTAATTTTGCAAATATGTAAGTCAAAACATGAAAAGTTCTAAACAGAGATTACTCCCCAAAGAAATTATTAATGTCATACTAGTAAACAAATGTGTAAAGGTTGTCTATCTTTTGACATATCACCAATTTTCATGTGTATGTTCAGATTGATTTATACATGACAATTTTACTCAGCCTTAATAATAAGAAAATCCTATCATTTAAAACAACATGTATGCTCCTAAAGTACATTATGAAACATGTGATAAGCCTCAAATCTCATTTTTGTGGAATCTCAGAGAGTAGAATTAAAAAAGCAAATAACAGATTTTTAGTTATCAGGAGCAAGGTCAGTATTTGTCAGCAGGTGCACAGCTTAAATTGTATTGGAAGAGTAAATTATGAGTATCAAACATATAATAAGGTAACACTGTATTTCTGTATGTTATTCCTGAAAGTTGCTAAGATCAATATGGTTTTTAATTTTCCAACAAATAGGTGATTATCTTATGAAGAACATGCTAATTAGTCAGTTTATGGTAACTGTTCCTCAAGATAT
>NW_008331484.1:7533512-7547141 GCF_000622305.1 Nannospalax galili | reverse complement strand
CTTTAAATATGATCATGACTGATCTTTTTTCCTTGCTTTTCCTTTTTCAGTCTTATAAAGTACTACATATATGGAACATAAATGTTTTTGTTGTTACTGTGAAGCTTAAATTACTTACTGTAAACTAGAGTGGACTAATACCCCAATTCTTCTTCAACATTAAGTTTTAGCAAATGCCAATAAATTTTCAGAATACTTTTCCTTTGTGTTTAGTATGATTTTGAAAGTGGCAGATACCAAGACAGTATAAGACAAAAATTTTGTGTAGGAAGGCAAGAAATGACTGAGAATTATAAAAAGCATACAAATGAAACTATACAGGTAGACCTTTATGCTACAATGCACGTCTAACGTCTGTAAATGAGAGGATGGAGAAAGAATTAAGTTGGAAGCACTTCAGAAGTTAAAGTCCAGGTCTGTGTATTTTCCACTATTATGGGGTAACCTTAGGCAAAACTTACCCAAGTTACCTTATTATAGACAGGAATGGGCTGTCTTTTCTTGTCAAGATCAACTTTTGATAATAAACTATATTGGGATCATGATCTTTGCAAGAAATTGGCGATGGACAAAAGAGGCAGCATCTCTGGCTGGTATTCAGCTGCATTCTCCTAAATGAGCTCTCTGAACTACATTTGAGGGACACAGAAATCCACAAGTCCACTTCTGTGAAGGTACAAACAAATCCATTACTCTTCAGGTCCAGAGAAAATCTCCTTCATAGTTTTCTAAGGGGAACTGAAAGGCAAATGTTAGTGGGAAAAATACCATTCTCTGTGGTTAGAGGTAGGTTTCTTTTGAAAAGAATATTATATATATATATATATATACAATGTAATGAATATTTAAGATAAAAGTAATCTATGAAGTCTTTGATTACTATTGTAAAAAAATGCCTTTTAGTCATCTGGTCTTCTCACCTAGTAAGTCACTGTGATGGCTAATCATGGTTGTCAACTTGATTGGATCTGGGATTAACTGAAATGAGAGAGAACTTCTTGACTGGATATTTGAAGATGGAAGACCCACCTAAATGTGGACCTTACCTTCTGAAGGCAGCCATATAAATGGCTATGACAGAAGGGACCTTTTGTTTTTTGCTCCTTGCCTTCTCTCTCATGGGTGAGTTTGTCTTGCTTCTGTGACCAACATCTTCCAATTCCAACATAGACTGAAGACTAGCAGATCCCCCATAATCCCGCAGGCCTTCAGCTTGGGACTATTGAGACATCCAGCCTCATGGACTGAGCAGCTACTGAATTTTTAGCCTCTCCAGATTGGTGCATCCATTGTTGGACTACGTGGACTCTATCCTGTAAACTAATTTAATAAATACACACACACACATTCACTAAAATATTTTATTTATTAATTTTATTTTATGTGTATATGTGTATTGTCAGCATGCATGTAAGCACATTCGTGTCATGCAATGCCTGCAGAGGACAAAAGAAAGTGTCAGATGCCCTGGAACTGGTGTTACAGATGGTTTATAGTCACTATGTGGGTCTGGGAATTGAATCCAGGTTTTCTGTAAGAACAGCCATTGCTTTTGTGCACTGAACCATCCCTCCAACCCCAGTTACAGGTAGTTTTCATTGCACAAGGGATATGTAGCATCTCCTTCTACTATTGTTCTTCAATACCCCTCACCCTCCACTTTCAACTTAGTACCTAGTAATGGTGTTATTCAAATCTTCACCTCTTAGGATTCTCTGACTGAGTTGTTATGCATGCTTTCATACAGTTGATCAAACGAAACACCAGATGACTCCATGTGAATCACCTATCAAACATATGCCTGGGTGTCCTGTCGCTGTTCTGAGTCAACTTCCCATGAGAAATTAGCGGTATTTTAATAAGTTTTTTTGATCTCTAATCACTAGGAGGCTAAAACTACTTTGAGAAGGGCTTTACTGTCAATCATTGCTCTGTGTCTTCTGGCAATATATGCCTTTTATGAGAATCAGCAATTCCATCTCTGGATAGTCAGAGTAATGTCGACAGGTTGCAAATTTCCCAAAGTACACTGTTAGAAAGAGCAGTAATTTGAGCTAAACTTGTGGCCATTGGTTATTAGGTCTATGGTTTGTTAGGAAAATCTATCTGTATCAGGATAAATGACAACCCACACATTCACAGCATTAGATCTAAAATAACATTTCACATTTGTTATCTTTAAACTTTCCAAGTATTCTATTATAGGTAATAACTGATGGCTAGTACAGCATATGATATGATGAGTTGAATTTTTGGACATATGCCCCATGACCATACCTACTATATTATAAAACCATCCGGGAACTGATCTTCATAGTAGTGCATGCCTATGTATCATCTAACCTAGAATGCCCTGTTATTTGTATTGCTGAGGTTCTAATGTCAGCAAATGTAAACACACATCAGAAGGAGATATTAGCTTACCACTATCCATATTATGGATAAACTCCTATCCATGTTAAAGGGACTCAGTTTAGCCAACTTGCTAATGAATGAAAATTTTCCTCATGTAATATCCAAAATTTGTTTTTGTTGATGTCACATTGACTTACTTTCCTATGTAGGAAGTTTGCATAGCAAATGGGTCCTGGAAGACTCAGTCACTGCAATTTATATTCAACTTGTGTGTCTGAGCAGATAGTTTTTCTATGTTTTGTTTTGTACCTTTTCTCTAATTGAAGATTTTTGGTCAGGAGCACTATGTAATAGACAAGTCTTGCCATTTTACTCTCCCTACTGAGATAAACCTATTTTTAAAATGCCATGCCTGACATCCTTTTACCAAATTTTCTAACTTTAGCCTTCTATACTTCTAACAAAACACCTGGACACACTTTTTTGTTCGTGAATGCATACACTCTCATCTCAAGTCATGTTTCCTTCCATAGGAAATATTTGAGCAGCTTCATTCATTGGGAAGAATAGTTTCCCACTTGGTTTACTGTGAGTTATGGAATTGAATATAATGCAGATACTATAATTTTTAAACATGACACATACTGATGAGAATCATCCAAGAATCAAGCTTTATAATTTCCTTCTCCTAATGATCACACAAGATTCTTACAGGAGTACAGATGTGAACTGAGTAATTATATTGAGGAACTCTTGGCAAATATTTCTGGTTTACCTGCTCATGTAGCTTATTTATGCTGTGTAGTCCTTCTTGGACCAAATTCTAAATCAAAAAATTAGTTCTTATGTTAAACTGGTACTGATCTATACACAGGATTTGAAAATTCAGATGGAACCCAGCTTTTAAAGACCAGCTCCACAGACGTGTTTGGTGAAGAATAGTCAAACAATTCATGCTTACCAGGGTCCAGTATCACATTGGGAACTGTTTCTCAAAAGACGTATAACAGTTTATCATACTTGACACAGAAATACTCCAAAAAGCAAGGGCTTGTATTATGATTTATACACCCAGGTCATTCCATACATTCCACATTTCAATGTCCAAGCCTTTTTACACCAAACACCATAGAATCTTTCAGATAATGAAGCTTTTTTTGTAGAACTGCTTTCAGAGTAGGATAAGCACACAACAGAGCATTTTCCTACTGTAAACTATTATATATCTGTATATATCTGTATAAATGTATATGTATAGCTCAATTACATATCAGTATATATCTGTATATGCCCATAGATTATCCCAAATTAGATATTAACAAATATGGAACAATTTGATTATAGAACTAAAATACAATTGTGAAATGCTCATACTTCTGTTCAGTAGGAAATTAAGTTTATCATTTCTGGAACAAATACCCTGGAACACACTGGCCATAGCAAAACCAAAGAAACTTCATTTATGAAGCATGTTTCTGAAACTTCATAGAATCTATCTTTTTTGCTCTTCAATTAATGTATCTATGTTTCTGGATAACAGCTACTTCTCACATCAGGTGTATTTTTCCTGATCACCATGATAGCATAGAATTAATGGACCACTATGAGGTTCTGAGTGTTGTTTAAGCACTGAAATATGTAACAAAAGAGGACAGCAAAATAATTTTTGATAAAAGCACAAGTGAACATTGTTGACTAGGCCTGGTGAATTGGTCCATGAAGCTGCAGTGTTTGAGCCCATGCCTGAAGACCTGAGCTTGATCCTAGATACCACAAAGTGACAGTAAAGAAATGTCTCTAAAGAGTTTTCCTGTGACCTTTATATATGCTCCATGAAAACTACAGGCCTGTACACACACACACACACACACACACACACACACACACACACACACAGATACACACAGACACAGATACAGATACAGACACGCACGCACACACACACACACACACACACACACATACATGTGTGCGTGAGCGACCATGTAGCCCAATCTTATCTGATCTCAGAAGCTGAATGCTTGGGCCTCGTTATGAACTAGATAAAAATGAAATTCTTTTTACATCTCCTAAGTACAATAAGCTTCAGCTTAGTTATTTCAAATGTGCAGAAGTAACCCATTCCATATATATGAAATTGTAGGATTTTTTTGCTGAATTCTGGGTGTTTTAAAACATCAGAACTAATGTTTGTTTTCTTAACTATTCATATCTGAGATAGCAATTAAGTAATAAAGCCTTATGAACGTCAAGGTAGAACTCTTAATTGTTTATTTATTTGATTCAAATGTGAAATGAATTAATTGGCAATGGGATATAGAGAGTTTATAGCATTCACCTTCCATTATTAAATGAAAATTTCATCCTAACACCTTTTTAGAAACTTTGAGAATGAAATGGCTAATGATTGAAATTAAAGAGGAATAATGAAGACAATTATAATTTGGATATACCACATAATATACTAGCGATTATAGGGAGAAAATTCCATACTCAAGATTTGAAATTCACATTTTTGTATGTGCATGTGTATATAGGAACATCTCTTTGTTACAACTATATGATAAGTGATCTGAAAATCATAATCAGATTTTCATTGTTTTACAAAATTATAGCACATGAATTTATATTGTATTCCCAAGTGTAACTGAAACCAGAAACATTATTTTCCAGAGTAAATGAAATCCTGTAAGTTTAATTTAGTATACTCTAAGATCACTAACATGACCAAATAGGCCTTAGCACAAATGACAGAAAACATGAAATCTAGTAGACAAGGGTTACAGGAGGGTGCCAGTGAGGAAGGGGTTATAGAGATGATTAAGATGTTATTTATGAAATACACAAAAACACGAAACGATAAGTTTATGTTATAGTCTAGGCTTCTGTCCTCTGAAAAGTTATGTTGAAACTTAAAACTCAATAATGTATTAATATTATCTGAGGGCTAAATCTTGAGAGATAGCTAGGATTAGATGAGGTTATGCAGTTACTGATATGTGGCAACAATGGTGATTTTCTAAGGTAGGTGTGATAACACACCATAGGACAGACCATAGCTTCGCCATGTTACAGCCCTAGCCAATCCCAGCAAGTGAAAACTAGAGGCAGTTGACTCAAATTGTCGGAATAGAGAAGTTTGGCCCAGATGTACCGGGATGTGGTTTGAGAAAAAGGTCAACATGTACGTGCTGCTTATTTCTGGCTTCTGTATTTTCCCCTCCAGTTGGTCTGTACTTCGAAGAAGAAACTGTTGGGAACTTTTCCACCCCTGAGCTGTGTTGGTGTCATAGCCAATGACTAGATATTAAAGAAACATCTATTCCTGAGTAATTACACATTTCTTCATGAAGTTATCACAATAAAATATGGAGTAGCACAGTCCTTTGTTCAACAAGACAAACTTTTATTATCTGTGTACCTTAGACTCCTTTTAAGATCACAAAATGACACTTGATTTATGAAATTTACATTAGATAAGGGTGATAAAAAACCAGGGAGTATGGATAAAAATGGGTTAAAAATTGTATTACCACAAAGAAAATGAATGTTGGGTTAAGGCAAATTCTAATGATAATTTAGATTAAATTGTAGACAAGACAGAAGTTTAAGAATTTATTTAAAAAGACTAAGTGGTTGATTATTAGTATATTAAAATGCTCTCAAACAACCTAACAAAGGAGATGCAGTGTCTTCTTTGCCCTTGCAACAGTCTCATCACTAATTTACATCATTAAGAATTATTGCAGTCATTGCAGAAATGGATACCAAATCAAAATTATAAATACAAAGATTATGGTAAGCAAGAGATGGAAGATGTCTAATATAAATTACCATAATGGAGAATCAACAGCCCAGTAAATTTTGTACTTGAGCCTGGTCATACAATCTTATTTTAAAATGTCTTATTAATTTTTGAGAACCTTACATAATACTTTTTGATCATATTCCACAATCCAACCCACTTTCCTTCCCAGGCAATTTTGTATTCTTTTATTTTTTCCTCCATCAAGTCCAGTATGTGTTGGCCAAAATGCCAGTAGCTCCTGTGCTAAAGGTGGGAGTTCTTGCACACATACAGCACTCTATGATAGAATTTTGTCTGACCTAAACTTGCACAGCTATCATGAATCCGATCGCAACTGCTGTGGATTCATATGAACAACTGCCCTTTTGTGTAGAGAAAACACTTTTTCAGTGAAGTCATTTACTGCATCTGGGTCTTACAATCTTTCTACTCCCTCTTCTGTGAATTTTCATGAGCCTTGGGAGAAGGAGGGGCAGTGTTCAGTTTAGGCACTCCAAGGTCACTTATTCTCTGCATGTTGATCAGACGTTGATGTCTCTCTTAATTTTCTTCTACTGCAACAAGAAGATGAGAGATGAGCTACTCTATAGGTAAAACAATAAATCATCAGGAGTCATTTTAACACTATGTCCCTTTTATAGACTATTAGTAGCAGGTTCTCATCTGGGTCCATTAGCTTTCTAACCACATTTACTGACCCTGATAGTGGTGCAAGGTATGGGTTTTATCTTGTTGCGTGAACTTTAAATTCAGTCAGAGGGTGGCTGAATACTCCCATAAAATTCCATGCCAGTATTTCACCAATAGGCATATTTTGCCAAGCCAATGATTATTGTAGCTCACAGGGTTCACAGCTGGATAATATTTTTGATTACTTCTCTCCTCCAGTAGCATGCATAACAACTTCCAACACTGTGAAAGATTTCCAGTAGGAATACATCTTCCTGTTCCGTACCCTCTTCATTTCTTCACGTTCTATCACTCAAGCATGCCTTCAGCAATAGGGTCTTACAGTCAAGATCTGCAAAATTAATGGTAATATGATCCCGCTTATTAATAGCTCAATATTGATAACCCATTCCTGGTACTGGGTTTTTATTTTCTAGGTGTCTAGTTTTCATATGTATATGTATATATTTTAGACAGATTCTACAGTAATAGGTTAACAGATGGCTTTTTCAAAGACCTTTCCTATTAGTTATCCATCCACATATTCAATCCTTTACCTTTTACACACATTTCCCTCCCCACTTTTTCATAGAATCCTTTAAATACTAAAAAGTTTGAACCTTCAGATGATTTTGCTGAACTGCAAAAAGTAGATACTTTTTCTTCCTCTATTTTCCTAAAGAAGTCCATAATCTTCAATATCACTACTCTATTAAGGGGAAATTCCTGTCAAGAGAGAATGTCTGGCCAAGGAAATTTATCATAGTTTAATATAGAATTTATCATAATTCCTTTGTACCTCAAACACAATAGTCTAAATCAGAGAAGAAACTTCTAAAGGTCAAGTGATTGATGGAGTTATGGGGTGAATACATTTTGCAATGGGTCTTAATGATATATAAACATACCTTTTGAATTTTTTTCTAGTTCCTGAATAATATTTAAAAGTTGACTGTCAGCACCTGACCTAATAGGTCATGCAACCCTCTGAATGTGACACTGCCTAGCAAACAGATAAATAAATAGTGCATCTCCAGGTAAGGAAACAGGCTTTCAGGCCTCTGAGAACTTGCTCATGTGAACTTGCAACAATAATGACAAGCAGACAGAAAACTCAAGTTGAATCAATTTGAACAAACCCATCATAAAACAAGGAAAACAGGCCATAGGCACAACCTTAGCTGAGGAAGTATTGGCAATTGATCACTGAGTGGTGAGGGAGAGTATATCTTCTTTAAGAGAGTGACTGTAGATAAGCTTACTAGATTTAAGTTGATGAACCTGTGCTGAGGGGCATCAGGGTACAAATGCTTGATGAAATAGGATTTAACATAGATTTCAGAAGGCATGAACTCTGGAGGGTGAGCAGCAATAGAGGAGTTCGTGGAAGAGTGGTTATAATTTTGGTCAAGATTTATTATGTGAAATGCACAAAACTCAATAACATATACATAAAAAGAAACAACAGTGACATGTTGTGATTACATAATATTATGCAAAGGATTGAAACAGTGAGGGAAAATGTATAAAGCAGTGAGGGAAAATGTATAAAATATTTAAATCAGTATGGGTATTTCACTAATAATAAAACAGACAAAATGCAATATTAATTTACTATACTAAGAAACAGATGTGTGTTCAGAGTTAGGAATATTGCTAAACGTTTAAGAATGAAAGAAAATGCAGATGTTTTAGGTCAGAAAATTTGAGAATTTTTATTAAATAAGTGGCTTAACAGAAATATTTTTAATTACTGTTCAAGCAGAAAGATGCAAAATTGAATAACAGAAAGGCATAGCTCCAGAAGAGAAGAGCTAGCAATCCACTAAGTAGGGTAGTTGCACATCATCTCTTAAAGTTAGAATTCTATAAACAACTTTGTTTCCACGATTTTAGATCTTTTAAATTACCTATTCCAACTCTATTCAATTGATTTAGAATGAGAAGATCAATATAAAAAAATCTCTTATTCAGTCAATTATTAACTTATAAGAATCTGTTTTTCTTCTTAATTTCATCTGGTTCATCTTCCATACATTTCCTCCCTTACAGCTAAACAAGTTTATTTTTTTTTTCTGTTTGCTACCATTAATGGCAGAGTGTATTATAGTTATCACTTTCTTTGTTTTCCAAAGTCATGTGTGTGAGCTTATTTCACAGTGTTGCTGGTTGGAAGATTTCTCCCTTACCTCGAGGAACACTTCCCTGTCAATATCCAGTGTTATCTACCTGAGATTTCTTTTTCTCTTTTGTGCATTATATGGAGTTCATTATTATGCAGTCTTTAAATGAATCATAGACCTTCATATAGACATTTACCTCTTCCCCGAATTTTCAAAGTTGAATTTTCCATTAATACTTATTATTTCCAATTTAAATTTCTCTTTATAATTTTACTTTTACTATTTGTTATGTAATATTAGTAGTTACAGAAAATGGACATTGCAACATGGGAAGCAACTATGTCATATTGATTAAACCAAACAGACTTACTTTTCCTGCAACTAAACAGCAATACATTGCTCTGTAAAATATTTTGTATATTTGTAATCTTTCTTCACATGTCATCTTAGGTTGACATTGTATCTATTTTTCCAAGTTCACACTGAATTCTATCATTTTTCTTCAATTTTTCAAATGTATTCATCACAATGACTGCTTTAAATAAGAAAGAAAATAATTATTACTTCTACTGGGTTTAGTATTTTAGGGGATTAAAAAAACAAGGAGGTCATGGAGTAACATAGAACGGAACATAATTTGAGAGATACCATCCAAATGGATAGAAATCTTGACTTATAGACAGTGTCATGGTAAAGAAATTATCTGGGTCTGGTGAGATGACAGTGTGTAAAAGCACCTACTACCAAGCCTGACAATCTGAGATTGACTCTCCGATACCAAAGAACCACATGGTGGAATGAAAGAACCAATTCCCACAAGTCCACAAATTGTTCTCTGAGAATATTCACACACACACACACACACACACACACTTAAACAAAAGATTGGAACATTTTTAAAAAGGTGTTTTAACTAGAATTTTTATATTTAAGAACATTTTCCGCCATTCAAATAATTTCAGATCATCAGTATGACTTAGTTTTTACTCCAATGGGAGAAGTCTATGAATTGTTGTTGGAAGATCAACATTATAATCATTTATCAAAGTAAGATCATATTTATAATACAAAGAATACCTTATTATATAAAGCTTTTGCTGTATACACAAACTTATTTTTCAGTAATTTGATGTTATAGCCACATAATTATATTAATATGATTTAACTTCTTTGGAAGATGAATTATGATGCATCTAATTCAGTTGAATCCTTTGATAAATTCCAGTAATTTGAGTTTATGAACACTAAAGATTTTGTAACTTCAGATTAAAAGAGCATTATCATTTCAGTTATTTTAATTTGTTCTAAAATGTATATTGTAACATTTACCACAGAGTCAAATACTAACTAGGACATGGGGTCAGAGATACAATAGAAATAATCACTTTCATTTGTGTAAGAGATAGAAAAACACATTAATATATCAGCTTACTTCATTCTCCAGCCACACTGGTTATAGGGCCATGGTCATGTCTGAAATGAAGCATTGTGAGATATTTCAGAGAGGAAGGTCTTATAACACGAAATAAGTTATTAGGCACCCCATAAACTCTCACATGAAAGATATATTGAGCAGTCCATCTTTGATATAGAGTATTTGAGACTGAAATACCAGCGTGAATCCCGATCTCTGATCTTTGGACAGGCTATTAATTAAATTACACAGATAATATTTTTTATACTTGCTTCACAGTGCAAGAGGTTTTTCAGGTATGTATTATTGAATGACAACTTTTGGCTAGCATGTTAAATTATATAACTCTTTGGAAAAATCATAACATAGAAAATGTAGCCTTTTCTTCAGTGTCAATCTCAAAAAGACAAGGGAATAGATATAATCTTGAGCATTTTAATCAAATCCATAGGACGTCCTTTATCCACACCCCTGTGCTTCTCAAATTACAGTCCTTTCTCAGTATGCTTGGAGAGCAAAAGCTCTTGATTCCCGTGGTTCATAATTGTCTCTTTCCCTACTCCGAAAGAAAATTAAAGACTTTTCATATCACTTGAGAAATACAAAATGTAGGCTAGATTGACTAATAAATATTAATGTCATTAAAACAAACAAAGCAACAGGAATAAAATACTCATTTAGACATTGCACCATGTAAATGTCATTTTTAATATGAGTAAATCAAGAAATTGCAAAGCCATATCACCTGTGTAATGTGTTAGATCATCTCCATATTATAGACATTCATGTAAATGTGCTAATATTATTTGGCATTATGAATTGACTTCCTGAAGTACTGCATTAGCATAGTTAATGCAAATTTACATTACAAATATGTGTCATACTGAATATTATGCATCTCAGTATTCTCTATGGTCAATGGGAACTAATAAAAATATGACACAAGAGCAGTACCATTATTATGAAATTAGCATTCTGTACTTTCATACACATAGCTTACAATGTGACATAATAACACCATCTTCGTTCTTTCTGTCTGAACAAATGCTATTTGGTTTTCCAAACCAGATATGTTTGATTTTATGCATCTCCACCTTTCAAGTATAGATGTATAAATCCTTTCATGTATACAATGCTCTTATTATGTTCAAAAACAGTGAAGATTTGGGGATTTGCCCTATAGTTTATATTGAAATAAAATGGAGAAACAACAAAAATAGACAAAGTATAATGTAAAGAATAATTTATGTGGATGTTTTAAGATTAAATAAAATAAGATAAAAAGATACAAATGTTTAAATGTGAAGTAAGATTGGATAACTAAACATATAAGTATTCACTGTTCAGCTTGTATTTGAACAAACAAGTTAAAAAAGAAGCCCATAGAACAATACTTTATAGTTACCAAAGGAGGTAACAAGATCAGAGGACCAATTTAAACTTCATGTGAAATCTTGTTTCATAGATTTCTATATATCTCAGTCTGAAACCACGAGACGACACTGTTCTATTTTTCTAAGGCTTAATGTCTTAAGGAATAAAACATAATTCAGCAAAAGATAGTTTACTAATCCAGGGTTTACGTATGTGACCATCAGTGTCTTGAAAGAGCATAATAGAGGACCATTTTCATTTATTAAATACAATCTAATAAACTACTTACAAAATTTGAACATTCAAAGCAACAATCATTTTATTATAATAATATTTTTGGAAGTAAGGCATATAAAACACACATGAATTATTAAATTTTTTGCTTTTAACACATCGACTAATATCACTCAGTTGCATTCAGTAGATTTTATTGTTTGCAAAGTACAATATGACTGCTCTCTCATTATTCTTAATGGCAGAAAATCTGGCCTCACAAGAGGTTCTCTTCCTCTCCATGTGGTTTCCAGGACTCACGGTATCTGCACCACCAGACAGCTGAGCTTCTTTCATGGAAACTAGAATTCTAGGAAATACAAAGAGAAAATCATTTGTCCAGGTCATAAACTGCTACATTATTATCTCTGTTATACCCTGTTGGCCAAAGATAATACAGAATATACCTCAGAATCAAATTTAATGGGAGGATATAAAAATTATAATTTTGTATTTTCTTTAAATATTTGGGAATATTAAAACTCTCCAGATTAATAATACTGAATGTTTTGCTTCAGATGGAAAGCAAGGACTTGGACAGGAAGGAATAAATTACACTATGGATATTTGAAAAATCCTTTGAGTTTTAGGTTCAGGGGATCTATGATACTCCAAAAACTATACAGACTATTGCTATTGCTTTTGGTTACCTGCCAGAACGTGAAAAAAAGTTCGTATTGCTGCAGACACTACCCACTTTGGACCTTGGGGAAATCAAGCTGGTATGCCCTGGAAGATTCCTCTTTGATGGCTATTTCTCATAGTGCTGGAAGATACAAGATGCTGGGAGAGAAGTTATCCACAGCCCTACACAGATGTAAAACCTGAGAATACAATAAAAACTCAACCAACAAAATATGGCCAACAGTGCAATAGTAGCAATAATACCCTCTGGGTAAGAAATAGCTGCTGACTTAGACTTAAGGCCATCTTGATAGGAACTTACTCATAGTTACTCTAACCATAGACAGGAAGCTTCTCCTCTCACACACGCACACAAAAAAGCCCATGGCTGAGGACGTTAATGACCCTAGGGGAAAGCATACTACAAACCTCTGCCTTCTAAATCTTATACCCTTAAATGAGTGCAGCTCTCACTCATTATCAATGGAGCTTCTTTTTGCAGCAGACAGAGGTTATTACAGAGAACCAAAACTGGTCTCAGGGCAGAGAATAATTGTCTGTCAAATATACACCTCCAAATGGGTCATCTGGGTATGACCTCTACACCAAGGGGTCAGGGAACATGGGAGCCAGAAGACCACAGTGATTGCTGTGAAACAGTATCTGATGGACATGACATGGATATTATACCCATGAGACCTCAGTTGTTATGGTTCCCTCACAGGACTTGCACGAAATCACAAAAGTCAGCATTCCATCATGGATGGGGAAAGTATCACATGGCCCACCTAAGTAGTTATAGTTAAGTAGTTATAGATAATCAATGTTTACTGAGGGAGAGAATCAGTTATCTTCACAGATGAGCCTAATGATAAAAAGCACATGCCCAAGTTGTCAGTCTTACACCACACACGTCTACATGCATTCAGGCAATATGATTTGGGCTTAGTTTTGTGTGTGTGTGTGTGTGTGTGTGTGTGTGTGTGTGT
>NW_008331484.1:7519691-7533427 GCF_000622305.1 Nannospalax galili | reverse complement strand
ATTTATGAGATAACTATATTATCAGTGTGTAAGTAATAATAATTTTACATTAGTAAAATAATTTTACATTAAATCTAGGAGACAAGAGAATATTAAGATGCAAAACTGATAAACTCATGTTAAATATATATATATATATATATATATATATATCAATAATCAAAACACATTGAACTCGTGTTTAGTTGCCTCAAATAATTAACTCAGAATGAATAAGAAAACAATTAGATTCGATGAATAAATTAGCTTTCAACTTACATAATTTAAAATTTCTTCAAGGCTGCTATGTTCAATACCCAGTTCTACCATTTTATGGTATACAAGTATTGATTTAGGAGAAAATCTAGAATAAGAATGGTTTGGTTTATGAGGACAAACATCCGCAGTCTTACTATTTAATAATGGAAATAATTAACACATTTCACACAAAATTAGCATTAATACATTTTTTAAAGCTACCTCAATGTAGTATGACCTTGATGGCAGAAGCATTGTCACTGGGATGGTTTTGAGAGTTCTAATCCTCATCTCAGGTTCAATGAATCTGCTGCCTGTTTGCTGTTGGAGATGAGCGCTCTCGGCTTTCTCCTATGGCCATCTGCTTCAGTCATGCTCCTCCAACATTATGGACTCTTATCCCTGTGGATCCATAAGCCCAAATAAATTCTTCTTTCTATAAATTGCCTTGGGCATGATGTTTTAACACAGCAACATAAAAGCCAATAATTCAATGGTATATTATGAATGTTTCAAATATAAATGTAGGTTTCCAGAACAGAGAAAATTATCATTCATAAAAATATTTCTTATTCCCCATATCCCATCTCCTCTTATAAGTAAAAGAATGACAATCAGATTAGGAGGCATCACACAGAACAGACTATTAAACATATGAAAATAATACTAAAATAATAATGAGTCCTTAAGCAAGAGACTAACAGCTGTCCACGCTCCCTTCCTAAGAGGGTGAAAACTTTTGATCCCCCAGGTAGAAATTTATTTTTCTGTACATCTTGGGTTCTTAAATCTTGAGCACATTTGATTTTTCTCTCTGGCTTTACAAGCTGGCAGATTTCCAAATGGCTTTAAGTCTCATCTTTATATGAAATATAAGTACATTTTAAGTGGTTAAGCTATTGAATTTTCACTGAGTAAAATTGAATAATAGTACTATTCGTAAGACACCTTCATCAGCCAAGATTTCAAGTAGCAGTATAATAAAATACTACAGATAAATAAATACATAATAAACCTAATTAAAGAGAAGCAGCCAAATATTTTTTCGCAGTCCCCAAATATCATTTATCATAGATGTTCTAAAGTTTATAAAAGTATAAACATAGATATATTCAGTAAGATTAATTTTTACAATAAATAAGTGTAATAAATTATTAGCTGTGATTTCTAAAATTAGGCAATTAAAAGTGCTTAGATTATCTTTAATTTTACTTTTCTATATGAATTAAATGCTCATCGATGATTAATATAAATTTTGAAAGACCTCAAATTATTTATCATTTTCTGTGTTTTAATGATGTATTTATCTCTGTTTTCAGGAATTTAAACAAGCTGATAATCAATTTAATGGCTAAATAGTGCATTAATTTTGTACAATTTCAATACTTCATGCACATTGTGTACAGAGATATAGAATATTTGCCCTTCAATATATATGGGCAGCATTGTGTGCAGTTTAGTATCTATCCTATTTCACATCTTCCCATTCTTGCATAGTCAGGTCCTACAGCAAAGGGCACAACTTTACTGAGGTTCTCCACCAGTAAAATGTGGCACCCTGTGGTATGGAGTCCTTCTGGGTGTAAGAAGGTTAGCAATGGAGAAGGACATGCTTAGTTAGCTATTCACCTTCTCTGTAACTAAGACTGAACACACTATGTAGCCATTTTCAAAATTATATTTAGACCTTCCACATAGCCCTTATGACAAATTACTTTTGCATAAAGAAAGATTTCCAAATCAGTTAGAATTTTCAGATTTTAACTGGTATGTATTCTTGCCAAAATATTATAGAACATAAAGATTGTTTTGTCATTAATATTACTTTGAAAGCATCTTGTAAGTGCATTTGGCCTACTCATGCAGCAACTAGTAACCCACAATATTCATAGGCTCAGCCTTATAGAAATTCCCTGTATGTGACCAGTCCTAGAAATCCTGAGGCACAGTTATCATTAGTAGCTTTAACATACCATATTCCCTATTATATTATTTCATGTTCCATGAAAGCTTTGTGAAAGATAAATCCAAGCCCACATAAAAAAGAAAGAAGCAACAGAAAAAACATCAGTTTCAGTTGCTTATAAACAGCTTTTCCATTTCCCACTGATATTTTAAAAGCTGAGAATATTTCATGAATATTTAAATTTTCATTATAAATTCTAAGAATTTACTCAAAACTACATCAGCAAAGGACTCCAGCTATAACCCCAAAAGACATGAGCTCTAAAATACGAGAGACAATTGTAGATTTCTTTAATATAGAAACTGTGTATGCTGCTAAGCACCATTTTAATATATTAATAGAAGAATGATTTTTTAATATCTTATTAGTTGACCCTTATTAATATTCTTTTGAAGCTATTCTGAAAACTCTTTTTAGTAAAGAAGTTCGAAAGCCATGCACAGCTGTCAGATGACCAATTGCATGGAAAATTGAAATAGATGAGGAAAAGTGTTTCCACAGAATGATTTTGCACCAGAGTGTGGTAATCACATTGGTAAAGTTTAGCTAATGCTCTTCTTTTCCCATTACCTTCCATCAACTTCCCTCATGCTTCATGTCCTTTCTGGGGCTCAGGGTGGTTCACACACCTCCTTATACCAATTTCATTCAGTACCAGTCCATTTCACACCATTCCAACATTTTTCCTTATCAGTTTATACTATCTTTCCAAATATCTAACACTTTCAGTGAGCTATACCACTATTACTATTGCCTATTCAGGATTTTAAAGTGACCTCAAAATTCAGAAATCAGTAAGAGTGCATATTAAAAAGATTTAAAAATGAAGACAAAAATAAAAATGTGTGTTAAAATAACAAGTAAAATCTATCATTTATTTATCTAACAATTATCTATCATCTACCTATCTATGTATATATCTACTTATCTATCATCTATTTATCACCTATAATGAGTTACATAAAACACTTTAATTAGAGCTGTAGGCAGTTGCCAATCTCTTGGTTATTTAGACAAAATGACTGAATAGTCTCTGCAGTGTTTATCTCATTTTTTGAAACACGATTTTGTATTTTTAAAATTTTTAAATAGTTATTATTTTTGTATATTTTAACTTGATTTTTATGTATTTCATATACAGCATATTAATTATCTTTATACCCACTTCCCCATTGGCACCCTTCCATACTCTCCCCTACACTGAATTTCATGCATTTGTCAATTATGTTAAGGCTGATCTAGCCAAGTCAGTGTCCTCAGACATCCCTCAGTGTAAGTTCATCCACTAGCCAGTCTTCTAGCCTATCTAGAGTAACTCTAAATAAGATCAATTCTTCCTCACCCAGCAGTAATCAGCTGCCCAGTAGATCTTCAACTAAGAGTATTGCTGCTTCCCATTTCTACAGTTATATCCTGGGCTTTGTCTCCTTGAGTTTGCATGGGTAGTTTGAATTCTGTCACCTTTGCTGAAAATTCATAAGTGCAAAGTCCCGGGAGCCTGTAAGCCTTGCGCATCTATCTGAATTTTGTTTTACAGAGTTTTTCACTTTCCCTTGAAATTCAGGTATACTGCTTTACATCCTTCAGCCCTCATCTACTCCCTGGATATTAGTGGTGGAATTTTAAATGTCTTCTAACATATAAGATATGGGAAATTATTATAATTTTTATTGTCTTTGTGTAGAAATTTTGTATTACCAATAATTATGTAATATAGAATAAAAAATACAAAGAATTCACAGGAAATAGACTCAGATCAATAAAATGTCACAAAATAATAAGAAGAAGTAAAAAAAAATAAATAAATAACATCAGGTTCTCCTCTAGAGCTCCATCTTTCCAGCCACAGGATCTTGGCTCAATTAATGGTGTAAGGCATAGGCTTCATGTTGTGGCGTGGTCCTTAAATGTAGTCAGAAAATGACTGATTTCTCCCATGACAC
This sequence comes from Nannospalax galili, assembly GCF_000622305.1. Classification (NCBI taxonomy): domain Eukaryota; kingdom Metazoa; phylum Chordata; class Mammalia; order Rodentia; family Spalacidae; genus Nannospalax; species Nannospalax galili. Next base: position 7,529,281 of record NW_008331484.1, on the reverse strand, counting down.
TGGTGCTTCTATTGAATCACTGGGCAGAGCTTTTCTGACCAATCTTTATTTTAGCTCCCATGGTTCACAACTGGGTAAGATTGATAATTTTCTCCCTCGAGTAGTGTGAATAGACCCTTCCAGCACTATGAAAGCTAGCCAATAGAAATGAAGGTTCCAAGTTAGCAGCAGTTTGCTTTCTTAATGATTTATGACTCAAATATGTAGTGTCTTGAGCAGCAGACTTTTACCGTCAAGCTCTGTAGGGTAACTAAAAACAACATCAATAGCCTGTAATGTTTAGGGGTTTGTGTGAACTCTCTGACCAACAACTCTGAAGAGGTAAACCATTCCTGACCCTAGGATTTTTTTATTTGATAGCTTACGGTGTCTAAAAGGCTCATATGAGAGAACCTACTGCTATTATTCTGCTAAATGGACATAGTATTAAACTGACTCCTAATGACTTTTAATTAAATGTAGATTAGTTCATCTCTCAAATCTCCTCAGAGAAACATCTTGCAGTAGATGGAAATTAACAGAGATCCACAATTGGCCAAGGTGCAGAGAATAAGAGACTTTGATATATTCAATCCTAAACAATATATCTGTATCATAACCCCTCCTACCATGGCACAGGGTCATTGAAAAAGAGGAAATAGATTGTGAGAGAAAAAGTCTGGGGAGTTTCAATGAAACAATGTTTTCTGGAAATAAACAGGGCAGGTGCACATATAAACTCATAGTGTATGTACAGCATACACAAAACCTGGGCAAGTTCAAGCCAGACAAAATCCCAGCATGGTGTGGGGAGGTTTTCAGGAATTCCTATCCCTATGTGAAGAGATATTGGCAACTGATATCTGATTAGAGAGGAAAAGTTTCTTTTGTTTGAGAGTGTGGCTCCCATAAAGCCAACCAGAACCTGGTGGATAATGATTTTCTCAAGAAGTGTGTGGGTAGCACAAAGTGGACTCTGAGTTTAAAAAAATTGAACTCCCAAACAAGGGTGGGCACAGAGGGGGCATTGATAAGGGGGGAGTTGTGAACATGATCAAATGCAATGTATGCAATTCACAAAGAATTAATAAAATATTTATATAATTTAAATTCTAGGAGCTGGGTAGATGGCTCAGCATTTAAGAGCATTGATTGTTCTTGAAGAGGAATGGGTTCAATTCTCAGCACCCACATGGTGGCTAACAGCCATTTGTAACTCCGGTTCCAGGGAATTAGGTTCCCTCATCTGAACTCTGGGGGCATTGCATGACATGGTGCACTTCCACACATGCAGGCAATACACTCATACACATAAAATAAAAACAATAAATAAAATACTTAAAAAATTCAAATTCTATAAAAATAGGGATGTAGTAGGAGGAAACAAATAAAGTCTATCACAATGGTAAAATTTCCTGAAGTCTCATCTAAAACACAGGAACGAGGGGTTCCATCTCTTATCACTGTTATTGGCATGTTAGTTGATATAATGAGAATATAGAAGGCAATGGAGGATATACAAAGGGAGAAGAGATGGAAATATATTTTCTACAAGCACTATTTTTTTCACAGAATATCTCAATGAATGGACCAAAACAAAAACAATTTAAAAATTCAACAACTTAAAAGTAAATAAATAATATATCTCACAAGTCTCTTGTTTTCTATACATCATCCATGATTACGACAATTTAAAATATAAGGCATACAATCAATACCACTTATTATAGTGTAAAATTGAAAAGGATATAGTTCACATATAATATGTGCAGAATCTATATGAAAGTACACCACTGAAATAAAGTGAAGAATTAAAGCTCTAAACAGATGGCAAGCTTTTCTATGTCCCATATCAGAAGAATTATTAATGTTAAGATGTACATTCATTTCAACTTTACTTATAGTTTCTCAGGATGTACTTTTCAGACATACAAACTGATGCATTTGGAAAGGCTGGTATGCTTGTAATACCAGCATAAGGCTGAAGTGAAACATAGACTTAAAGGTCTCATTCAGGATGAATTCTAAGCTTGCTATCTATCACTAGTGATCATGACGTATGATTTTGCTAAAAGCAGAGAATCAATGCAGTAAAACTCATTGCAAAACTCTAGTCAACTTCAGAAAAGATGAATAATAATTTACTACAGAAACATTTTTAAAATGGTTTGAGATACTTGTATGTATGTTTTAAAAGAAGGATCTAATATTGTCTGTATACATTTCACAAAAGTCTACATTGATCACAGTCCTACTTGCAAAACAAAATATCTTAACACGTAAAATGAAGCACAATAGAAAAAATTTGAAGTTCCAATCAATTTGGTTAAGTTTTAGGTACAATACCAGAAACACAATGAATAAAAGGAAAAATAAATAGGTTGGATTTTATTACAGTTAAAAACATCTACTCTGAAAAACACATTGGCAAGCAAACGAAAGGAAATCACAGACTGAGAGAGATGCATTTGTAAAGCATATTTTTAGTAATTGGCCTGAATCCACACTATACAAAGAAAAGAAATCAAACAGCCAATTTCATAAATGCGCAAAAGATATGAACAAGGTATGTTATCAAAGACTATACACAGATGGCTAATAAACATATGAAAAGAGGCAACATCATTATTAACTGGAATTGCTAATTTGAAAAGCAAGTCAGTCCTTTTATACACCTATTCTAAAGTGAAAAACTTGAGATTTAAACTACTAGTGAGTTTGTGGAATAACAAGAAAAGCTCATTTACTTTGGCCTGGAATGAAAAATGGTAAGGACAGTTTATAACACATACTAATAGTTTATTAGAAATTTAAACTAGTCTTACCATATAGTCAGAAAAAGCATTGTATGCACTTTTGCAGTTGACCTAAAGCTTTACTTTTCCAAAACCTGCATATAAGCATTCAAATGACTGTTGTTTCAAACTTCGCTATCCCAGAAGCAATAAAGATGTCCATTAATAGACAAATAATAAATAAACAGTGCTAAATCCACATAATGGTTATCTTCAGCAATAAAAGAAGTGAGATACCGTGGTAAAGGTACAGCTGAAATCTAAGTGCATATGGCTAAGAGAGAGACACAGGTCTATAAAACTGATGTATAAAATATATCCCTGTGCAGTAGCTACTAGATAGAAGTGTGAAAAGATAAAATGCTTTATATATGAATTTTGATAAGGAATCAAGGTTTCAATAGGTAAGAATCAATTTTTCAAGGAAGTATAAATTTTCTGTACAATGTTTCATAATGTTCATATGGCAGCTTGCATTTGCTTATAGTTAAACAATGTGTAGGATAAAGTATAAATACAGATACAATTTTTAAGTTATCGATTTTTGAAGTTAGAGAACTGCAGGGCATAATGAGAAGATAATTAAATCCTTCTGGGTTATAAATCCATCAGAACTATGAAATGGTTAGTATAAATAAGTCCTAGCATATGTAACTTTGCAAGTGAGAGGAATCTAAAAGGAGACGAAAAGTACATGGCAAACTTCATATCCTATAGAATTCCTGTTATAACAGATCTTTGGTATTATGATGAAGTATTCTCTACTCAGGGTCATTTATGCCTATGAGGAAATATTAATCTAGGATAGTAGATTTATGAACTTCTTATACGAAAATGTCTTTGTATTTTCTCTAAAGAACTATTGATCCATTACTGGAAAAGCAGAGAGCACAAAACCCCTCAGAGTATCAAACTAATATACTAACACAGATTTCTGTAGAGCAAAAATCAAATTCCTTTGTTAGAACTAAAAACTGTGTAAAGAAAAATGAATAAATAAAAACTAAAAAGCAAATATATGTCTGTGTTGCATATAATGTTTTCTCTATGGTTATTTTCTCATGAGGCTTTTCTCTTGTAAGACTGTACGAGTTCATGTTTGTGTTTATTGAGATCCCATGACTATTCTAGAATTCTTTACTGCTTTCATATACTGCTTTGAAGTTTCACTGAAATGTTTAACATGTCTTTTACTAATCTAAAATAATATATAAAATATTATATTTAATATGTAGTGTGTGAAACTGGCCCTTATTGAACATTACTAGAATGCCTATATTTGAATCAAATGTCTTTTGAGAAATCAGAATTCTCAGCCTATTGTTTTGCTAATCTGAATATTGTGAAAATAAATACAGTTAAGTTCTTACTGAGAAACTTATGTCACTCTGAGATATCAGATTAATCATTTGCAAGAACAAGTTTTTCAGCCACACAAATTCTGTGACACTTAAGTCATTAAAATACTACGCTTAATCTGTCCTCTAATTAGAGCTCTTAGACAAGCAAGGTGTTACCAAATGCTGTAAGTATGGTATTTAGGATGACTTGTAAAATTTTAATAATATGATTCATTCTATGTTGACTATGAAATGTAATAATATCAAATTTCAATAACAACACATGTATATTTATCTCTTTAAAAATATTTAATCTTCCAATAAGAGAGAATTAAAGGAGTGTCCTGAGTTTGAAAATCTTTTTATCTTGACTACTATAACTTAAAGCCATTATAAACAATCATTTTAAACACATTTTATTGTGTACTTTTTTATTGGTAAAAATTGTGAAGCTGCAAAATGACATATGTTAATATGTTAAAGAGAAAATAATTTAAAAATCTCCCACTTAGTTTAGGGTGCACATATCTGAATGAAAGTACCTTTCTCAAGAAACAATTTGGATAATTTCTTCTGAAACTGAAGATTTGTATAGCTAGTATACTTTCAATCATTCTTGAATATTCCTGAATATGTAACAGGAGAATTTTTTATAGTTCTGCAGATGAAGTAATCATAAAATGTATATGATAGTACTTTTGCAAAAATTTATAAAAAGAAAAAAAATTAAATATTTTTCCATAACTTTCTGGTATAAAGAAATTTCAGAAGATTACATAAAGCATAATTTTATAGAGCTAGGGAAGGATCAAACAGATGAATGAAATATATTATGTGCATTCTACACCCAAAACACATTGCAGTGAACAAGTTCATAAACAAGTAAAATTCAATAGATCGGGCTAAATGGAATTTTTGGATATGTAGAAAGCAGTTTTAATTACTCCACCTTCTTTGAAGCAGCAGGAATTGTCAGTTTTATTTTTCATACAGTTCTAGATGTGATATAGTATCTAACTGACATTACATTTGCTTTTTCTTGGGCATTGTATTTATGATGCTTTGACTACTTTTATGCATTATTTTTATATGATATTAGCTATATTTTCTTTTGTTTTCCTTATTTATTTTGTGTATCAGTGTTTTAACTACATGTGCACTGATATTTTTTAATGCCATGGAGGCAAGAAGAGGCATCAGTTCATCTGGAACTAGAATCATGGATAATTGTTAGTTGCCATGTGGGTGCTGCAAACTGAAATCAGATCCTCTGCAAGAACAGCAAATGTTCCTAAATCTGGAGGTCATTTGCATTTTAATGATCTTCCTGGTTACCCTAGTAATTTCTCAGAAATTACTTGGTTGGAATCAGATTTTTCTTTTCTAAAAATTATTGAAAAAATGATGAATAGTTATTGTAATTTTGACAATAATATATCATTCATGAGTTTTGAAGTGGGTAATATATTTCAAAATTAAGTTCAAATTAGACTATACATTATCACACTAATTATTATAGAAAATATGTGCCAGCTGTTCTTTTTTCCTACATGACTCTAATTTTTGAAGACATTTTTCAGCTAAATGAAGAAAGGGGTGTCCAGAGTTGAAAACAAAACAATCTGAAAAACAACCAAAGTTACTTGATGAGACAACACAGAACATTAGTCACTGAAGGAGAGTATTTGAAACTGAACGGATTTTGCATATCTGCAGATGACAGGATTCAGAAATAAGATCTGAAGGGACCTGGATTCATCTACAAATATTTAACAAAGTACCCCAACATTACTGACTTAGAGCAATCATGTGTTTATGTCTTCTTCTTCTGAGTGTTAAGGGACCAGGCAGGACTAGTCTGTGTACTCTAACTTGCTGTCTTAGAAGATTGCTGTCAAGGGATCAATCCATTTGCAATATTGTTGGTTGTTTCTGGATAGCCTATCTACATTTCCAATATAAAACTCACTTTTCTCATTACTGAAATTGTAAAATGATTACTGCAATGGATATGTATGAATAAACATGCATGTTTTGTAATATGCTTTGTGGACCACTTGAAATATAATGTCTCCCCTATAAAATTTAATTTCTCCATATCCTAAAGTTGCTTGGAGTCACTTAAGAAACGTGAAAATACAAAGCAGCTGACAATTTCAATATACACAAAGTTAATTAAGCATCCTTGGAAGATATCACAGAGATTTCTTTTATGTTGCTGCCTAGACACTGCCCAATTATTTCAGTGTGCTTGATTCATTTTTCCTTTTAGAATTTAATGATACTTGGTGAGAATTCACATCTTATATAAAGTCAGAATTTCAAATTCCTACCTTGACTGAGTTCTTTTTACTCAGTCTGCTCATATGATGTCTCAGCATCATTAATCTGTCAGAGAAGAATTGAAACCTATAATGTGGTAAATGTGATCATTTAAAACAATAATGTGAAAATAAGGACTTAATTTTAAAATACTAAGTTCAGATCTGATCATTAGGTTTATAACTGAACGCTTTCATCACTATAATTATTGGAGCTGAAGTTCTAGGAGTGATTTTATTTTTTTCTTCCAAGTTGTTAGTACATATTTTATAAGAATGCATATATATGTGGGTTTATTCTAGAAAATCATAGAAAATATCTTAAAGACGTTTAAAATTTTGAATCTACAATGATTCAGGTAGTAGATACTTGAACTCAGATTTAGAAGTACATATATTTTATTAAGCATGCTTCATTAATGCGTCACTCAATATTAAGCATTGATTAAGAATCTCATAAATTTATATTAAGAGAGAAAACCTGTAGTAACAATAAAACCTCTTCTATAAGTAGATCAAGCTATGTTTAAAATAGTTTCATAACCATTTGAAAATAGGGCTAAGAATTGTTGATTTTCTCATTTATATTTTACTATCATACCTGGAAAGATATCAAAAACCTCAATGGCTTTGCCTTAAGAGAAAATCTAAATACAGGTGAATGACTACCCATTTCAAATCACATGCCCCTTTCAATAATTTTTGCATTTGCTCTAAGCAGAGCTCCTATGGATGCCTTTGCTTGGATGGCATTATTTCAGAATGATATATTTACATAATGTTTCTCTCTCTACAGTTACCACATTCAAATGCACTTGTGGAATCCAGCCATGCATATAAACAGCAATTTTTCAAATGTGTGGTTTCAAACAAGCCAATTTCTAGCTATTCCACAGCATGAGGTCCAACTGAAGTATTATTATAATCATCTAATTAAATGATAACCAAAGCAAAGAAGAAAATTATTGTCCACTGACAATGAGACACAAACACAAAAAAAGAGAGCAGCTGTGGAATATGTGCAGGTACATTTATCGTTTTTAGAAGAGAGAAATATAAATGCGAACCGTACAGAATATGAACTTGGAAGTAGTTGCTCATTCCTTATTTAAATGCTTGTTGTTTTTTTTTTTTTTTTTGATAATCAGCACAAAAAATTCTCCCTATGTAAGCTCTTTTTTAGTGCCATTTTCTCTTCTCCAGTCTCGTTTCTTCTTTTTCTTTATATCTTCTAAATCTTGGCGTGCCTCAGGACTAATATCTCAGATTTTTCTCCTTTTCTTCCTGTTATTTTCCCATTGGTGACTTCCAGCTTGAGATGTGGCATATTCATCTATATCTTTTGTTTTGTTGGATTTGAAAAAGGATTTTATACATGTCAACTGAGCCTCAAGTTCACTACATAGTCAACTTTGAAATGTTGATTCTCCCAAGCACTGGAATTGTAGGCCCGAACCATCAAGTTTTGCTTACAAATACCTTTCAAATTAGCAAGTTCATAAATGTTCTTCTCCCTAAACTGCAGATTCTAATATCCCATATTCTAGTATAGAGATTGCCTAAATAATCAAGAAATGACTCAAATTTAATATCTTTTACAATAAATTAGTAATTATTAACCATTCTTTAACCTGTTTGTCATCTTTTCTTATTCAGTAAGTGGAATTTTCATTATTTGCTGAAGCCTAAAGTTCAAAGTCATTGCTTTTCCCATTAATTCTTCCATTACTGTGTATGTATTTTATTCTAGTTTGAAACAAATCACTTAGTGAAGACTGATTTTCATGTTTGAAATATAATATTAGCTGTCTATTAAGCTGTGGATTTGTACATAGCTGTCAAAATGTTTTTAATCATTGTATCAGCAGCACAACAAACTCACCATTTAACCTCTTTCTCACTGCTGCCCTGTTCCCTTCCAGTCATGTCGTCTCTTACATTGTAGTGAAAGACAGTTCAAGACAAAATACAAATGGATTATGAGTTTTTGTATTATGCAGAAGGGGCCTAATCCAAAGGATATTCCCACAATTCTGTTTATTTAAGATGCTCTGGAAACCTATATATTTCCTCAGTGTGTCTCAACTTCTACCTTCTTTTGACCTTACTCCCTTAGTACTTGGGGGTTTTGTCTGTGAGATGCTCATTTCTCTTAAGTTTTTGCATTGTAATCCATAGATTCATTATAGACTCAATTTGAATATTATTTCCTCAGAACCTGACCAACGTAGCAAAGTATCTATTTACCAAGATTACCCAACCATCATATTTGTCTCTTCTATATTTATCACCTATTGATGCATGCTATATACATACATGCATTTTATTCGGTTGTTTGTTATTTTTCTCTTACTAAATTTTTCATACTATGGAAGCAAAAACATTTATTTATATGCTGCTATATCTCCAAAACTTATAACAAATAATAGTCATAAAATATCTTGTCTACAACTATAGTTTTATTAATTTTAAGGATTATTTTTTAACTCTTGTGCATATGAAATAATGTTAACTGAAACTTTGCCTTAAAGCATGATTTCATCATTGATTTTTATATATTATATATGTTTACTTGAATTGCATAAAGGGGAACATATAGACACAACATCTGCTAACATGAAGGACAAAATCTTGGTAATAGTATTTATTTTGAATATTTCCCATTCAGTTAGGATTTGCCTTTTTCCTTATATGGAAATCTGTTTTGAATATCATCTATTAGCAGAGTAATATTCTTAAATTCATGTTATCAAAGTTGTAGTTGGTGAAATTGTATCGTTGTTGCATAAATTTCAATCTTTCCCCAAAATCTTCTGACTGAATACAGCTCGCTGAAGAAATATCTTCAACAAAGTATGTGGCAAGTTCTTCAGAGAGAGCTAGATTACGGATTCTTGATGCAAACCACCTTAAAAATTAAGATTCATACAAGGTTAATTGTTGCAGATGTAGTTGTGGAGAGTCTAAAATTCTGCACCGATTAAAATCAAATGTAGTATTTAAAGGTTGAACAGAAAACAACATTTGGTTGTAGGGATGTAAAGAGAGAAAATAAAATTGAGATGAAGAAGAAAAAAAGGAGGGGGAAGGGGAATCTCATTAAGAGATCATAAAACAAAGACATATTTGGAAAAAAAAAAGATTATGGTATATTA
>NW_008331484.1:7488634-7513726 GCF_000622305.1 Nannospalax galili | reverse complement strand
ATGATTTATGATTTATTTAAAAAAAAAATTTAGGTTCTCTGATGAACCTAATAACCACATACATAGAAGAAGCATTTTATTACAACAGCATTGACATATTCAATAACAATTTCCATAGCTAAGATGCATAAAATTGGCTACTTCATAAAAGAATAAGAATAAAAAAAATATGATTTATTTAAAAAAAAAATTTAGGTTCTCTGATGAACCTAATAACCACATACATAGAAGAAGCATTTTATTACAACAGCATTGACATATTCAATAACAATTTCCATAGCTAAGATGCATGTCTTTCAAAATTGGCTGTAAAATTTTAGGTTTACAGTTGAATTAATACAGTTATAAAATATTGTACTCAGTATAAACCCTATAAGACATAAAATTAAGTGAAGTTTTAACCTTTAAAAAAGATAACTCTTTCATTATTAAAATATGCAGTTTCATACAGAAAAGTTCATTTTTAATGCAATTAACACTAAGGTATTTGCATATGCCTTTCTAATCTCTGTATTTCTGATTATATACTAGCCATAGTTGGTTAGTTTCTGGTCTTCCTGGCATCTGAGCATGGATTTAAAGTCATCAGGTAGATTTCAATGGTAATGTTTTTCACATCCACTAATTACTAAAGAGCAAATTTTTATGATTTGAAGAATTTTTTTAAATTTTTTTAAATTTAATAATCACATGATTAGAAGAAGCATTTCATTACAGCTTTAACATATTCAGTAACACACTCCAGAACAAGGATACATCTCTTTCAAAAGTGGCTGTAAATTTTTAGGTTCACAGTTGAATTAATACTGTTATACAATATTGAATTCAGTATAAACCCTGTGAGACATAAAATTGAATGAGTTTTTACCCTTTAAAGAAGATTTCCATTTCATTTTAAAATATCCTGTGTCCTATATTTTTAATGCTACTAACACTTACATGTTTTTACATGTGTCTTTAATCTCTATGTATCTGATTATTACTAGTCACAGTCGATTATACCCCAATCCTTAGTGCATGAGTATGGATATAATTTCATCTGGTATATTTCACTGGCAATGTTTATTACTTCTACTATTTAATGTGAAGTAAATTTTTATGCTTCTTCCTCAAATAGTTTTTTTATTTTTAATTTGTTGATTTTCTGTGTGTATATCATACAGAGCATCCCACGCAGTCTTATCCATCTATATACTCACTTCTCAAATGGCACCCTCCCATACCCCCCCACACCCCCAGAACCCACATACTCTGTTATCCCTGTTACTGTCTTCTATATTGTCGACACCCCCAGCCATTCTCCAGTGCTTGTCCATCTACTGAATCTAGTCAGCCTATCTAGAGTTTCAGGAAGATCATCTGTTCCTTATCTAGCAGCAATCAGTTGTGAATATTCCTTTAGATAAGATTGGGGTCTGCTGTTCACTTTCCCAGTTCTATGCTGGCTTACTGTCTGGGAGTCTCTTCCAACACCTTGGCCAATAAGTCAAATGAAGTTATCACTTGTCTAGCATTGTTTCTTGTTATGTAGCCTTTAGCTATACATATGGACTCTTAAAAATTATATTGACCCCATTTATTTTTTGGTTATACTTTCCTTTTGGGTGTTTAAGACCCTACATATAGCCCAGATAAAACAATTTATTTTCACTCTTAAGGTTGTTTGAGGTCCTCAGGGGTAACATGGGCTTGGGAGGAGACCCTGGCTCCTTCCTTTTACCATTTCTGTCTATGTGAAGATAAGTCAAAGGTCCTACTTGACCATGCTGGCTTCACTTGGAAGCATGGAAGAAATGTTACCTCTGTGTTGACCCTCCTCTGTAGACTGGACACTGGTTCAGGTCCATCTTCTGGGGTCTCCACGGCCTCCTTGCTCAAGAGGACAGGTGACTCACCACAGTTACAGGATATTTTGAGAGATGCTCATAGTCCCCTGGAACTTAACCTAGAAGAGCAAGGAGCAAAAACTGTCCTTTATGTCCCCCTGACCAAATTAATATAGTATGGTGGTTAAACATCCAAGAAGGTTAGTTCTACCAGTCTGGTATTTTCAATTACCATATACCATGTAGCTAGAGCTTGGGCAAAGACCAAATGCTCTCAGATAAACTTGCCTAGGCATATATTACATTCTTTAATCTGGTTGTGTATATAATTTGTCAGTAGGTTGTTGGCCTAATGTGAGTCCCTCTGGTTTTCTAAAACTAGCTAGGCATTGTTTATCTCTCACATTGTCTAACCCTTCCAACACGGTGTCCCCATTTAAAGTGCACCCATTTTTTCCATTTCTCCCTTAATAATACCCTTCTCATATGATCCCACCTCTCTTGAGCCCCTTCTTTTTCATTTTCTCCTAGCTTCCTTGTATAAACTTCCCTCCACCCTCCCCTTAAAATAACCCCGTTATTGTCATATCTCCCTTGTTAACACATGTTTTCTACTGTTCTCTTTCACATTCTTTCTTTTCCTTTACGTCCCTGGTTCCTCTTCTTTATCCTGGTTCCTGTCTGTATACATATTCAGCTATAAGGATTTGATGCTAGGATCCACATATGAGGGAGAACATACACCTTTTTTTTTTCTGAGTCTGTGTTACTTCAGTTAGTATAACATTTTCTAGTTCCATCCATTTACTTGCAAATATCATGATTTCATCTTTCTTTACTGCTGAGTAAAAGTCTATCATATAAATGAACCACGTTTTCATTATCCACTCATCAGTTGAAGGACACTTATGTTGCTTCCATCTCTTAGCTATTGTGAAAAGAGCAGCAACAAGCATGGATGTACAAGTGTCTCTGCAATAGGATGAGTTCCTTGGGTATATGCCAAGGAGTGGTATAACTGGGTCAAATGGTAGGTTCATTTGTAGTTTTTAAGAGTTCTCCACACTGCTTTCCATAGGGGTTGAACAAGGTTGCAGCCCCACCAGCAGTGGATGAGTGTTCCCCTTTCCCCACACCCTCTCCAAATTTGGTATTATTTGTTCTTTTTATCTTAACCAGTCTGACTGGGGTAAGATAACATCTTAAAGTGGTTTTAATTTGCATTTCCTTAATTATTAGTGATGTTGAACATCTTTTAAGATGCTTCTTTGCCATCTTTACTTCTTCTTTTGAGAACTCTCTGTTCAGCTCCTTAGCCCATCTTTTAATTTGGTTACTTCCTGTCCTGATTCTCTGTCTTTTAAGGTCATTATATATTCTGGATGTTAAACATCTGTCAGTTGTGTTCCTGGTGAAGATTTTGTCCCATTCTGTGGGTTTTCTCTTCACTTCCCTGGTTGCCTCCTTTGATGTACAGAAGCTTTTTAGTTTAATGAGGTCCCATTTGTTGATTCTTGACCTTGTTTCCAGAGCAATTGATGTCCGGTTTAGAAAATCCTTTCCCAAACCTATCTCTTGTAGGTTTTTGCCGATGTTTTCTTCTAACAGTTTCAGAGTTTCAGGCTTTACTTTGAGATCTTTGAATCATTCGGTATTGACTTTTGTATTAGGCAAAAGATAAGGGTAAATTTCATTCTTCTAAAGGTGGAGATACAGTTTTGCCAGCACCATTTTCTGAACATGCTCTTTCCTCCAGTGAATATTATTTGCCGCTTTGTCAAATATCAGGTGGGTGAAATTGCATGTACTCATATTTGGGTCTTAAATTTTGTTCCACTGATCTATGGGTCTATTTTTTTCCAGTACCATGTTGTTTTTATGACTCTAACTCTATAATACAGTTTAAAATCTAGTATAGTAATCCCCACTGCATTTCTCTTAGTGCTCAGTGTTTCTTTGGCTATCTGAGGTCTTTTGTGCTTCCATATGAATCTTAGAATTTTTTTTTCCAATTCTGTGAAAAATTTCATGGGGATTTTGATTGGCATTGCATTGAATCTATAAATGGCTTTTGGTAGGATGGTCACTTTCACAATATTAATTCTTCCAATCCATGAGCATGGGAGGCCCTTCCATCTTCTGATGTCTTCCTCAATCTCTATCTTTAAAGATTTAAAATTTTCATTGTAGATGTCTTTAATGTCTTTCGTCAGGTTTATTCTGAGATATTTTATTTTTTTGCAACTATTGTGAATGGGAGTGTTTCCATGTGGTCTTTCTTTGATTGCTTGTTATTGGTATATAGAAAGGCTACAGACTTTTGTAGGTTACTTTTGTAATCTACCACTTTACTGAACTTATTAATAATTTCTAGGAGTTTTCTTGTGGAATTTTTGGCATCTCTTAAATATAATATCATATCATCTGCAAAAAGGGATAATTTGATCTCTTCTTTTCCAATTATTACTTCTTTAATTTCCTACTCTTCTCATTACTCTTTCAAGAATTTCAAGCACTATGTTAAGGAGAATTGAAGATAGTGGACAGCCTTGTCTGGTTCCTGAATTCAATGGTAATGCTTCCAGTTTTTGTCCATTTAGAATGATGATGGCTGTGGGTTTGTTAAATATGGCTTTAATTATGTTGAGGTGGATTTCCTCCAGTCCGATTTCCTCTAGGACTTTGAACATAAATGCATGTTGAATTTTGTCAAAGGCCTTCTCTGCATCTATCGAGATAACCAAGTGGTTCTTGTCTTTTAGCCCATTTATATGATTTATGATGTTTATTGACTTATATATATTGACCCATCCCTGCATATCTGGAATTAAGCTGACTTGATCATGGTGGATGATTTTTTGATGTGTGTCTGTATGCGGTTTGCAAGTATCTTGTTGAGAATTTTTGCATCTATGTTCATTAAAGATATGGGTCTATAGTTTCCTTTTTTGCTTGTATCTTTACCTGGCTTTGGTATGAGAGTGATGCTGGCTTCATAAAAGGAACTTGGAAGTTCTCCCTCCATTTCTATCTTTTTGAATAAATTAAGTAGTATTGGAACTAGATCTTTTTAAATGTCTGATAGAATTCTGCTGTTAATCCATCTAGTCCTGGACTTTTTTTTAGTCAGGAGGTGATTTGGAGGTGCTCTTTCTTTCTTTTGATTAACTTGGCTAGCAGTCTGTCAATCTTGTTTATATTTTCAAAGAACCAGCTCTTGGATTTGTTTATTTTTTGTATTGTTTTCTTTGTTTCAATTTCATTAATTTCTGCCCTGGTTTTTGTTATTTCTTCTTTTCTGCTGGATTTGGGTTTCATTTGCTGTTGCTTTTCAAGTGTCTTTAGTTGCAACATTAAGTCATTTATTTGTGTTCTTTCCAATTTTTTGATGTAGGCACTTAGAGTTATAAACTTCCCTCTAAAGACTGCTTTCAACGTGTCCCAGAGGTTTTGTTGTGCTGTATTGTCCTTGTCTTTTAGTTCCAGAGTACTTTTATTTCTTTCTTAATTTTGCTTTTGACCCTTTCATCATTCAGGAGTGTTTTGTTTAATCTCCATGTGTTCATATGGTGACTAGGGCTTCTTTTGGTGTTGATTTTAAGCTTTATTGCATTGTTGTCTGATAGAATTCATGGAAATATTTCAATCTTTTTGTATTTGTTGAGGTTTTGTTTTGTGCCCAAATATATGGTTAATTTTGGAGAAGTTTCCATAGGGTACTAAATAGAAAGAATGTCCTTTGGTGCTTGGGTGGAATACTTGGTAGATGTCTGTTATGTCCATTTGATATATGGTATTGTTTAATTCAGATGGCTCTCTGCTAACTGTCTGCCTGTTGACCTAGCTAATGGAGACAGTGGCATATTGAAGTCCCCTATTATTAATGAGTTGAGATTAATCTGGGTCTTAAAGTCTTATAGTATTGTTTTTATGAAGTTGGGTGCACCAGAGTTTGGTGAATATATGTTCATGACTATTATATCTTCTTGATTTATTGTTTCTTTAATCAGAATGAAGAAGCCCTCTTTATCTCTTCTGATTAGTTTTAGTTTAAACTCTATTTCTTCAGATATTAGAATTGGAATGCCTGCTTTTTGCTTAGTACCATTCACTTGGTGTATTTTTCTCCATCTTTTCACCTTAAGAGAGTGCCTGTTCTTGAAAGTGAGATGAGTTTCTTGCAGACAACAAAATTGGGTTTTGTTTCTTAATACATTTACCTAGTCTGTGTTTTTTGACTGGGGAGTTCAGTACATTAATATTTAAAGTTATTAATGACAGATGTATATTGAATCATGTCATTTTTCTGTTCACATTCTTGATATAGCTGTAATTTTCCACTGTTATACCTTCATTGAATTTCTTTCCTCACCTCCTTGGGTATAGTCATTCCTTTCTTCAGCTCTTTGTATTGCTCCCAGAACTCTCTGAAGGGCTGCTTTTGTGGACATGAATTCCTTCAGCCTGTTTATGTCATGGAAGATTTTTATTTCCCCTTTGACTATAATAGACATTTTGGCTGGGTATAGTAATCTGGGTTGGCATCTGTGGTCATTTAAAACTGGGAATGCTTTGGTCCTGGCTCTTCTGGCTTTCATAGTTTGCACTGAAAAGTCAGCTGTAATCCTAATGGGTTTTTCTTTATATGTGACTTGTTGTTTCTCTTTTGCAACTTTCAGTACTGTCTCTTTGTTTTGTACGTTTAGTGTTTCTACTATGATGTGACACGGAGAGTTTCTTTTCTGGTCCTGTCTGTTTGGTGTTCTATATGCTTCTTGTATTTGTATGGGTATGTCTTTCTTTAATTTTGCGAAATATTCTTCTACACTTCTGTTGAGGACCTGGTCCATTCCATTATCTTGGGATTCTTCTCCTTCCTATATGCCTATGATTTGTACATTTGGTCTTTTTATGGTGTCACACAATTCTTACATATTCCATTCTTGCGTTTTCTTAAATTTTTCATAGTCTTTGCTTGAATGGTCTAGTTCGTCCACTTTATCTTCCAGTCTTGATATTCTTTTTCCCATTTCTTTCATCCTATTGGTGAGGCTTTCTCCTGTCCTAAGTGGCTTATGAGTGTTTCATTTCCTTTTTGATTTCAGCCTGAGTATTCTTCAATATTTCTCTTTTCCAAATTCATTCAGAAGTTTATCCCTATCTTCCTTCAGGTCCTTGATTTATTTGTTTGTGTGTTCTTTAAAATCACTGAATTCTTTTTATCATGTTTATATTTTTTCTTTTGAGTTCCTATGTCCTGCATTATCTCTAGGGGTTTCTCATTGTACTCCACTAGAGGTCCATTGGATTTTGGTGGGGATAAGTTATTTTGGTTTTTCATGTTATTATTTTTTCTCTGTGATTTTGACATGTGAATTTCTTTTGTAGTTTCTGATTCTTGTGTGAGACTCAAGCCTTCAAGTTTAGGTCTGCTTCTTTTTGTAAACTTTATGTGCCTTTGAGGTTTACTTTGGGGGCATGAAAAGCTTGTTTGTCTAAGCTTCTGGCTCTCACTTTTGATTTTATATTGGAGTGGCCAGATTGCTTTTTTCTTCAAGACTTCCCACAGAGGCCCAAATCAGATGAGGATCAGATGGTCTCAGGCTTTCTCCTAAGGTCTGGATCCCTCAAGGAAAGATGTTGTCCTCTGGAATTTGGGGCTTGGACTGGCCTGGGTGTAGGGCTTAGGAAAGATGCTGGTCTCTGGCAGCTAGTGGTCATGCCACCCAGATATGCAAAGGGAGATGGGGTCTGAAAGAAGCCACAAGGTCTCCTGGGAACTTCAGGGAGGAGCTAGGTTGGTCTGGATGCAAAGGATCAGGAAGCCAAGAGGTCAGCCCAGTGTCCAGGAAAGAGGCTGGCAGGTTGTGCAACCCAGGGAAGCAGAGGGAGTTGAGGGTGGGACCAGGCCCAGAGGGCTTCTGGGGACCATGAGAAATAACTGGGTTGGTCTGGATGGAAAGGATTAGGAAACTTTGGTGTTTCCCCTGGTTTTCTGGGGTGCCAAGACACAGAATGGAACAGTACCCAGGCTAGGAGGAGAGACAGGCAGATGAGATGGGAGGGCGAATGAGGCTGGGGGGGCCAAGGCCCAGATGGCCCAATGGACTTAACCAGGAGAGAGGCTGGTAGGTTGTGCAGGCCCAGGGAAGCAGAGTGAGGTAAGGGTAGAACCAGGCCCATAGGGCTCCTCGGTTTGTCTGGATGCAGGGGATCAGGAAGCAGTGGTGGTTCTGGCAGTCAGTCCTGGTGTCCAAGAAAGAGGCTGTCAGGTTGTCAGCCCAGGGAAGCAGAAGGAGGTGTTTATTCAGTTTTTACATCAGCATGTATAAGAAAAATGCTCATTTCCTCTGTTGAATTGCTTTGTCAATTTTGTCAACAATGTCAGTATAACTTCTAAACAATCAGCCCAGCACACATATCCTGCGATGAACTGTTCTCTTAGTGTTGGCGAGGGAGAGTGAAATGTAGCCAGAGCAGGACAGCAAGAGGGATTCCAATTTCATTTTATTGTAATTAATTTGAATACCAATCAAAATAGGCAGAAATGACTGGTGGCTACCATATTGGAATGAAAATTGTTGTAATTAGTATTTCCTTAATCTGTATCTACTTCATGATGATACCACAGCTTTTTCCTTATCTAATTGCTATGGTATATTTGTATTTAGTGTTTAGTCTTCTTTTGTTTTGTTTTGTTTTTATTAGGCTTTTGGGTCAGAGACTCATAACCTCAGATGATCTGGAACTCACTGTGTAGACCAGGCTGGCCTTTATCTCTCAGAGATCAGTCTTCCTCTGTCTTCCAAGTGGTGGGATTAAAGATGAGTGCCACAATGCTTAGCTCAGTGTTCCAATCTTAAATTTCTTGGTCGAACTAGTTGTACGAAGACTTTTGCATTTCTATGTAAAGTTTTTATTCTGTAATTATTGTATTTCTATTGAAAGAAAAAAACGCATTCTACAAATTTAGCTGAGACCAAGAATATGTAGAGTTGAGATTAAAATTACAATAAAAATGGTATTCTTAGTCCAATATATAACCTCATGATACTTAGCTCTTTTTATATTTAAAAAAAATAATTTGTACTTGAGTATGTGTCTCAGTAGAAGGATACTTGGGTATTTTGCTCAAGACCCCAAGTTTGAGCTCAAACAATATTGTTCCATAAGAAATTTAGTTTTTAATTTTAAGCATACTGTTTTAATAAATGTTTTATTTGATGGTTTCTTTCCTTTTTTGTAATTTGACTGCATTAAATTATAATGTGTAAATACTTGTCAAAGATAATGTATGTGCTAAAAAGATATATTGGTTTAGATATTGTTTTCTTTCCTTGAAA
The DNA here is from genome assembly GCF_000622305.1 of Nannospalax galili. Lineage (NCBI taxonomy): Eukaryota > Metazoa > Chordata > Mammalia > Rodentia > Spalacidae > Nannospalax > Nannospalax galili. The sequence continues at coordinate 7,504,557 of NW_008331484.1, read as the reverse complement.
TGAACCAATAGGGATGCAGAGCTGGCTCAGTGGTTAAGAGCACTGACTTCTCGTGAAGAGGATCTCTTTTCGGTTCCAAGCACCAATCATTCGAGTTCCTCTGTTGACCTCTGTGGGCATTGCATAACATGGATCCACTAACATTCATGCAGGTAATACACTCATACATATAAAATAAAATAAAATGATAAATAAAATATAAAATGTAATTATGTTGTAATTCTCATTGTACAATTTGGTAGTTTCCCCCTTCTCTTTCATTTGTGGAAATAATTCATAGATAAAATTGATATATTTCTTCTTTAGACATTTGGTGGAATTCTTCAGTTAAACCATTTGAATGAGAGATTTATTTATTAATTTTTTTGGTCTTTTTGAGACAGGGTCTCCCTGTAGCCCCAGCTGTTCTGAAACTCACTATGTAGACCAGGCTGGCCTCAAATTCACAAAGATCTGCCAGCCTCTGCCTCCCAAGTGCTGGGATTAAAGGCGTGTCCACCATGCCCTGCCAGAGTTTTATTTTTGTATAGTGATAATGAATACATTTCATTACAGATTCAGTACTTTCAATAGCATATAAAACCAGGATATTTTTCTAATTATATTTTCCCTAAATTAAGTTGATCTATGTGTTTCAAAGATGTTCTTCCAATGTGCAAAATTGATAGAAAATCATTTCTCATAGAATTTCTTCTCTATAAATCTTTTGTGTCTATAGGATAGATTTGTGATTCTCCTTTTTTTATTTTGAATAATTTTATAATGTTTTTTTTTCTTTGTCAGTCTTAACAGTGATTTATTGTACTAAAATATTAAAAAGAAAAGATATGTTTTGAGCTCATTAGTTTTTATCTGAATCCTTATTTTTTTAAACATTCTATTTATTTGGAAGAAATCTTGTAGATATGAATAAACAAATGTGATGAATCAGCAACGGAAGATGACTTTGGGATGTACCTAGTCAATATTTTAGTTATTCACCACACTTCATTCCACTCCCCGCATGGAATCACATAGTTCTCTGACTTCTTTTTTCAATTCTTTGCTGCTTTAATGTTAATGTCTACTTATCATAAGCTTATTTTTCTTTTTCTCCTGCTAGTCCCCTAAAGGTAAAAGCTGGTATTGTTGTAGGATCTTTCATGTATCTATATATGAATATTTATTAGTTCATATATGTTAATCAATATCAAACAAATATGTGTGTATTTGATGCCATCTATGTATTGCTTTATTACTTAATATTTCTGGATATTTTGTATATCTATTTTATACTTTTTTATTGCCAGTGTCCATTTTAATTGTCATGTCTCAGAACACACTTTTCACAATATTTATAATTTTAAATTTCTTAGAACTTTTTTGATGAATCAGAATATACCTGGGTATATTATTAATACAAAAAAGTCATATTTTTCTCATTGTTTCTGGGGTGAGGAGCAAGAAAATAATAGGTTACCGGTGTTCTCTGCTTCAGAGTCTCTCACACACTGCAATAAAGTTGTTGATACGGCATCATCTAGATTCCCAGCTAGAGAAGGTTTCATGTCCAATCTCACACATCAGTACTTAGGATTCCTTTCCAGCAATTGGAATGAGGACCTCACTTCTTTGCTGGTTATTGGCCAGAGTGCTACTGTCAACATTTCTTTAAACTATTATTTAATCAAAATCCACAAATAAGAAAGGGCACATAGCTGAGCATTGTGACACATAGCTAAAGTCCAAAGAGTGGCAGACTGAGGCAGCAGGATTTCAGCATGTTAGAGACAAGCCTGATTTACCTAATGAGTTCAAGTCCATCCTTAAGTACATAGACTCTCTTACAAACAAAGAGGAGGAAAAAGAAGGCAATAATTATTGCAAACATTAATCTCAAAAGTGATGTCATCATATAATCTTCAATAATAGTAATTTATGAGCTCTAACCCACTCTTCAGTTGGTGAGTTTACAGTAACTCAAGTAAGCTAGGAAGTGAAAAAGCCAGTGTCTTGTTATCCTCTCTTTGAACTATTATAAGCAAGTGTTCCCAGGAAGAATGACAGAAGTGATCGAGGTCTACCGTGAAACCGCACTTTGTGTTTTCTTTCTTTTTGGAAAAAAAAATTATTTCGTTATTTCTTTTTATTCTGTATGTATGAATGTTATGCCTGAATGTATGTAAGTACAACAAAATTTGAATATTTCAGTGAATCAATCTATTAATAAGACAGACCACTTGATCCAACCAGTTCTCAGAAGCACAGCCTTTGAACGAGGCTTCATTGGGTGCCAAGACTAAAAACATGATCTGTCTGGAAGGAGGCTCCATATCTAAATCCTAAAAGCTCACTTGACTGATAAGAACTTTTGCTCTTTAAATTTGTGAACATGCAACTTTTCTTCATTCACAGTGACTGATTTTTTTTCCTGGAAATTGACATTTTAAAAGTTTTCAGTGAATTTAAAATTATTTCCAATACACAGCCACTTATTTACACACACAATATGATTATTCTTCTATTCCACAACTTTCCAAATAACTGCTTTCTAGATTTTTTTATTTTCAAAGTGTATAACTTGTCCCAAGTAACAATGTCTGAAAATATTTTTCTTCCCCTTCTCTCCTTTCATCCCTTCTTTCCACTTTCCTCCTCTCCCCACTTCCCTGCTCTGCCCTCTCCCCTGCTCCTAACCCCTCTCCTCTTCTTTTCCATCTCGTTCTCCCCTTTATCTCTAATTTTCCCCTAAATTATTAACATTGGACTAAGCTTTCCATCTCGTTCTCCCCTTTATCTCTAATTTTTATTTATTTATTTATTTATTATTTATTTTTATGTGTCTCAGTGTTTTGGCTGAATGTATGTAAGTGCATCACATGTATACAGAGCTCATGGAGGCCAAAAGTGGGTGCTGGGTTCCTTGGAGCTGGAGTTATGGAGGGTTGTTAGCCATCATGTGGGTGTGAGAAACTGAATCTTCATTCTCTCCAAAAGTAGCCAGTGCTCTTAGCTGTTGTGCCATCTCTACAGCAACTCCCTTCAACATTTTTTTTTACATATTTGTCCCCTTTGTTTTCTTCATTTTCTTCTTCTTTGGCTACTGTACTGGCTAAGATCTATCCAGAACTATACTATATGAAGTGAGAGTTGATATTGTACTTAATTATTTTCTTTCATGACAATAAACCTGCTCACTCCAGATGCGACACTAAAATATTCATAACTCCCTCATCATTTTGAGGATGTTCATCTTGTTACCCTGCTGTTCATTGTTGATATGATATTTTTATTTTATTCAGTTATACCTATAGCTATGTAAAAGAAAAGAATGAAAATTTTCTATATTAAAAGATTCTTAAATGTCATTACAACCAAATAACCTGTTTAGAATTCATTTCGATTCTTATAAAAAGAAAACATAAGAGCAGATTATTTTAATCAATGAGGAAATTTTTAAATGACTAATATTTCATTATGGAATAATTCATTTTAAATGTCTTAATATTAATATTCATTATGACTACATAAGAAACTGAGCATTGATTACAAATATGTGTGCAAAATATTAAGAGCTAAAATGACATAGTTCTGGAATTTCCTCCAAACTACCTCTGAAAATCTAAACCCTAATTGAAAAAAACATGGAAAACCTTCAGAGTTAACTTTTCTGGTAGATGTACGATGAATAACTATTTTTCATTAAATTTTTAAAAAATATGTTTGAAATAATTGAGTATCAAAAGAATATTTGTTTATATCCAAATTAATTTTATGTTTTATATATATATGACAAACATAAATTCACTTTCCACTTCCTATAATTTTGTTTTGTATCTGTAGGATTCAACAAACATATTCGTTTTTGCATGTGTATTTAACTATAGATGAAAAACTAAGCATGAAAATGTCACTATAAGATAGAAATTTTTGCCAGGTGTGGTGGTGCACCCCTTTAATCCTATCACTTGGGAGACACAGGCAGGCAGATCTTTATGAGTTCAAGGCCAGCCTGGTCTACATAGTGAGTTTCAGGACAGCTGGGCTCCAGGAAGACCCTGTCTCAAAAAGACAAATAAAAATGATATAAAATTTTATGTATGTTAGAAAGAATTCACTGTTTTTTATTTAGTGCCAATCACATATATTTTTATTTTCATTTCAAATGGTTTAACTGCCTAAATGAGCAAACAGATTATTATTTTGAGTTATTGACTTATTTGTGAAGGAATGATTTCTCTCAAATGGATGCTTTGGAGAGTACTGATCTTTGACCACTCTAGCAGATCCATCATGCATCACATACAACTCATTTTCCTGGAGCTTATAACTAGAAAACAAATGGTTTGAGTCTAGAAAACAATAGACTGTTAATTGGGAGGTCATATCACACAAGAGTATCCAGCATGCGCAAGACCCGTGAAAACTCAGACAAAACCCAATGTAGAACTGGGGAAATGAGCAAGAGGTCACAACTTTGGCAAGGGACAATTGGCAGCTGATCACTGCTTGGTGAAAGAGAGTTGGTCATCGTTAAGGGAGTGATGCAGTACAGACTGAACAGGCTCCAGTGGATGAAGTCACACCTAAAGACATCTGGATACAAAAACATGAGTTTTTAAGCCTCAATATGTATGAAAAACACATGAAGTCTTGTTAGTGGTCTATGACGGGTGCAGATAGGGAAGGGTGTCTAACTATGATTAAGATATATGAAGTTCACAATGATTCAATGAAAATGTACTTTTAAAAATTGCTTATTATTCTCACACAAGAACTGAATCTTTATAGCCAACATTCTCAAAATGTTCATTTTGATAAATTTATTTTTATTATAATTTAGGTTTTGACAATAAATTGCTATAAGATATTATGATATGTATCTATAATTTTAAGCCTTTAGGCACTAATTGTATTGGATATCTCTTCATGTATTTTTGGTTATACTTATTTCTAATAGTCTAGTATCTTTTTTATTTGATTTTTTATTTGTATCACATTTTCCTTATTAATTTGTAGACTACATAGTCATATTCTTGAAACTAATATTGATAACAAATATATAATAGCGATACATAGACATATCATGCATATATAGTTTAACATGTATATAGAGACCAAACTATATAGAGATAAATACATGATAAACACTGTTATGCTTTAAAGAACAACAACTAAAAAATGTTATAACACTTTCCTCTTACCACCAATAAATCTTTAGCAATATTTTACATTGATGGTAAATACTTTTTAGAAAACTATGTTTCTATTAAACATATCCATAAATATGTTTACAGTTTAATTTACTTTCTTCAAACAAAATTTTTAGTTTAATGCACTACTGATGAGAGCTTGAATAATATCGAGTTGATTTATTTTCTCTGTATATAATATTACCCAGTCCAAGTTCTACTGGCTTCTTCCTTTCAAAAACATCATTATGTAAAAGTATAAATATTTCTTTGCTGAGTTTCACTTATGTCACACACCAGTGACAAATTTGCCCTTGAGAACATTGAATTTAATTTTCATAGCTCATCTTATTCCATCTCGGTTCAACTTACCAATTTGTGAAAGCACAACTACATATTTTATTAGCTGAGAGAATTTAATGAAATATTTTATTCAATAAAATATGCAAATATACTTTAAGGACTCATATAATGTTTTATTATATGACAATGAAAACATAGAAAATAAAGCACTATTTAGTATATAATTGTGAGTTCTATTTTAATAAATTATTTAATAAATGGTATGACATACTGAGGACTGAAATGCATCATATTCATTTTAAATTTGAGGTTTGAATCTGTCAGAATTGTCCAATTGCATTAGATGAAGCTAATCAATTGAGGGCAACCAATTAAATGCTCAAAACTGAACATATCCAGAAAAGTTTCTGATGATGATACAGACACCATCTAATTTTATACATTCAATTCTTTCAGCTCAGTTATGTTTTATGTTACATTTGGACAAACTGTCTACAAGTTCAGGTCAAACTTATTTCCACAAAGTTTTTGTTGTTGTTGTTCATTTGTTTTTATATCTCAGTACTTTATCTATCAGTATTACAGGAAAACTGAGTATTTTGCAAAAGATGAAATAATGCAAATATGAATAGTTGTTTCTTCTTAATAATGGTTATAGAAGAAACAATATAAAAGATTAGACATAAGATCACTAGATATTTTAACAACTGCATATGACCTTAAATGGCAAAACCTTTAGTAGAAAGAACTACTTTACTAACCCACAGGAAATTACTAACTTGGAATAGAGAATACAATATTACTTTACCACTTATAAAGGCTTTCCACACAAAACCCCAGCTGTCAATTGCTGAAGACCCTGTCCTTATTAGTGTCGCATATCGGATTGTCTATAATTTAGTGTTTTAAGATGTCATTTATTTTGTCTGTGTCAGTTCATCTCTGTTTGTACTGCATCACCTAAGATGGCCTAAAGAGGTGGGTTTGGAATCCTCTGTAGGCTTTCTGAGAGTGAGTAGCAACACCTAGAGGTTGCAGAATCTGGCTCTCCTCCACAGTTCTCTGTATCTCTTTGATGTTCACTGTGGTGGTTTGAATGAGAATGTCCTCCATAAGTGCCAAGTATTTGTGTATTTCGTCGGGGGTTGGTGGTGCAGTTTTGGGAGGTCTTAGAAGGTGTGACGGTGCTGAAGGAAGTACTTCATTGGGGGCTGGCTTAGAGAGTCCTTGCTTGCTCTTTGCTTCCTGTGCATGCTTGAAGATGTGATAGCTTAACTTTTGTTCCCCCTCCAGTCACCTCTGCTACTATGCCTGTACCATGATGGACTCTTGCCGCTTGGAACAGTAAACTCAAATAAATTCTTCCTTTTATAAGTTCCCTTACTCATGGTGTTTCTATCACAGAAACAGAAAAGTAACTAATACCCTCACCATTACAACAGGTGTAAGGGTTGGGGGAGGGGAGGGTTCAAGGTAGTAAAAATTATACACTTTATCTCAGGGTTCCTTAAACACTTGTTTATGAGGGAAGAAGAGAGGAGCCTCAGGATTCATACAGCATCTCTTTTATCAAAGTATAGTGGTTGACACAGATACAAGTCAACAATTCCAAGGATAAAAACTGGGTGAGAAAGAGATGATCTTATCTTTTTAAGGGGAGGAACTCTAGATAGGCTGACTAAACCTAGTGGACAAACTTACATTGAAGGATGTCTAGGGACATTAACTTGACCAGATAAGCCTTAACACAAATGTCAGAGTGCATTAATTCCAGTGGGAATTCCAGTGGGAGCACTATGGGAGGATACCAATGGGAAAGGTAGATAACAATGATTAAGATGTTCTGTTTGAAATACAGAAAAATTCAATAAAAACATTTACAAAAAATGGAACTTCACCTCAAGAGAAGACAGGTGATATGCTATAATAAAATTCAAACTCTGAGGTAAAGGAGATACTTAATGGGAAAAAAAATATTGATTTTAAAATTTAGTTTAAAAGAAAATCAAAACACCATGGTCATTAGTAGGACACCAGAGGAAGCAACTAACAGAAATAAAATTATTTTTCTAAGAAAAAATTATTTTGTAAATTTCATCGTATGTGTGTAAGTATATTTCCTTCATGTATGTAAGTGCACACCTTCAGAGGTCAGACGAGGGTGTTGGATTCCCCTGGAACTGGAGTTCCAGACGCTTGCTAGCTGCCATATGGGTGCTAGGAAATGAACCTGTGGTCTCTGCAAGAATAGCCAGTGCACCTAACTGCAGAGCCTTCTTTCCTGCCCCTCTAAGATTTTGAAAGGGCGCTATGAGTAGAAACTGCCAAGAGTGAACTGAGAAAGCACATAGACATGCTGCTCATTCTATTAAAAGCAAAGTATCTTGAAGAGAATCAAGCACTAAAGCACCAGGGGTTTCCAACATTAAATTACAAACATTCTCTCCCTGAAAAAAAAGACCACATATAGTTTCATTAACAAACACTGAGAATTTCTTAGAACTCAGATAATGGGAGAATTTGGAAGCAGGTTTGCCTTCATTGAAAATTCCAAAAGGAAAGAGGGAAAAATGGACTGGAAAGAGTAAAATTAAGATGAGGAATTGGAGGATGGGGCACAGGGGGGAGAATAGAGAGGGATAACTAACACTAAGGGCCTTTGAAAAAGTCATACTGGAATCTACTAATGTGCAAGCTTTGCAAAACACAGACACACACACACATATACTAAAAATTTTTAAATAAAGGCACTTTACAATGGAGAGACAATGCCTCTACAAGACATCAGATGTAAGCAAATAAACAGTCTAATGCTAGAGGGATCGCAGCCTGTAGGGGAGAACTTACTACTATTATTCTGCTAAATGATCATAGTATTAAACAAATCCCTGGTGATTTATTGTTATATACATAGATTAGTGCATCTCTCCACTTTCACCAGAGAAGCTTCTTCTTCAACAGAGAGTGATTAACATAGAGAACTACAATTGGTCAATTGCAGAGAACAAGAATGTAGACTGCTAGGCATTCAGTGGGACACCTACCTCACATCTCCTCCCAAGGCTGAGGAATCGAGAATGAATATGAGGATAATGTGTTTTCCTGACACAACAGGGCAGTTATACACATAAACCCATAGTCCTTATGATAGCATGCATAAGACCTGGTCAAGCTCAAGGCAGATGAAGACCCCAGCATGGGTGAGGGAGTTGGATAAGAAGTCCCAGGCCTATTGAGGAGCTACTGGCAATGGATGGCTGCTGGGAGACAGAGAGTTGGCTTTAAGGGTAAGACACCAGGAAATATGGTCAAGCACTCTGGAATATAATCACCCCTAAGATAAATTAAGGAATGTAAATTAAACTTAATAGGCTTTTAAAATTTGAGGGTGGGGTAGTAAAATGGGGACAGAAATGGGAGAGGGTTCTGAATATAACCAAAATGAAATTCATAAAATTCTCAGGGAATCAATACTTTTTAAAAGTAAAAGTTCTAAAGTGCAGAATAATGTGTCCACAATATCACTGGGTGAGGGTGTTATGTAAGACATATGATTTGTATTTAAATGGTGCTTTACACTGCCTGTTTCATTCTTTACACTTGACCATGCTCTTTTTGTGCATGAAAGCTAGAAAGCCATGTCTTTCTCAGTCTCAGTCTCTCCATAGTACTTATTAAACCAGCACATTTCACCTTGCCTGCCTGTTGCAGATATATTGTTTCTGATTAAGTTCTTTCCAACTGCCTGCCCTGAATCTGTGGCCTCAGGTTGACTCTGACATATGAGTGAGTTAGTACAATGAGACTGATCATGGGCCATGCTGACTCTCACACCCACTTCTAGTTTCTATAGTCTAACTAAAGAAACTTATCCTTGGGCTCTCATTATGAAGGCATGTGAAGAGAAAGTTATAAAACACATTGTCTAAGTGATTCCTTTAAGTATTATTAATCCTGTTATATAGGCTCAGTATAATAGTCATTGTTTTAGAATAATGACAGGATTATATTTTCTGAAAAATTATATAGCATTTAAATAATAAGCTTCTGAAAACTCAGATGTTTTTACTCTACACATTACTTTTATACACATCACTTAGGTAATCTTAGGCACATTAAAGTTAACTGAGCCTTTACTATTTTTGAATGTATACTTGAGTTGCAATCTTTGAAATATCTGTATCTTCCCTTAATGTTCTTGCCTATGTTAAAACATCAGCATTTTATGTACAATTTTGGCAAAGAGCTTTATATATGCAAACAAAGAAGAATCAAATTAGAAATTTTTAAAATATTTTAATAGGATTTATAAAATAGTTAAGTGCCAGCATATCTTTTAGGACTATTAGTCATAAAGTGATTACTTACCAGTCAAAACCATTCACCGAATATATATTTAAAAGACTCACACCTTTAATCCCAGCATTTGGGAGTCAGAGGAAGGTGGATCTTTGTGAGTTCGAGGCCAGCCTGGTCTACAAAGTGATATACTTGTCTGTAATACATAAGGATTCATATTTAGCATACAGTAAGAAATTTCATTGATCTGGAGATATGACAATAATAGGGATTTGTCTAGGATCTATGACCTACTAGACCACTGCAGTTTGTTCAACCTGTAATTGGTGTGTTTCTTAGGCTTTGAAGTTGAGGTTGTACCATTCATTGATTTTCTTCCTTAGTAGCTTGCATAGTATCCTCTAGAGCGCTGAGAGTTAGTCTTTGGGGACAAAGCTTCCAGGTCAGTTCCAGCACCATTGGTTCAAGTCCTGTGTCCAAAGTAGGTCTTTTCTTCAGGGTCTTACTTTCAAGTTCTGGGAGGTAAACCATGCAAACAAGCATAACATATGATGTGTTTTAACAATACAGAGAGAAAAAGAAAACTTTTCATGGAGCTGAAATTACAGCAATGACCAGCATAGCAAATTATATTGTTACAGGAGTACCACTGTTATCTTGGGGGTAATCAACAGCTACCTACTGGACTTAAAGTCTGCTGAATGGAAGGAAACTCATGTGTGGCACTGTACACATAGCCAAATACACATGGCTGGAGAGGTCATAGATCTTAGAGAAAACCCAAAATTTGTCATAATCCTAGAAAAATACAATTTCTTACCACATGCTAAATACAGATTCTTATATTTACAGACAAGTATCCAATCACCACTCATCAAAGAAGCTTGTTTTTGCATCTGATGGAGACTATTACAGTTCTACTCTAAATGACACATCTACAATGGAACTTGTACCCCCCTAAGGTGAAGCTTTCTAATGTAACAGAGGGTAATGAATACAAAAGACCACAACTAGCTAAAGTGTAGAGATTAAGACACAGCAAAGTGTGGGTCACTGAATAGGACTCCTATATTAAACTTCACCCACCCAGGGCTCAGGGACCATTGTGGAAGTGGCAGGGGGAAGACTGTAGGAGCCAGGGGAGGAGGTGCATGACATAAGGAAACAGCGTCTTCCAGACTACAGGGACCTTGCTCATATCAACTTCCAACAATGGTGACAGCATGCACAAGACCCATGCAAACTCAATCAGGCAAAATTCAGCACAGAACTGAAGAAATGGGCAGGAGACCACAACTCTGGGAGGAACTATTGGTAGCCAATCACTGTCGGGTGAGGCACAGTTGATCTTCTTTAAGGGAGTGATGCTAGAGAAGTTGAATAGGCTCCAGAGGATGAACTCACATTGAGGGGCATCTGGGTATACAAACTTGACTCAGTAGGCCTTAGCATATATGAAAAAATCCATGAAGTCCTGTAGGCATGCTATACGGAGTACATATAAGCAAGGGGGGGCTGAATATGATTAAAATGCATTGCATGAAATCCACAAAATTTCATTAAAACTATATTTTAAAATTAGGATGGGTAAATTAGTTTCACAACTACTAAAACAACAGTTTTTCTCTTAGTTTTAAAGTTCTTTTAAAAATATTTAAATCAGTACTTCATAAGTATCTAACAGTCAAAAATTCATCTTACAATTTTTTCTTTGTAGTAAATGAGTATTGATTTTCAAAGACTCAATTGTGCTAGTCTATGAATTCATTTATTTTTAAAAACAATTTGTTTATTGTTTTTATTTTATGTATATGAAGATATCTGTATATATGTGAGTGTATCTTTGTTGTACAATATCTGTGGAGGGTAGAGGGGGTGTTGGATTCCCCTGGAACTGGAGTTACAGATGGTTTTTACCTGGGTAAAGAACCCCTGTGCTCTGCAAGAGTCCAACTCCTATTCTACAAATATAAAGCACTGGCTAATTTTTTAAAAGATTTATTCATTTTGCCTAACACTCAGATGGCAGAGGTAAGCACTTCTCTTTGAGATCAAGTCCAACTTAGTCTACATAGCACGTTCCAGGCCAGCTGGGACTACAAAGAGTCATGTCTAAAAGAAATATTTATTTTATTTTATGTGTATTTGTGTTTGTGCCTATGTATATGTATGTGTCTCACATGCATGCAGGTACCCACAGAGGCTAAAAGAGTGAAATACCCTGAAACTGAAGTTATAGGTGGTTGTGAGCTGCCATGTGTTTGCTGGGTATAGATCCTCATCTTTTGCCAAAGCAGCAAGTGACTACTGGAATTTATAACACTATGTATATGGTTTGAGAAAAACTAATTTCATCCTGTACTAATGAAATATTTTTCTCAAGCCAGTGACAGTTCCAATTTGCTAAAAATATAGTGAATAAATGAGCAAAGTAAACATAAATAGCAATTTAGTGGGGAAATGGTCTTGTAGTTTGTTCTATGAGATAAGGCATCTCTATGCAGCTAAGTTCGGCCTTCAGCTAGAGACCTTTCTGCATCAGCCTCCCCAGCACTGAGATTAGAGTGGTACACTACCAATGCCCAGTAACAGTTTGTTTTTTTTGAAAATGTGTTCCAACATTCTTGAACCTTATAGTTTAATGTTCATAAACAATGACTGCTACAGATGATTCTTGGGTATTTAGACCATATCTTTTGTTCAAGATTTTTCTTCTTCAGTTACTGTATAATTAGGTTCTGCACTTTCTGTTTTGGAAATCTGAAATACCTAATCGTGTATATGCTAACTCACAAAAATTACTTCTTATTGTTTATGTATTGGTTATGTCATAGTACTTCTTTTTAATAAATTCTGGGTTGTGAACTACCTCAAGCTCAGAAAATGAATACAGTTTCTTACCTTTTTGGCTTTTCTTATATGAATTATTAATATGTTAGTGGCATGTTTATCTGTATGACTCTAGAGAAATTTTTTACAACTTTTCTTTACTGGCTGACTTTTTGCTATATTCAATATGTGACTTCTATCATCTTGAGGTCTTGTTATGTGTATTAAAATCAGGAAGAACATTCACCCTTCAAATTACTATATAAATGGGATATACCTTTATATTGTATACCTATATATCTATATTTTATACCAAGTTTCCTATGATAAATTTATTCGAATAATCTGATTTACTTAAAAATATTCATTTGTGACCTTTTTACTTCTTTTCAGACAATCTACCAGCTTGTTATTGATAACATTTTCTGTGTTCCAGAGAAGAATCCACCATAATTAGAAAATCAATATGAACTGATAATTTCAGTAAAATTTAAACTGTTTTGTCTTTGGAATAATAACAGCCTTAGAATCTGTCATAAAATTTTATCTCATTTTTATCTCTGTGATTATTATAATAAACAAAATAAAATCTCCAAATCTATAAGGGCTAAATAAATTCTTTGTAAAATGTTCATCTTCTCCATGCACTGTGGGCCAGTAAAGTCATGGTGTCATGGTTAGTCTCAGTCCAGGCCCCAGGCTGAAGAACAAGTCATTGAAGGAGATCCTTTGTTTTGGTACAAGTGCAGAACTAGTTCACTCAATCAAACAGAAGGCACTGTAGTTTTGCTTTATTTGTCAGTCAAAATTGATCAAGGGTGTAGGCCTGAGGAGAAGGACAAAAGCATGAACTTGGATGCTGAGACCTAATCTTAATGATGAGAAAGCAAAATTTTATTTTTAGAAATGTTGCAACATTCAAAAGTAAACTAGCAAATCTCGGGAATGTTTCATAAGTAACTGGATTGTCATAAGTATCTTCTAGAAAATGATCCCTGTTAGATACTGATTTGAAGCAAAGTATGGGAAGGTGGATGAATTTGGCACGTTGGTTTCTTCGTACAGACAAAAATTTCTTAGACAACACACAGGTCTGGGGAGAGAGAGAGAGAGAGAGAGAGAGAGAGAGAGAGAGAGAGAGAGAGAGAGTATCGTCAGTAGACAGATATGAGGTAAATCTCTTCTCTATACAAGAGAGAGAGAGAGAGACAGAATCTTCAGTGGACAGATATGAGGTCAATCCTTCTTCCATACAGTTATAGCTTGAATTAGAAATAACCCCAACAGACTGAGCTGAAGGTTTAGTCTCCAGCTAAGGGTGTTACCCATGCTCCCTTCCTGTTTCCTATTGGAAAGTGAGTCACATTACTCCGCCACATGTCCCCCACCATGATACTCTGTCTCACCACATGAGGAGCAACAGAGCCAAGTAGCAATAGACATAATGCTTTGCAACCACAAACCTTTATAAATCATTCCTGTAGCCAGCTGGTATTCCAGGGTTTTTTTGTTGTTGTTTTATTTTTGTCCACAACAATAAAATAGTAGATGGATACCATATTGAAACAAAATCACAGTCTGCTTTTGTAAATATAAATTTGCTAAAACAGAGCCAGATCTGTCATTCAATGCATAGTTCTGTCTATTCTTGCAGAACTTCATAAAAATTAGCTAGTTGAAAAAGACTGTTGCACAAAAAATTAAATACTCTCTGACTCCTACAAGAAAATTCAACTAGGGTCTGGAAAGATGGTTGAGCAGTTAACATCACTGGCTGCTCTTGCAGAGTACACAGTTTCAGCTTTTAGCACCCACACAGTTTCTGACAGCAGTCAGTAACTCCAGATCCAGGGGCTCCATCACCTTATGGCCTCCTCAGGCATTGCATGAGGAGGTGTACGCATACACCTGCAAGCAAAACACTCATACACATAAAATAAAAATAAATAAAATTATTTCTAAATTTAAAAACTTCAACCTCTTTATAAATTATTGCTACTTTCTTAAATTATTGGGACAAAACCACAAATATTGTGTCTGTATTTGTCACTCAGGTATTTTTAATTTTTATTTTATTTTTAATATTTTCCATTTGTTTATACAGTGGAAAATGTACATACATGTTTATTTTATAGAAACTGTTATTCTCAAAATCGAATTATGTGAAGCAAAAGCAGAGTGTCAAGGACAATAGCTGAAATACAGCTAAATACTATTAAAAATATTAAAGAATAGATCTTAGATCTCAAGATAGATCGCAAGCCTGCTTGGGTCTCTGGGATCCTTCTCCACCCCAGAACTGTGGTCCTGAGCTTCATTTCCTGAGACTGGAATGCACTGTGCCATATCTGCTCTCAGGTCTCCTTGAGATGCTGGGATCTTTACCCACCCCAGATCCTCATGATCCCCCAGATTTGCTGGGCTGAGTTGCATCTGCCATCTCAGCTCAAAGGCTTGCTTGGTCCTTGTGCCCCTTGCCTTCCCTAGACCTGCAGGTCTGAGATTCCTTTCTTGAAATTTCTCCATGCCTCACCAACATAGCTCTCAGCCCACCTTGGGTCATTTGATCCTTACCCTCCCCAGATCTGTGTACTCCTACAAAAATGCTGTAGTTAGTTTGCCCCGCCATCTGAGATCTCAGGCCTGCTTTGATTACTACACACATATGAGGTCGTCTAGTCCAGAGTGTCCCTGAGACTTTCACATGCCTTGCCACCTCAGCCCTCATGCCTGCTCAAGTAGTCAAGATTCTTCTATACCCAAAACCCGTGAGCTCTAAAAGCCTAACTTATCTTCAAACTGTTTACATAAAAAGTCACCCAACCGACTACTATCCTCAGACCTCTTGGGGTAAGTCTATAGCGCAGCTCTACGCGCCGGGACTCCCTAAGCCACATTCCCCCTTCCATTCCCCACCCCCCTCCGCCCTTCTATACTCCTAGTTTGGGCCCTGCGCCATTCCTAGTCTTGGGGCCTCAGACACCTGAGGAACCAATACTGCTTCCTGACCCTTCTCACCCAGAGTAACTCAGTCCCTTTCTTGGGCTCCAGGAGCACTGCTTCTGGCCCTCACCTCTCTCTGATTCACTGGGCCTACACCACCGGCTAACTCTCCTAGCCTGCACTACTATCCTCAGACCTCTCGGGGTAAGTCTATAGCGCAGCTCTCCACACGGGGACTCGCTAAGCCACATTCACCCTTCCATTCCCCACCCCCCTCCGCCCTTCTATACTCCTAGTTTGGGCCCTGCGCCATTCCTAGTCTTGGGGCCTCAGACACCTGGGGAACCAATACTGCTTCCTGACCCTTCTCACCCAGAG